>NC_053445.1:35966782-36281167 GCF_007990345.1 Gossypium hirsutum | reverse complement strand
ACTAGAAAGATGTTTTACTGTTCAGGTTTTTCTTTGTGTGTGTTAAGAGCTAGCAAGTTTTGTTTCTTTATTTTATGATATAGCTTGTGATACTCATATATGAGAATTGCAGGGTAGTGGGAAACATAAGAAAGAGAAGGAAGGTATATCTTTGGTTGACTTGGCTTACCGGCGAGCAAAAGCAGTAAAAGCTGTGAAGAAGGCAGTAGATTCTGGCAAAATTGTGAAGAAATCCAATAAAAGCTCAAAGCAGTATAAACAAAGAACTCAATCAAGGACAGAAGAAATGCGGGAACTATTCGAAATGACATGAGTGAGAGAAGACAGAAAAGTTCTAGTAATGCTGGAAGGAAAAAGCCCAAAAGTTCATTTAAGAGCAAATCACGGTATGAAACATGATACATTCCTCTAATAATTTTCTGTCTTGTTTCTTCGCCTATCTATATTAACTGTGTTCTGGGTTCAAATCATGTAGAACTTAATTTCACTTGGTAAACCATAAAGTTGTTCATTTTTTGAATCGCTTTGGTGTTGTTTGCACAAATGTGTTTTAAAAAAAATAACACATTCTAGCACAATTTCTTAGAAACTGTTTCATGTCAAACTTGGTTTTATGGACAGCATTAGCATCTTTAGTTTCTGTCCTCTTTTGCCCTAGGCAGTATTTCTTCCAAATAGATTCTAGACCTACAATATCTGGAACACCTGTAAGGAAGACGTATGCTTGGTTCAATAATCTTCTATTCTCATATATTTGTAAATATTTGTCTTGAATTTTTAATTCGCTGGAGCTTTGCACCGGGGATAGTGTTTTTTACTAAATCTTCTTTTTTGTTTTCCAGTTACAGCGCAGGTAGCCCATTACAATATATGGGCAAACCAAATTCGTGGCCATTTATGTTGGCGGGAGCAGCCCCATGGGTGAACGTTATGGTCCTTACACTTCCCCTTGAGAGGGAGAGCTAGCTTACTGCCAGAGACAGAGATGCCTGTATTTTCTACGGCCATTAATAGTGTTCAAATGTTACTAGTTTCTGCAGATGCTTTAGGAAATGCATTTGTTGACCAAATTCTCGATTAATTATTCAATCAAAGTCAATTTTTTCTATTTGTTTTTGAAGTAGTTTCGTCAAACCTTTACATGCTTCTCGTGAAAAGAGCAACAATGCAAAGTTGAACAGAAAAAAGTAAAGCTAATCATCTGAAAATGTTTGCAAATGATGAGCAACGAAGAAAAGGGAAATAAATAAATAAATGAAGCATCTGAAGATGTGTAACTTGGTTTCCTTTAGCGTTTTATCTAGCAGTATTCATTGATTCGGATAATAAAATGCAACCATCCGGAAGTGGCAAAATGAGAAAGTGAAGAACAATATATTAATTTCTAGCTGTAAATTAGTGATGTTCAATAACCAAATTGTTCTGCCAAAAGAAAATAAATGGTAAGAAAAGCTCAGTTTCTTTTTTATCTTTCTGTGACATAAAAGGAAAATAAGTACACCTACATGTACCAAGCCTTCTATGGAATGCAGAAAAGGAAAACAATAAACTAAAACGAATTAAAATCTAATTCCCTCCTTTGGCAATCAAATCTCATGAATCATATTACATTTCTAATTTCCCGGCTTTTATTCCGTTCAACTCCACTCCCACGACATCCAATGGGCTCATTTGATTTTCCTGCTATCTTTGGCAATGCAAGCATCATTAATTTGGACTTATGAAATGACTCCAAGAGAGGAAGGAGCAACATAAAATATTAACTTACTGTTTCCATGGAATGCTGCTGTCTGTAGTTAAATGCGTATGGTTCCCATCCACCATCTGGTTCCTTCCTTTTTACCCCAACCCCGGAACTAGAGGAGGCTTGTGTGTTTGCCCTCAAATGTTCTTCTATTGACCTACCATGACCAGGCATGAATGGCTGCCTTAAACCCATGGGATCTGTATTTCCTCCCTCAATTGCTAATTCTGGAATTCAGATCAAAATTAGGCCGTGAGGGGCCTGAACCATTTAAACCAGCAGCTGCATTGCTCATGTTCATAATGAATTGTGCCTGAGAGTAAGCTATTGGAACCGCTGATGTAGAGCCCATAATTTGAGCACAACAGGTGCACCTGAATCAACAATAAAGGGGATTGAGCCACTAGCCCCATAATGGCAGAAGGGAATGGCATATTGGCGCCAT
Source organism: Gossypium hirsutum (assembly GCF_007990345.1). Lineage (NCBI taxonomy): Eukaryota > Viridiplantae > Streptophyta > Magnoliopsida > Malvales > Malvaceae > Gossypium > Gossypium hirsutum. The sequence goes on along the minus strand of NC_053445.1, from coordinate 36,278,978 downwards.
TGGCAGTAAATTAGAGCTTAAGGCAGGAGAATGTGTATACGAGGCAGTGGGAACCAACCCCATAAACCCTGCACTTCTTGTGATGCTCCCATCAGTTGCAGGCCCAAGAACCTTGCCATTTGGAAAGGACACAACCTGAGAAACAACGTCCTTCCTATTGACTTCCACTTTAGTACCCATGATAGAAATAACAGGATCATTTAGTTTAGGCCCTCCATGAGCAATTGAAGATCTACCAGGAAATGGCCCTTGTTCTAAAGCATTATTGTGACTGCATGCCTGTCATTCAATCAATTCTCAGAAAGGTGCATTGATGATGATGACGAAGCAGGTGATTGCTGCGAGCCATTCCTGTCATAAAGAGTGGTTCCTTGATCTTGAATCTAGTACTGGACGTCACCATCATCACTGACACAATTTAATCCAGCTCAAGTCTCTCGGATTTTCTGACAGCTTTCAGTGAAGATTCTGCAGAATAGAGGCCTGATGAGGTGTAACCTGTTTCCCGGACATTAGTTCAGCACCTTTTTCATCACAGCCTCAGCAACATTGAGATCAAAATCAAGGCAACCAACCTCCGTTTGAGCTACTGCCTGTCCTCCAAGGATAGTCTTATCACATCAGAGTTACGGCGAGGTGATGCTCGGCGAAAAGCACTTGTGGCAGAGATCCTTTCCATCAGAGTCCTCGAACTGCAAGGAGCTGCAGGTATGCCACGCACTGCTGCTGCCTAAAAGCAGAAACCACTGAAATGGGAGTGGAGATGGAAGTCACTGCATGTTCCGTATCATCAGAACAGACTTCTTGGTTCAGATCAAAATCACATAGACTTTTCTCTGTGTTTGGCTCAGGATCTTGAGCCATGGTCACCTGAGAGGATTCCATGTCACGCGAGTGATTTTCTGGTTCATTATCTGCATCATCTGAATTAATAAGGAGCCCTCCTCCTCAGGATGCGCTCCAGCAGACCGAATGGGTCCGGTTGACACCTCCTTTGGCAAGACCTCGGTGGGTAGGTCTTGTTTTCTATTTATGGATTCTGGGGTACTGGGTTGCCTAATACCACCTTCTGAAATCTTCTCTGAAGAGCTGCTGGAAGGTTCTCTGTCATCTATGACTTCTCGCTCCACTTCTTGAGCAACTTTTCGGGCAACTTCTAGAGCATCAACTATGCCATACTCTAGATCAATATCAGATGTTGTATCGGTCACACCATGACTACTGGTAAACCTGGAACCACCTCTCAAATCCTCAAGTTCACAATTCTCCTTATCTTCATCTGCTGTTCCAATGGCTGCCATTCTCGAAAATGTAGTTCCAGATCCCCAGGCTTTTCATACAAGAGCTCATTGTCAGAGGAGCTCCGTGACGTGCTCAAATGTGACTCGCTGTTTTTACCAGCAATCTTGAATAGCTCTGAGCCATTGCTGGAATGATTCATAACAGCCACATCAGACATTGCCTTCTTTGGCTCAGATGCATGCATCCTCTCATTAGTAAGATCAACAGAATTCAGGACATGAAACCTATCGGATTCAGTATCAGTATGGAAACTGTGTCCTGTTGTAACCTCCAGAGAAGTTCCAACACCAGCATTAGACGAACTAGAGCATGTTCCACAGTACTAGAGTTTGAAACTGTCATAGCATCTGAAGCTTCAATATTTTCTTGCTTTGAATCTGCTAAACTGCAGGCCTCATGGAAGCAGTTTCTTCCACAGTTTTTGTTTGTAGTTCTTTCACAGGCAAATTTTCATGAACAGGATTTAACACAGAAGAGGAGGCCATATGACTCTCAGATCTGTTTTCCGTGTCTGAATAGTCTGAGTTTATGTGGGACTTGAGCTCATCATTAGTAGTTTCAACGTGTAAATCTTTAGTACTTTCTGGTTGAACACCATCTAGGCTTGAAGGAAGGTTTTCACTTTTAGCAGCATCTGCTCCATCTTTTTCTCCATGGGCACTTCCTCTTGAAACAGGACTGTCTTTGGCAGAATCTGGCCCATTATTTTCTCCGGTAACAGTAGCAGCGTCTGAAATCTCATACTCATGTCCACCACTATCGACATGATCAGTAACTGTACCTCGTTTCCACTTATCAAAGAGCAACCTAGCACTGTCCTGAACTCGAGAGCTATTGTGGTTCAGAAGATTCTTGACCGTAATCCAAATCTCTGAAGAAATTGACCTTTCCTTATCTCTATGCAACTTTTCATGTGCTCGTAAGAGTGCAGTAATTGATTCTTCCACAAAACTATCACTGGAGTCATTACCAAATTCTTGAGCATCCTTTAGCCATCTGCCTATAAACCAGAGTCCATCTAGCTGAAGAAAAAGATCAAGACAATCTTTATTCTCAGTGGCCGCAATTGTGCTTGCAACGGCAGTCCACTGTCTGGTTGCATCACCAACATTTTCACAACAGATTCTTTCTCTTTTTTCATTACAGATACTAGCCCTCAACTCGTGAAGGGACCGTGAGTCCATCTTTCATCTCAGCCAGGGTAAAAAATCCTCAAGCGTCATGGCGTTTTACATGCAAAACCACCAAACAAAGAGAACTCTATAACGGACTGACAATTTTTGTTCCATCTAGAACAGGAGTGAAACTTCAAGAGAGCATCTAAAAGGAAACCTGTACAATGGCATGACATAAATGGTTAATTCTGTAGCTCCTGATGTTATCAATTAATTGACGTTGATTCTGTAGCATCTAAAAGTAAAGTTCTTTTCAATTAATTGGTATCAAAATAAAAGGAAAGGAACATTGATGTTATCAATTCATCATCAAAATAAAATGGTAAAAAATGGGCGAAAACAACCATATCATACCTTCCAAGCAAGCTGGTCATGTAAAATCATATTAATTGTCAACAAAAGATTCGAAAATGATAACTTATGGCACTCCTCAACACCTGAAATGAAAGAAATTGCTAAAATCTCAAGCTTTTAAAATTATCAACAAAACCCATTTGATTTTTAAATAAATTGAATTTCAGTTCTAAAACAGAAATAACTCAAAACAAAATAACATACAAAAACCTACTCGTAAGTTGTAGGCTAATAAACTGAAAACCTGAAGAACAATAAAATAGTTCACCAAATTTCCTCTAAAACAGTTAACACGTCACGGAATATCAATTACAATAGAAAGTGAAGATCTAACCCTAAAAATCAAAGCTCAGAAGAAACAGCATTACAAAACCCTAGCTTTTCTGCTGTACATCATGACGAGCGATGCGAATTGAGTTAAGATAATCTCAATTAATGCAGAGATATAACTGATTTATAACGCTAAACCTCAATGAGAAAATAAAATCGATAACAGCCCATTTGTTTACTTTTAAAAGAAAAAGCAAGATACCTAACAATAGCAAGCGTTAAGCGTAGTTACCTTCATAAAAAAACCTTCAAAAAAAGGCAAAGAAAAACGAAACCCTAGCTCTGAAGCTGAGCTCCAATAGAGAGACGACACCACACCTTTTTCTCCCTAAAAAAGAAAAAAGAAAATCTATCTGAAAGTTTTCGACCCTTTGCTTTGAGCTTTCCCTCCCCGTGGAAATCTTTTTTTTTTTCCCTTTTTTGGGATTTTATTTACTTAATTTTAATTTTAATTTTTTTTATCTCGCTCTCTTAAAAACCCTCGTTTCGTCGTCTGTTTAATTCCTTTTTCCCTTTCCCGAACCAGGTTGAGAGAGAGAGAGAGAGAGAAAGAGCGACGTTTATTCCTCGTAATATTTTCTTTAATTTTTTTAAAATTTGATTTTAGGTTTAGGCTAATTTTATTTTACACTGTCAAATCTGTGGTGGGTTTTAGTCTTAGTTCGCAGTTAAGAGAATGGCACGTGCATTGCAGTGCAGTGTGTGCGAAATTATCTGCCGGTCGGATAAAGAAAATTCAATTAAGATTGTAATTTTGAATTCATTCTTCTTGACTTTATGAAAATAAAAAGTCCTCTTACTTTAGTTTATTTAATGGCTGAATTTTACTAATTTATCAAGTATAAATTATCAAATTATCAATTCTTACTTATTTTTAGGGTAAATTGTCTAATTGATCACCTAATTTTTAGGACGTTTTCATTTGATCATTCAAAATAAATCTTTACAATTTGGTCATTAACTTTTAAGTTACTTTTTATTTTAGTTATCGAAGTATTAGATTTTAATGGCGATTAAGTATACATGCACATTATGTTTGTGCTTTTATTTTGATCACCTAAAAAATATATTTTAAGTATTAGTTGGGATAAAAAAATCAAAGGTTAAAATGAAAAGAGGTAGAAACAAAAATTATCAGATTATAATTGTTTATTCCATTGCTTTGAAAATTCTAAATTTGGATTTGAAATATAATTTTTTAAATATTAAGATTTAAAATTATTGCAGTAAATCGATTGATAATATATAAAAAATTCAACAATTTATTTAATTTATTTAATTGTTTTGAAATTATTTAGAAAATATCAATGAAAATTGTTTTTTAATAGTTGTTTACGACACTCAAATTTATTTTGATTATATAATATTGAATTTTTCATGCTAAGTTAAAAGTAATCTAAAAAATTATTACAGTTGGGTTGAGCTCGAATTTAATATTTTTAATATGGATCAAACACTCAGTTTTAGGCCCATTTTCAAGTCCGGCCGAGCATGAATCTAGAAAACAGGCCTAAAATTCTGCATTGACCTGGCCTAAGCCCATGATCAAGTCTATGCTTGGGTAAATAAAATAAAAGCACCCTAAAAATTGAGTGATCAAATTGTAAAGATTACATTTATATAAACACCTAAAAGTTAGGTGACTAACTAGATAATTTACCCATTTTTTTATATAATTATTGAGTAACTGATTTCCAAGTCAGTGTTCAATTATAAATTTTATTTAACATGATTACTGAATTTCACTAATTTTCGTAAATAAAATGGTTGAATTTTAACAAATTATAATAAAAATAATTATTTAATTTTTATAAAAAGGAGGGATAAAATTCAAAATTATTCCTCAAGAGTTTTTCTTTTCCAGAACTGGCTCCTGAGAAACAGTCAATTCGAGTGCCGCTTTTTTCCTTTTAGAAATATTATTACTTTCATGAAGAGTTTGGGTTTCGAGTGGTGACTTGACACGGCCTAAAGCGTAAAAGCCCCCTCACCCACCCACCTCTTGAAAACGAGAGGGAGATGATTGAAGGCCTTTGTTGTCACCTCTCACTTGTCACCTTCAATTGAAAACTATTTTTAGCTCATCCATCCAGGGGGAGGGAATTCCATACTGCCGTGTCCAATATACATTCGATGTGGACTACTAACTAAAAAACTTGATTGCACCCAATGTCCCCATATCAAGCCTACTGATTCTTTCAGTAAATTATATTATTATTATTAACCAGTGCTCAAAATTTCAATTACATCAAGTGTCAACTGTGTTGTTGCTTATGATACCGCTGCATGGTGGGCCAATATTCAACAAAGCTTCCTGAATCGAGAAAGTGGGTTTAGGGTGACGACTGACCAAGGATAGAAAAAAAAAAAGATGAGGCCAAAAAGATTTGAGGTAATCAGTGAGATTCAGACATCCCACTCAATTAATTAATTTTATAAGTCCGATATTTGTAGTTCTAATCAAAATGTTTACAAATTCTGACAGCTTGACAAACTTTTCTTTATGGCACTTTAAATAAATATAGTGAGTACTCTTTGTTTCTTGTGAAAAAGCAAGGTGGAGAGCAATGCTGGGCCTTACCTTTTGGTTGCTTCATCTTCCTCGATTCTCCAGACGAGTTGGTAAAATTTCTTTTCTTGAAACTTGGCACTATTTTTGAGATCCAAACAAAATGGTGTCCCTTGGGAATAAACTAATTAACTTATGCTGCTACATTCCAAAGTAGTCATCTATTTCCTGGTTATGTGCATCGCTTCAGTTTTTCTCGGTTGGGAAATTGGAGAAATTTGTTTGCAGTCTGCAATGGAGGGGTTGAATACTTTTGTTAACAGTTACTATTTTTTCTCGCCTGTTGTCTTTAGTTGTAATAACAGGTACTTCTTCCCCGCTTTTGGACGAATAAATGGCATTTACTTGTCCAAGAAAAATATAATAACAAAAAGGGAACTGACCCTTTGTGGCTTGTGGACATATCAGACATGGACCAGCTTGGTTTGAGCGCTGAACCAAAGATGAAAAGCATTAACTTTCATTAATCATCAATTTCGATATCCAGTCCAGGAGAAAGCGACAAGGCCATCGGATGTTTTCTTATATAAAAACTGTGAGTCGAGATCATTTTAGATTTGGGCTCAACTAAACTTAGGTTCTATTTGGTATTAATATTGGTACAGTTTTACAGATAAAAACCCAAATTTTATAGCAAAAGTGATGCTAAACAAATATATTTATAATATATGTAAAAGTATGAATTTGAATGGACAACAATTTTTTTAATTATATTAATAAATTATAATTAGTTAATTTTTAAATTGACAATTTTTTTTTTGCTAATTCATATTTTTTATTAATAATAATTACGGCATATTTTTTTTATTAATAAGTAGAACTTGAGTTTATTTCAAATTAATTAAAAAAAGGGATTTTTTTATGATTATAATTAGAAACATATATTTGAAAGAACGTGGTTTTGTTTTTTCAGTAAAAAAATTATCTCCACCTTTTTCCTAGTTGTATTCTACTCTAATTCGGTATATTTTTCTGGGAACTTTTCATCAATATCCAGTCCACAACTTTTAATAATAATTTAAACAATAGTTAATTATAATTACGTCATAATTTTAATAAAGTGGTTCTTTCTCAGGAAAGAGTTTTTATAAATAAAAATCACATCATATTTTTTAATAATAATAATTTAAACAATAGTTAATGTAATTTAAAAAGTTTGAATTTTAATTCGAATGGAATTGTAAAAATATTAATTATATATCAATTAAAATTTAAATTTAATCTCCATAAATAACATTTAGTAATGAAAAGTTGTATGCAGCATTCAAGAAGGATGGATAGTTCAATCTATTGATTCTTTCACAATTGGTTAGACTATAGGTGTAAAGAGCAACTAGACAAGCTAAAATGCAACTTGGGTTGGTGATCAAACCATTGATGATTCAAGCACCTCAACGATAGAAGAGTAGGTGTATTGATTACAACATGCCTTTGTATGAGAGATATCACTCGAGTATTGCCAGACTCGCTATTGAGGCGAATAATTTTAAGATCGATGTTGGGACTATGTAGCTGTTTCCGAACAAGTTTTTCGTAATATCGAGTGAAGTCTCCAATTCTCATCTATGAACTTTTTTAGAGGTAAGTGATGTAGTGGAATATAATGGGGTATCTGACGAGACGGTCGGACTTTAATTGTTTAACTTTCTTTAGATGGGAGAGTTAATAATTGGCTCAACTCCCTCTATCACCTTATGGGACCAAATGGTGGAGAAAATTTTGGCTAGATATTTTTCTCTCTCTAAGATAACTAGACTTTTGATGGATATTCACACTTTCACTCAATACGATAGAAAGATCCTATATGATGCTTGGGAAAGGTACAATGAACTTCTCATAAAGTGCCTATACTATGTTTTGAAAACTGCTCAACAAATTCTTATCTTTACAATGAGCTAGACGTTGCAACAAAAATTCAAGTTGATGGTGCATTTGGAGGTTCATTGGTGTGAAAGCTTTCAAAAGATGCTGGTGTAATTCAGGAAGAATTAACATTCCAAAATTAACAAGCTTATGAGCGGACTGCACTGAAGAAATCAATGGGAGTTAACGAACTGGGTCAAGCTTTCAATCTTTCGGCACAGTTGATGACACAATTAAATGTGATCAATAAAAGGTTAGATGTTGTCTCTACAACATAGTAGACAGAGTAAATCAATGAACAGTGCAGTGTTAGGTTGTGATTATTGTGCATGTGCCCATTCTACCAAGCAGTGTTGTGAATATGTTGAATAGGTAAATTACACGGGTATTCAAAACTTTCAGCAGAACAATGCCTTTACCAACACTTATTGTAAGCACTAAATTTTTGTCCGACTAGAGTTTGTGTTTAATTTTCAAAATTTCAAAAAAAAAAAAAATTTAAAAAATAAAAATTGCATTTTGACACCTAAACTTTTCCTAAATTTCATTTTGACCCTTAAACTTTCTTTAAATTTCACTTAGACCCCTAAACTTTCATTAAATTTCATTTTAATCCTAAATTTTCTAAAAATTACATTTAGCCCCAGAAGTTTTGCTGCCTTTGCGATTTGGTCCTTCAGACAAGTTACATGATTTGGGGCACCCACTTCCAGATTTTCAGGCCATAAACATGGGTGGCTGCTCCTTCCCCACTTGCTACCTGCAAAAAAGAAGCAAAACCAACTATAAAAAGGAGTTTAAACTCCAAAAATGAGGACACCCACGAAAAAAAATAAAAAAAAACTTGCAAAAAGAGAGATTTTTTCGAAGGAAAAAAGAAGAAAAGAGAAGAAAAGAGAAAGAGGAGAAGAAAAGAAAGAGTACCGGCGTCGGAGGAGGTAGCGGCGGCGCAAGCGGTGGTGGAGGCTAGACTTTGAAGAAGAAGAAGGAAGAAGAAAAGAGGAAGAAGAAAGAAAGAAAAAAAAAAGAAATAATAAAAAATATTATAACAGTCGGGTCAACCCGACCCGACCCACCTACGACCCGATCCGACCCAGCAGCCCAAGAAAAAACAAAAAAAAAAGAAACAAGCCCAAAAAAAAATCAAAGCAAAAAAAAAAGCAAAAAAAGAAGAAGGGAAAGAAGCAGCACAAAAAAAAAAAGGGCGGGCCAACAATAGGCCCAATTCCAGCAGCCCAACAAGCAGCCAACAGGCCACCAGCCAGCAGGCCCGCGCAGGCCAGCCCAACAAGGCAGCCCAGCAGAAAAAAAAAGGAAGAAAAAGAAGAAAAAAGAAAAAAGAAAAAAGGAAAAAAGAAAAAAAGAAAAAAGAAGAAAAAGGGGGTTCAATTTTAGCAACCCGTTCGGCGAAGCTCGTGTTTTAGATTTTTCGGTAATTTTATTTATTTCTCTTTTAATTTAATGCTCGTATTTTTATGTTATTTCATTTTAATATTATTAGCATTTTATGCATTTTATATATTTTTATATTTTTGTATTTATATTTACAATTTAATTAAATTTTAATTTTACTTTATTTTAAATAATTTTAATAAATAAGGCAACGAATCGGTTTAGCATCGAGTCACCGAATTCATCGCTATGTTGGGTGAATATCGATGGCTTATGTTAAATTCGGGACCCGTTTTAAAAATAAAAAATGTTCAAAAATCCTCGTGTTTCAAAAAAAAATTTCTCGTGTTTTAATACAACTCGATTAAATATTAAATTGAATTGGTTTGACACTAATTCGTCGATTTCATTGCCATGTTGGGGTGAATATCATCGATTCGTGTTAAATATGGTACGTTTTTCTAAAAAAAAATTCTTGTTTCAAATTTTCGAATCTTTAAAAATTACTCGTATTTTAGAAATTTTCGAATTTTCGCGTTTTCAAAAGTTTTCGTGTTTGAAAAAAATTTTCGCGTTTAAAAAATTTCTCGTATTTCAAAAATTGTCGTTTTTTATAAATCTTCGTGCTTTCAATAATCCTCGTGCTTTTAAAAATTCTCATGTTTCAAAAATCTTCGTGTTTTCAAAATTCTAGTGTTTCAAAAATTTTCTTGTTTTCAAAAAAAAAATTTCGTGTTTTAAAAAAAATATTTCCGTGTTTTAAAAATTTTTCGTGTTTTAAAAATTCTCGTATTTAAAATTTTTTTTTAAGAAAAAATTTTGTTTCAAAAAAATGTCTTGTTTTAAAAATTCCCGTGTTTCAAAAAAAAATGTCGTGTTTTAAGAAAATTTCGTTTTTTTCCAAAAATTTTCGTGTTTCTAAAATATTCGTGTTTACAAATTCTCGTGTTTTCAAAAATTCTCGTATTTTAAAAAAAAAACTTTCGTTTTAAAAAAGAAATACCGCGCTTCAAAATTCTCGTGTTTTTTTTTTAAAAAAAAGGGGTTCTCGTATTTCAATCGGATCACGACTAAATATTAAATGGAACTCGTATTTTTGAAAATTAAGACAACATGCGTTTAACGAGATACCAATTTTGGGCGTCGCGAGGGTGCTAATACCTTCCTCGCGCGTAACCGACTCCCGGACCCTAATTTTCTCTGGATTTTGACGTGGACCTAAAATTGTCTCTTTTTTTTAGAAAAGTTTAAAAAAATTCTTCTAAAAAAGGATTTTATTTGGTGTCCGATCACACCTAAAAAAGATCGGTGGCGACTCCTCTTTTGTAAATAAAATTTGAAACTTTAATTTTTCAATAATCATTTCAAATAGCGCCTATTGCCAAATTTTTAGGTCGCTACAGCTGGCGACTCCACTGGGGAAAGCCTTTTTGAGAGTCGTGTCTGGAATTAAACATGTTTTGTCAAAATTTTCAAATTTCCTTGTTCAAAGTAAATATTTGGTCGTGATCCGAAAATCTCGTTTTCAAAATTCATGCATTTGTATCGTGCTGTAAATATTTCTTCTAACTTGCTTATTTGGTTGTTTTTCAGTTTTTAATTTTTATGGTTTTAATTTTGGTTTAGTTTCTTTAAGTGAAACGTAAAGGTTTATGAGTTGTTCCCCACACACCGTGCACTTGTATTTTCGCATAACATGAGCTCTCTACCCGGGCTCCGTCCGTTTAAGTGAAAGTAAACGCTACGCCTTCGTGAGTTAACTCGTCCCTCCGCACAGGCTAGTGAATACTTTCGGGTTACATATGATTTATGCTTTCGTGAGTTAACTTGTCCCTCCGCATAGGCATAAGTAAATGTAACCCCTCGAATTGAACTCGTGAGCCTGTGATAGGCTATGACCGAGGCTCCGTGTTAATCTTAGTAGATGATAGTACGGGCAATTCGAGTACCTATCTAGAACCAAAACCGCATATAATGAACCATACGAGCCACCTAACTAGAGCCATGCTGAACCTCCGTCCGTTTAGTAGTCACCAAAATAAGTGCACGGGAGGAACGCCTCTTACCTTTTGCACTTTCGCTTTCTATGCAAGGGAATCGAGTCCATTGGACCAAGTAGCTTAATTTGTTAGATTTTCCACAATTTTTATCTGATCATATGTGTTTTGCTAACCAATGTTGTTTGTCTGTATTTCTATTTTTCATCATGCATCATATACATCTTGTTAGGAAAGGGTTGATTAGAGATTGGTTGCCAAAAAGGGGTTTCTGATAGAGGAGTCAATTACACGAGTGACCGAAACGTTGTGTAATAGACTCTTTTGATTAAGGAAATGCCTAAATAGGGGCTATCTTGAAATTAACACCAATTTCTTGCATTTCTTTCATGACTAACAGTCATTTGACATTCATGCATTCATTCATTCATTGCATATTCCATACTCGTTCGCTGAGGTTAAAACATACAATTCGCTAGTTGTGCATACCATACGGGAAACCAGGGACATTCCACGGAAAATTGCCTAGCCTTTAACAGGAGAGTTCAAGGACTAATTGATGCGGGTATCCTATGATTCGATAGTACCAGTAATGCAACTGGGAACCCGTTCCCTAACCATACTGAAGGGAATGTGAGCACAGTGGGGAAAGAAGATGAATGGCAAGTCAGAAGATGTGTTTCAGAAATAAGGACGCCTCTGCAGAAAATCTGAGAGGCACTGGTTAAGAATGGATTGCTCTGTCGCCCCGGCGATAATCTCAGAAAAGAATGTCAGGTTCTTTATGATTTTCATGGAATTGTAGGGCACGACATTCAATCATGTGAGGAATTTAAAAGGTTACTGCAAGACCGGATAGATAATAAGGAGATTGAGATCATTAATGAAGGAGGGGCCAATGAGAAAGAAGTATGTGCCTCTGACAATCAATCGTCAGGTTGTCCGTATAGCGCTGATCGACCGTTGGTAATTTATTACGACGCGATGAGAGAGCCATTGAAACCACAGATGGTAATTGAAGTACCATCTCCTTTCCCGTATAAGGACAACAAAACAGTACCGTGGAGATATGATGTTAATATCGTTACACCGGAAGTTGAAAAGTCCAAAGCCATAATTGAAGATGTTGGGGAGGTTGGTCATTTTACTCGAAGTGGACGATGCTATTCTAAAGAAGTTGAACCGGTAAAGAAAAGTAGTGACTCGAAGCAAAAAGGGAAAGCAGTGATGCACGAGGTCGAAGTCGAGCAAGAAATTCCACCCGTGCAAGAAACTAAAAAGCCTGTGAATGAGGAAGAAGCTCAAGAATTCTTGAAATTTATTAAGCACAGCGAATATAGTGTGGTGGAACAACTGAGCAAGCAGCCAGCACGAATCTCAGTTCTATCTCTACTGTTAAATTCAGAGCCACACCGAACGCTTTATTGAAGGTGTTAAATCAAGCTTACGTGGCCAACAACATATCTGTCGAAAAGCTTGATAGGTGGGTAAACAATCTGAATGCGGACAACTTCATCTCTTTTAGTGATGATGAGATACCGCTAAATGGTAGAGGTTCGGTGAAAGCGCTGCATATCACGACCCGCTGCAAGGGCTACATAATACCGAACGTACTCATCGATAATGGGTCAGCATTAAATGTTATGCCATTGGCTACACTTTCCAGAATACCGATAGATTTGTCCTACTTAAAGCCCTGTCATTCCACGGTAAGGGCCTTCGACGGGACGAGGCGTGAAGTCATGGGAAAGATCGAAATCCCTTTGGAAGTGGGCCCCTACATATATGAGGTCGAATTCCAAGTCATGGACATTACACCCTCTTATAACTGCCTTTTGGGAAGACCTTGGATTCATTCTGCTGGAGCAGTCCCGTCATCCCTCCATCAAAAAGTGAAATTCATCATGGATGGTTGTTTGGTCACAGTCGAGGGCGAAGAAGACATCATCGCATCTATCTCTGCTGATGCGCCATATCTGGAAGTAAGCAAGGATGCAGTGGAATGTTCCTTTCGATCCCTTGAATTCATCAATGCCACTTTCGTCGCTGAGGGAAATAGAATTCCAATGCCAAAACTGTCGAGAAATACCAGAATGGGTGTCAAGTTGACCGTAGGAAGGGGAGCTCGTGCGAAAAGAGGTTTAGGGAGATATATGCAAGGAATAGTGAGGGCTTTAAAGCCAGTGCACCACAAGGCCCGATACGGTTTGGGGTTCCAGCCTGACATGCGCCAAAGAAGAAGACAGTGGAAGAAGGATCAAGAAAGAAGAATTGCAAGAACTTTGGGCCGAGAACCAGAATGGGAACCAATAGAGTACCCTCTTTGTCAAAAACATTTACATCTGCGGGAATGATGTACCCTGGACAAGAGGATCCACGAAACATGCTGGGATTAATTGAAAAGGATTTTCAGAATGTTAGTATAAATGTCATTGACAAAGAAGCTGGTGCAAGTAAAGATGTCTCGAGGATACGCCCTTGCCCTCCTGGTTTCATGTTGAACAATTGGATTGCTGAGGAGCTTCTTGTAGTTTATAAGCCTTCAGAGTAATGCTAAACATCAACCTTCTATTGTGTCCTTAGATATAATAGAGTTCTTTTGTAAGAGTTTGCATTCGCTCTTTATCATTTAAATGAATATCAATGAAGATGCATTTTGTCACGATTTTTCGCATTATCGCTAATTTCATAATCATTTTCTCATTTCATAGCCTATCCTTACATTTGCCTCATTGCCATGACATAACATTTTGTTTGTTGTTTCCAATACTTGGATGTCCCCCGATAGCTTCATTTTCCATTCAACTTTCAGGTGCTCAGATATTGACGACATGAATAAGCCCGTTACGAATCTTGAAATTGATTTTGAGAAGGCTGTTTGCTTAGGAGAATTTGAAGCCGAAGAAAATGCTGAAGATTATGTCTCGTCTCCTGAATTGTTAAGAATGGTGGAACAAGAGGATAAACAGGTTCTGCCTCATGAAGAATCTGTAGAAACAATAAATTTGGGCACTGAAGAGAGGACATGCCAGGGCTAGATGAAGATTTAGTGGTCCATAAGCTCCCATTAAAGCCAGAATGCAAGCCCATCCAGCAAAAATTAAGACGGATGAGGCCCGAAATGCTGTTGAAAATAAAAGAGGAAGTCAAGAAGCAATTTGACGCTGGCTTCCTACAAGCCTCCAAATATCCAGAATGGGTGGCTAACATAGTCCCGGTACCAAAGAAAGATGGAAAAGTACGAATGTGCGTGGATTACCGTGACCTGAATCGAGCAAGCCCAAAAGATAATTTTCCCTTGCCACATATTGACACGTTGGTGGACAACACAGCAAAACATTCATTATTTTCTTTCATGGATGGATTCTCGGGGTATAATCAGATCAAGATGGCTTCTGAGGATATGGAGAAAACTACCTTCATAACAATGTGGGGAACGTTCTGCTACAAGGTGATGCCATTCGGGTTAAAGAATGCTGGGGCAACATATCAGAGGGCTATGGTGACGTTATTCCATGACATGATGCATAAAGAAATAGAGGTCTACGTCGACGATATGATTGCTAAATCTCGAGAGAAGAAGAGCATGTAATGAACCTCAAGAAGTTGTTCGAAAGGCTGAGAAAGTTTCAGCTAAAGCTTAATCCAGCCAAATGTACATTCGGGGCTACCTCGGGAAAGTTGCTAGGCTTCATTGTCAGTGAAAGAGGTATCGAAGTTGATCCAGATAAAATAAAAGCCATCCAAGAATTACCACCTCCGCGCACGCAAAAGGAAGTTAGAGGATTTTTAGGGAGATTAAATTACATCGCCCGATTTATCGCTCAACTTACCAACCAATGCGACCCAATCTTTCGGCTTTTCGAAAACATAACCCGGGAGAATGGAACGAGGAATGCCAAGTGACCTTTGATAAGATAAAACAATATTTGTCCAGTCCTCCAGTGCTAGTACCGCCAACTCCGGGAAGACCATTAATTTTGTATCTGACAGTGTTCGAAAGTTCAATGGGTTGCGGACTGGGACAACATGACGAGTCAGGAAAGAAAGAAAAGGCGATCTACTACCTCAGCAAAAAGTTCACTGAATATGAGGCAAAATATTCGTCCGTTGAGAAATATTGTTGCGCTCTGGTTTGGGTAGCTCGGAGACTCAGACAATATATGTTGTATCACACGACATGGCTAATTTCAAAGCTGGACCCAATAAAATACATGATGGAATCGCCGGCACTATCAGGAAGAATGGCACGATGGCAGCTCCTCCTTTCGGAATATGACATTGCCTATGTAAGTCAGAAGTCAATAAAAGGGAGCGCAATAGCTGACTTCTTAGCAACTCGAACGAAGAGGAATATGAGCCTTTAAGATTCGATTTCCCAGACGAAGACTTAATGTGCATCACAGAAATAGAATCCGAGTCATCAAAAGAGAAGTCATGGAAGATGTGCTTTGATGGTGCGTCAAATGCTTTAGGGCATGGAATTGGAGCAATCCTGGTATCACCAGACGGGAATCATTATCCGTTCACTGCAAGACTGAACTTCTTCTGTACCAATAATATCGCAGAATATGAGGCCTGTATCATGGGGCTTCGTGCAGCTATCGAACGAAACATCGAGATCTTGGAGGTGTACGGGGACTCAGCCCTAGTGATTTACCAAATCCGTGGAGAATGGGAAGTGAGGGACTCAAAATTGATTAAGTACAGTGATTTAGTGGCTGGATTGACCAAGGAATTCAAAGAAATAACTTTTCATTACTTCCCACGAGAAGAGAACCAACTGGCTGATGCCCTAGCCACTTTGGCTTCAATGTTCAAAGCAAGTAGAGAAGCAGAAATAATGCCCCTCAAAATGAGCATATACGAGGTCCCTGCACACTGTTGTAGCATTGAGAAAGAAGTAGACGGACGGCCTTGGTTCCATGATATCTTAGAATATATCAAGAATCAAAGGTATCCCGAACAAGCGAATGAGAACGATAAAAGAACAATTAGAAGAATGGCAGCGGGATTTGTTCTTGATGGGGATATCCTGTATAAAAGAGGAAAGGATCAGATGCTTTTGAGATGTGTGGACGATGTTGAAACCAGAAAAATACTTGAAGAGGTCCATGAGGGAATTTGCGGAACGCATGCCAATGGTTTCAATATGGCCAGAAAGATCATGAGACTCGGTTATTATTGGCTGACAATGGAAAGTGACTGCATCAATGTTGCCAGAAAATGCCACAAATGTCAAATCTACGGCGATAAAATTCATGTAGCCCCTTCACCCCTTCATGTCATGACTTCTCCGTGGCCTTTTTCTATGTGGGGCATGGATGTCATAGGGCCAATTTCTCCAAAAGCTTCAAATGGACATCGATTCATTTTTGTGGTTATCGATTACTTCACAAAATGGATTGAAGCCGCTTCGTTTGCCAATGTGACGAAGACTGCAGTGTGCAAGTTTTTGAAAAAGGAAATCATTTGCCGTTATGGTTTGCCTGAAAGAATCATCTCAGATAATGCCACGAATCTGAACAATAAGATGATGAAAGAAGTGTGCGAGCAGTTCCAAATAAAGCATCATAATTCCTCGCCCTATCGCCCAAAGATGAACGGGGCTGTTGAAGCAGCTAACAAGAACATTAAGAGGATCATTGGGAAAATGACTGAGACATATAAAGATTGGCACGAGAAACTTCCATTTGCTTTGTTTGCATATCGCACATCTGTGCGAACATCTACGGGAGCAACTCCTTTCTCTCTAGTCTATGGAATGGAAGCTGTGCTACCTATCGAGGTTGAGATCCCCTCTCTGCGAGTATTGATGGAATCAAAGTTAGAAGAAGCAGAATGGGTTCGAGCTCGATATGATCAGTTGAACCTCATTGAAGAAAAACGTCTAAGGGCAATTTGTCATGGGCAAATGTACCAAAAGAGAATGATCGCAGCCCATGACAAGAAGGTACGACCAAGAGAGTTCCATGAAGGAGAACTCGTTCTAAGAAAGATTCTCCCAATACAAAAAGACCTACGAGGAAAATGGGCACCAAATTGGGAAGGACCATACGTTGTAAAAAAGGCATTCTCAGGAGGAGCTTTAATCCTTACCGAGATGGATGGGAAGGAGTTACCGAATCCGGTGAATTCAGATGTGGTGAAGAAATATTATGCTTAAGATGAAAACCCGAAAAGGGCATCTTAAAAAAAAAAAAGGATCAGGGCGAAAACCCGAAAAGGGCGTCTTGATTAATACAAAAAGATTAGGATGAAAACCCGAGAGGGCGTCCTAATGAAACAAACCTGGCGGTCGAACGGTAGGTCAAGTAGTGAGACTACAGTATTTGAAGCACTTCTGAAAGCTCAAAATTTTCTACGCAAGAAGCCATGCTCGAAAAGATTATTGATTGAGGAACGTGGAAGAGTTCATGTGTTGAATATCTAGAGCATTTGTATCCGTTGTATACGACCTTTTCTTTCTTTTTGACATTTTTACTCTCATTGGTTAACTTTCTTTGTTTGCCACATTTGAAATAAAGGAATATGAGATATCCTTTTTGTCCCTACCTGACCATTCTCATGTATCTCATTATGTGGTTATTTAATGATAAATAGTGAAATGACATGCTCTAAACAAAAGAAATGTCAAGCATTACCCGGATAAGAATTTGATAAGTGCAAGATCTTCAAAGCAAGAACAAAGTTTAACCAAGGGCAAAAGGGTGATATCTGAGAAACGTCGATTACTCGTAAAGCTCGAAGACAGGTATGAGGCCTGAAGAGAAGGTCGAGAATCAAAGCAATGAACGCAATCCTCAACAATCGTGGCTAAATGGACATACGACAAACATGCTTAAGGAGCACCGCATAATCATGTAGGCATAAAAGCATTTAAGACAAACATGTGCATATAATGATACATGGCATATACAGGTACTCCAACAGAGCAAGAAATCTTGAATGAGAGTCGCACTGAATCAAAGGAAAAGATACCGAGTTCTACCAAAAGACTGGTTTTGGGTATTTTAATGTTTAATGTTCATGCTTTCCAAAGAAAATCAACTCATATCACGAGAGGTGAGTTGAGCCTTTTAATTTCTGTTTTTCAAAAATCAACTCATATTGCTAGAAGTGAGTTGAGCCTAGGGGCACGCCAAGGTATTTTTAGTTTATGTTTTAAATTGACTCATATTGCGAGAGGTGAGTTAAGCCTTTTAATTTATGTTTTTCAAAATCAATTCATATTGCTAGAGGTGAGTTGAGCCTCAGGACACGCTGAGGTAATTTTAATTTCTGTTGTTAAAAAAATCAACTCATATTGCGAGAAATGAGTTGAGCCTCAGGACACGCTGAGGTAATTTCAATTTCTTTTTCAAAATTCAACTTATATTGCGAGAAATGAGTTGAGCCTCAGGACACGCTGAGGTATTTTCAATTTCTGCTTTTCAAATTCAACTCATATTGCGAGAAATGAGTTGAGCCTCAAGACACATTGAGGTAATTTCAATTTCTGTTTTCAAAATTCAACTCATATTGCGAGAAATGAGTTGAGCCTCAAGACACGTTGAGGTAATTTCAATTTCTGTTTTCAAAATTCAACTCATATTGCGAGAAATGAGTTGAGCCTCAAGACACGTTGAGGTATTTTCAATTTCTGCTTCTCAAAATTCAACTCATATTGCGAGAGGTGAGTTGAGCCTCAGACACGCTGAGGTAATTTTAATTTCTGTTGTTAAAAAATCAACTCATATTGCGAGAAATGAGTTGAGCCTCAGGACACGCTGAGGTAATTTCAATTTCTATTTTCAAGATTCAACTTATATTGCGAGAAATGAGTTGAGCCTCAGGACACGCTGAGGTATTTTCAATTTCTGCTTTTCAAAATTCAACTCATATTGCGAGAAATGAGTTGAGCCTCAAGACACGTTGAGGTAATTTCAATTTCTGTTTTCAAAATTCAACTCATATTGCGAGAAATGAGTTGAGCCTCAAGACACGTTGAGGTAATTTCAATTTCTGTTTTCAAAATTCAACTCATATTGCGAGAAATGAGTTGAGCCTCAAGACACGTTGAGGTATTTTCAATTTCTGCTTCTCAAAATTCAACTCATATTGCGAGAAATGAGTTGAGCCTCAAGACACGTTGAGGTAATTTCAATTTCTGTTTTCAAAATTCAACTCATATTGCGAGAAATGAGTTGAGCCTCAAGACACGTTGAGGTAATTTCAATTTCTGTTTTCAAATTCAACTCATATTGCGAGAAATGAGTTGAGCCTCAAGACACGTTGAGGTATTTTCAATTTCTGCTTCTCAAAATTCAACTCATATTGCGAGAAATGAGTTGAGCCTCAAGACACGTTGAGGTAATTTCAATTTCTGTTTTCAAAATTCAACTCATATTGCGAGAAATGAGTTGAGCCTCAAGACACGTTGAGGTAATTTCAATTTCTGTTTTCAAAATTCAACTCATATTGCGAGAAATGAGTTGAGCCTCAAGACACGTTGAGGTATTTTCAATTTCTGCTTCTCAAAATTCAACTCATATTGCGAGAAATGAGTTGAGCCTCAAGACACGTTGAGGTAATTTCAATTTCTGTTTTCAAAATTCAACTCATATTGCGAGAAATGAGTTGAGCCTCAAGACACGTTGAGGTAATTTCAATTTCTGTTTTCAAAATTCAACTCATATTGCGAGAAATGAGTTGAGCCTCAAACACGTTGAGGTATTTTCAATTTCTGCTTCTCAAAATTCAACTCATATTGCGAGAAATGAGTTGAGCCTCAAGACACGTTGAGGTAATTTCAATTTCTGTTTTCAAAATTCAACTCATATTGCGAGAAATGAGTTGAGCCTCAAGACACGTTGAGGTAATTTCAATTTCTGTTTTCAAAATTCAACTCATATTGCGAGAAATGAGTTGAGCCTCAAGACACGTTGAGGTATTTTCAATTTCTGCTTCTCAAAATTCAACTCATATTGCGAGAAATGAGTTGAGCCTCAAGACACGTTGAGGTAATTTCAATTTCTGTTTTCAAAATTCAACTCATATTGCGAGAAATGAGTTGAGCCTCAAGACACGTTGAGGTAATTTCAATTTCTGTTTTCAAAATTCAACTCATATTGCGAGAAATGAGTTGAGCCTCAAGACACGTTGAGGTATTTTCAATTTCTGCTTCTCAAAATTCAACTCATATTGCGAGAAATGAGTTGAGCCTCAAGACACGTTGAGGTAATTTCAATTTCTGTTTTCAAAATTCAACTCATATTGCGAGAAATGAGTTGAGCCTCAAGACACGTTGAGGTAATTTCAATTTCTGTTTTCAAAATTCAACTCATATTGCGAGAAATGAGTTGAGCCTCAAGACACGTTGAGGTATTTTCAATTTCTGCTTCTCAAAATTCAACTCATATTGCGAGAAATGAGTTGAGCCTCAAGACACGTTGAGGTAATTTCAATTTCTGTTTTCAAAATTCAACTCATATTGCGAGAAATGAGTTGAGCCTCAAGACACATTGAGGTATTTTCAATTTCTGCTTTTCAAAACTTAACTCATATTGCGAGAGATGAGTTGAGCCTCAAGGCACGCTGAGGTATTTTCAATTTCTGCTTTACTAATTCTACTTTTTCAAATCAACTCATATTGCAAGAGGTGAGTTGAGTCTCAGGCCACACGCTGAGGTCTTTTCAAATTCTGTTTTTAATTTCTGTTTTTAATTTCTATGTTTCAAAAAAAAAATCAACTCATATTGCAAGAGGTGAGTTGAGCCTTTTAATTTTGTTTTTCAAAAATCAATCATATTGCGAGAGGTGAGTTGAGCCTTTTAATTTCTATTTTTCAAAAACCAACTCATATTGCGAGAAGTGAGTTGAGCCTTTTTCTATTTTTCAAAAATCAACTCATATTGCGAGAGGTGAGTTGAGCCTTTTGCAAATTCTGTTTTCAAAAATCAACTCATATTGCGAGAAGTGAGTTGAGCCTTGGCTCACGTGCTGAGCTATTTTCAATTTCTATTTTTAATGTCTAGTTTTAAATAGTCAATTCATATTGCGAGAAATGAGTTGAGCTCAGGATCACATGCCGAGTAAAGAATAAAGATTGGACAATTGAACAAAATTTAGTGCTTTTAAGTCTTTGCACTATCCTTGTTTCACAATGATAAGCAAAGAGGGGCAGTTGTAAGCACTAAATTTTTGTCCGACTAGAGTTTGTGTTTAATTTTCAAAATTTCAAAAAAAAAAAAATTTAAAAAATAAAAATTGCATTTTGACACCTAAACTTTTCCTAAATTTCATTTTGACTCTTAAACTTTCTTTAAATTTCACTTAGACCCCTAAACTTTCATTAAATTTCATTTTAATCCTAAATTTTCTAAAAATTACATTTAGCCCCAGAAGTTTTGCTGCATTTGCGATTTGGTCCTTCAGACAAGTTACATGATTTGGGGCACCCACTTCCCAGATTTTCAGGCCATAAACATGGGTGGCTGCTCCTTCCCCACTTGCTACCTGCAAAAAAGAAGCAAAACCAACTATAAAAAGGAGTTTAAACTCCAAAAATGAAGGACACCCACGAAAAAAATAAAAAAAAAACTTGCAAAAAGAGAGATTTTTTCGAAGGAAAAAAGAAGAAAAGAGAAGAAAAGAGAAAGAGGAGAAGAAAAGAAAGAGTACCGGCGTCGGAGGAGGTAGCGGCGGCGCAAGCGGTGGTGGAGGCTAGACTTTGAAGAAGAAGAAGGAAGAAGAAGGAAGAAGAAAAGAGGAAGAAGAAAGAAAGAAAAAAAAAGAAATAATAAAAAAATATTATAACAGTCGGGTCAACCCGACCCGACCCACCTACGACCCGATCCGACCCAGCAGCCCAAGAAAAAACAAAAAAAAAAGAAACAAGCCCAAAAAAAAATCAAAGCAAAAAAAAAAGCAAAAAAAAAGAAGGGAAAGAAGCAGCACAAAAAAAAAAAGAGGGCAGGCCAACAATAGGCCCAATTCCAGCAGCCCAACAAGCAGCCAACAGGCCACCAGCCAGCAGGCCCGCGCAGGCCAGCCCAACAAGGCAGCCCAGCAGAAAAAAAAAGGAAGAAAAAGAAGAAAAAAGAAAAAAGAAAAAAGGAAAAAGAAAAAAGAAAAAAGAAGAAAAAGGGGGTTCAATTTTAGCAACCCGTTCGGCGAAGCTCGTGTTTTAGATTTTTCGGTAATTTTATTTATTTCTCTTTTAATTTAATGCTCGTATTTTTATGTTATTTCATTTTAATATTATTAGCATTTTATGCATTTTATATATTTTTATATTTTTGTATTTATATTTACAATTTAATTAAATTTTAATTTTACTTTATTTTAAATAATTTTAATAAATAAGGCAACGAATCGGTTTAGCATCGAGTCACCGAATTCATCGCTATGTTGGGTGAATATCGATGGCTTATGTTAAATTCGGGACCCGTTTTAAAAATAAAAAATGTTAAAAAATCCTCGTGTTTCAAAAAAATTTTCTCGTGTTTTAATACAACCCGATTAAATATTAAATTGAATTGGTTTGACACTAATTCGTCGATTTCATTGCCATGTTGGGGTGAATATCATCGATTCGTGTTAAATATGGTACGTTTTTCTAAAAAAAATTCTTGTTTCAAATTTTCGAATCTTTAAAAATTACTCGTATTTTAGAAATTTTCGAATTTTCGCGTTTTCAAAAGTTTTCGTGTTTGAAAAAAATTTTCGCGTTTAAAAAATTTCTCGTATTTCAAAAATTGTCGTTTTTTTATAAATCTTCGTGCTTTCAATAATCCTCGTGCTTTTAAAAATTCTCATGTTTCAAAAATCTTCGTGTTTTCAAAATTCTAGTGTTTCAAAAATTTTCTTGTTTTCAAAAAAAAATTTCGTGTTTTAAAAAAAATATTTCCGTGTTTTAAAAATTCTCGTATTTAAAATTTTTTTTTTTAAAAAAATTTGTTTCAAAAAAATGTCTTGTTTTAAAAATTCCCGTGTTTCAAAAAAAAATGTCGTGTTTTAAGAAAATTTCGTTTTTTTCCAAAAATTTTCGTGTTTCTAAAATATTCGTGTTTACAAATTCTCGTGTTTTCAAAAATTCTCGTATTTTAAAAAAAAAAACTTTCGTTTTAAAAAAGAAATACCGCGCTTCAAAATTCTCGTGTTTTTTTTTTAAAAAAAAAGGGGTTCTCGTATTTCAATCGGATCACGACTAAATATTAAATGGAACTCGTATTTTTGAAAATTAAGACAACATGCGTTTAACGAGATACCAATTTTGGGCGTCGCGAGGGTGCTAATACCTTCCTCGCGCGTAACCGACTCCCGGACCCTAATTTTCTCTGGATTTTGACATGGACCTAAAATTGTCTCTTTTTTTTTAGAAAAGTTTAAAAAAATTCTTCTAAAAAAGGATTTTATTTGGTGTCCGATCACACCTAAAAAAGATCGGTGGCGACTCCTCTTTTGTAAATAAAATTTGAAACTTTAATTTTTCAATAGTCATTTCAAATAGCGCCTATTGCCAAATTTTTAGGTCGCTACACCATTACTTTAGAACCAAACCGCATATGATGAGCCCTAAGAACTTACCATAGATAGAACCATACCGAACCTCTACTGGTCACCCGATTAGGTGTTCTTTTATTTTTATTTTTTTTGAATTTTAGATTTGTATGAAATGTACTAACTTGTTTCGTTTTGTTGTGACTATGATTGTATTGCATTTTCATCATAAAAAAAAAGGGTGTTGATTCACGTTCAGTTGCTAAATAGAGAGCTTGTCATGGAAAATAGGTTTCTTGATAAAGTGGAAGACAACATGTCCGCGCGAATATAGCCCGAGAAAAGGCAACAAGAGAAAGGTGACAGCCTGTAAGAGGGGCAGGTCAGAGATATGAACCACGTTATGAGCGAAGCTTTGGTCCGAGTACGAGAAATGGCTGACCACTTGCAAACCCCAACTGTTCAAAGCCTGAAATATGAATCGGAGTCGGATCAGAGCTGAGAATTAGCTTTGTTTCTTGAGAAAGTTAAGGCGAGGTCGTATATGTATCTGTTTTATGTAAAGAAACTTGTTTTCTAGTAAAGTTGTTCTAATGGAATTAAACTAGAATCAACGCCTTTTTGCATGTATTTTTTCCATTCATTAACATTACATTTCATTGCATGCAATAAGTTTCATGAAATCCAAAAGTGTATCGAGTTTAAAACTCTAGTACATAGCCTAATGGATAACAAAGAGTTAAAATTCTTTGAAAATATCGAGGGTTTGGAAAGCGAACTAAAAAACTATCAAGAATTTGTCCCTACATCCCCGGAAGTGTTCTGAACAACTAGACTATAGAAGAGATCCCTGTAGTTTTTAAGACCATTTTAGAGTAATATTCAGAACATACCTATTACTCTAAGCCTGAGAGTAATAAGAATCTTTTTGTGAAAAAGGCATATGTCCATTATTTTTATTTCAATAAAATGTATCTTTGTGTCTTATTTTGACAAATATTCTTTTATTCTTTCCATTTCATTCATACTCATACTATATAGATAACTATTCTTAGATTTATTTGTTCTTTGGGTCTTCCTTCGTTCCTTTAACAGGTGTCTAAATATCAATGATATGTTTAGAAGAACCTCAGAACTTTGAAGGTGCTCGAGATTGTAATCTATCTCCTGATTTGTTAAGGATGGTAGAACAAGAGAGGAAACAAATTCTACCTCACAAAGAGTTAGTAGAAATTGTGAGAGTAGGAGATGAATGAGAGAAAAAAATAGGTGAAGATCTGAGTTTACATCACCGCAGAGACAAAGCGAGACCTCATTGAGTTACTCTAAGAATTCAAATATGTTTTTGCATAGTCATATCAAGATATGCCTGGTCTAAATACTAATATCGTGGTACATCGACTTCCCACAAAGGAAGAATGCAGGCCAATTCAACATAAACTCTGAAGGATAATGACCGACGTCCTGTTAAAAATAAAAGAAGAGGTTAAGAAGTAATTTGACGCTAGTTTCCTAAAATTGGTTAAATACTCAGAGTGGGTAGCCAATATAGTCCCCATCCCTAAGAAAGATGGGAAAGTACGAATGTGTGTAGATTACAGTGATTTAAACAAGGCTAGCCCGAAAGATAATTTCTTGTTGCCTCACATCGACACCTTAGTGGACAATACGTCAAGTTATTCACTGTTCTCCTTTATGGATGGCTTCTCCAGATACAACCAGATCAAGATGCATTCTGAAGATATGGAAAAGACCACACTTGTAACCGTGTGGGGAACATTTTGCTATAAAGTGATGCCATTAGGATTAAAAAATACGGGAGCAACGTATCAAAGAGTCATGATGACTTTGTTTTATGATATGATGCAAAAAGAAATCGAAGTTTACGTTGACAATATGATTGCAAAATTTCGAACAGAAAATGAACATGTACAAGTCCTGAAAAAATTATTCTTGAGGTTAAGAAAATTTTAGCTAAAATTCAATCTAGAAAATGTACCTTCGGGGATAGATTGAAAAATTTGTTAGGATTCGTAGTTAGCGAAAAGAGGATCGAAATCGACCCGGACAAAGTTAAGGCTATACAAGAGTTGCCTCTACTGTGCACTCAAAAAGAAGTACAAAGTTTTCTAGGAAGACTAAATTACATCGCTCGATTCATTTCACAACTAACTGAGAAACACAGTCCAGGTGTATGGGACGAAGAGTGCCAGAAAACTTTTGACAATGTCAAATATTACCTGTCTAATGCCCTAGTATTAATGCCACCGAGTTTAGATAAGCCACTAATAATGTACTTAGCAGTATTTGAGAATTTGATGAGATACATGCTCGGCCAGCACGATGAGTTAGGAAAGAAAGAAAGAGCGATATAATACTTTAACAAGAAGCTCACTGAATGTGAAATAAGATACTCGTCGATCGAAAAGTTGTGTTGTGCCTTAATCTGGACAACTCGAAGACTGAGACAGTACATGTTGCACCACACAACTTGGCTCATCTAAAAAATGGACCCTCTAAAGTAGATGATGAGGTCGACTGCTCTAAATGGAAGGATGACCCGATGACAGATTTTGCTTTCTGAATTTGATATAATTTATGTGAACCAGAATGCAATAAAAGGGAGTGTAATAGCAGATTTTCTAGCCAGTAGAACTCTAGAAGATTACGAGCTTCTAAACTTCGATTTCCCAAATGAAGATCTGATGTATGTTGTAACTACTGAAGAAGGTGCTCAAGAAGAACATCCTTGGAAACTAAATTTTGATTGAGCTTCAAACGCTGTGGGTAACAAAATCGGGGCATTCCCGGTATCCCTAAATGGAGATCATTATCCTTTTACTAGTAAATTGGCTTTTAATTGCATGAACAATATGATAGAATATGAAGCATGCATCATGGGTATTCGTGAAACCATAGAATGTAAGATCAAAGTACTGGAGGTGTATGGGGATTTTACACTAGTGATCTATCAACTCAAAGGAGAATGGGAGACGGGAGACCCCAAGTTGACCAATTATCAAAGGCTAGTTCTTGAATTAATTAAGGAGTTTGATGACATCACCTTCTGCTACCTCCCGTAATATGAAAATCAGATGGTTGACACCCTGGCTACTTTAGCTTCCATGGTCAAAGTGAACAAATAAGAGGATGTAAAACCTATCCAGATGAGTATTTATAAGATTCTGAATCATCGTTACAACATCGAGAAAGAAGAAAATGATGATTACCTTTGGTACCACGGTATACTGCGATATGTAAAGAATTGTGAATACCCTGACCAAGTAGACAAGAATGATAAAAGGGACATTGAGAAGACTAGCCAGTGACTATGTCTTAGATGGGGAGATCCTATATAAAAGAAGAAAGGATCAGGTACTACTAAAATGTGTGGACGCCATTAAGGCCAAAAAGATTTTGGAAGAAGTCCATGAGGGCGTCTATGAAACGCATGCTAATGGTTTTACAATGACCAGGAAAATTATGAGATTCAGGTATTATTGGTCCACCATGGAAGAGGATTGTATCAGTTATGCTAAGAGATATCATAAGTGCCAAAGTTATAGAGATAAAATTCATGTGCCTCATTCACTTCTTCATGTTATGACTTCTCCATGACCTTTCTCTATATGGAGCATGAATGTCATTGGGCCGATCTCACCAAAAGCTTCCAATGGACATCGATTCATCTTCGTAGTCATTGATTACTTCACCAAGTGGGTAGAGGTCACTTCTTATGCCAATGTTAAGAAGTCGACAACCAGTAAATTCTTGAAGAAAAAGATCATATGTCTGTATGGGACGATAGAAAAGATTATATCTGACAATGCATTGAACTTAAACAACAACACGATAGTAGAGGTCTGTAATCAATTCAAGATCAAACACCACAATTCGTCACCATATTGCCCAAAAATGAATGGTGCGGTGGAGGTAGCCAATAAGAACATTAAGAAAATCGTGGGGAAAATGATAAAAAACTTATAGAGATTTGCATAAGAAGTCTATTTGCTCTCTATGCCTATTGAACGTCTGTCAGGACCTCCACATGGGCAACGCCTTTCTCATTGGTTTATGGAATGAAGACGGTTTTGTCCATTAAAGTCGATATTCTTTCTCTCTGAGTTTTGTCAGAGTTGAAGTTAGATGAAGCAGAATAGATCCAATCTCGATATGATCAGCTGAACTTGATTGAAGAGAAGATGTTGAAAGCTATCCATCATGATCAAATGTACCAAAAATGAATGATGCGAACTTATGACAAAAATGTTCGCCTTAGAGAATTCCATGATGGGGACCTAGTATTGAAAAAGATCTTGCCCATACAAAAGGATTTCAGAGGGAAATAGATGCCAAATTGGGAATAACCTTATGTGGTAAAAAAGGTTTTTTCTGGAGGTGTACTGATTTTGACTGAGATGGATGGTAAAAACCTGCCTAATCTTATGAATTCGGATTCAAACAAGAAATACTTCACATAAAAAAAAGGGAGAGGCCAAGACAAGAACTCGTAAAAGGCGCTTTGAGACCAAAAGGGTTTTGAGTTGAAAACCTAGGAAATGGCAACTCAAATTTTGATCGAAGGTGGGGCATGTGGCAGTCTCATCCTCTCAAAAATAACAATGAAGAGAAACTTTACATCTTAGGGTATCAACAATGTACTCTAGATCTCCTAGACACATATCAAGCTTAAAATGGTCCTCAAGAAGTTTGTGTAGGGAAGCCCATGCTGCGATATTTGGGGCACTTATTTTCATCTTACTGATTTTGTATTTTAACAACGTTTGCTATCTTTGATTAATCTATTTATTTCGAGCTCTACTCTCAATAAATTTCAATCTTATCTATTGTTACGATCTTTTTCAAGCATTTTTCATTAAAATAACGATTAATGGACAAATAATATTCAAGAAAAAGGATTTCTGCATATTGCTCTGAAATATTTTCTAAATAGTACAATGACCTGAAACAGGACCACTAGTTAAAACTAACCAAATTTAAGATTTGGAAATATTTGGGAAATAATAGTCTAAATTGTGATTATTTTTTTGGGTTTTCTATTGAAGATACCATCTGAACAAGAAAACAGGGTAATACGTCAGTGATAGAACCATGATGAACAATGAACAATATCGACCTAAGCATTAAAAGGGAATCATTCTCGAAAAAAGACATTTTGCATTCATACAAATATCATTCATAAACATCTAGTTAGAAGCATTTGATTCATTCGGATCATAACATCCTAATCACTTGGCATAAATATAGGCCCATAAAATGGGTTCTACAGGTCATGTTCCCTAGAGAACGGTGTAACAGATCAGTGAAACTACAAATCCTATACCCCTGAAGTTGCAGTGGGATGGATTGAAGTTTGCAGTGAAGCAAATCGTAGATAACAAATCTTATATCTCTGAAGTTGCAGTAGAGTAGACTGAAGCTACAAAACTTATCTCCCCGAAGTTGTAATGGAGAAAATTGAAGATAGCGAACCTTATTTCCCTGAAGTTGCAATGGAATAGATTGAAGATAGTGAATCTTATTTCCTGAAGTTGCAGTGGAACGGATTAAAGCTACAAGTTACAAATCTTATCTCCGTGAAGTAGCAGTGGAGCAAATTGAAGATACAAATCTTATTTCCCTGAAGTTGTAGTGGAACAAATTAAAGCTACAAGTTACAAATCTCATCTCCCAGAAGTTGCAGTGGAGTAGATTGAAGATACGAGTCTCATCGCCCTGAAGTTGCAGCGGAGCAGATTAAAGCTACAAGTCTAATCTCCCTGAAATTGCAGTGGGTTGGATTAAATTTACCATAGCGAATCTTATTTTCCTAAAGTTGCAGTGGAACATTTTAAAGCTACAAGGTACGAATCTTATCTCCCTGAAGTTGCAGTGGAGCAGATTAAAGTTACAAATCTTATTTTTCTGAACGTTGCAGTGGAACAGATGAAAACTACAAGTTACAAATCTTATCTCCCTGAAGTTGTAGTGGAGCAGATTTAAGTGACAAGTCCTATACCTCTAAAGTTGCAGTGGGTCAGATTAAATCTACTATAGCAAGTTTTATCTTCCTGAAGTTGCAGCGGAATAGACTAAAGCTACAAGTTACAAATCTTATCTCCCCGAAGTTGCAGCGGAGTAGATTGAAACTACAATTCCTATACCCTTGAAGTTGCGGTGGGATAGGATAAAAAAGAGAAGTACCAAAGAAGTCGAGATTCGGTAAGACCAGAAAAAATTGGTCCTTCTTAAAGTCTTTGCTCCATTCTCGTAACACAACAACGAACGAAGAAGGTAGTTGTAGAAGCCCAATTTTGTCCGGGCCCAACCAAAAAACCAAACCAAATAATAATAAGAGTCCAAATCCATTTACAAAAAAAAAGACCCAAACTTACAAACTCAAATGGCCCAAAAAAATAAAAAAAACCCTAATGTCCCAGTGGCCCACAACCTAAACTGTTTTCAGAAAAAAAACAGAAACCCTAGTGCCCTTTGCGCTGCTCCTCGTGCCACGTCAACATGCTCGCGTCCCGAGGTCTGCCACTGTCAATGCCTCTGCCATCGTTGACTCCAGAGACGCCTGCAAATACGGAAAAGTAAGAACAACAAACATGCAATGGCAACAAGAACAGTAAAAAATAAAAAAAAAATAAAATGTAAACTCGGCTATAAAAAGCCTAAAAAAATAGATTGTGGAGGGGGATTTTTTTTTTGAAATAGAAATCAAACGGAGAAAAATAAAAATCAAGTTTCAAAAGGTAGCCTTTTTATTTTTTTTTTGAAGTAAAATAAAAAATAATAAATAAAAAAGGAAAATCATACCTGTGTTTCATCTACGCGCCACCGTTGGTGCCTCATTTGGTCTGAAAGGCCGTCGAATCCCTGGCATTTCGGTTAAGGCCGCAGTGGAGGGTGTCGAAAACTAAATGTTTTTTTAGGGTTTTTGGCTTTAGTCGAGTGTTTTAACTCCGAATCTGGGTTCTACACAAAAAAAGGGTTTAAAAGGTATTTTTGGGCAATTTTTCGGCCACCGAAGATGGCGGCCACCGTCGTCGGTGACCGGCGGTCACGGTGGCCCGATGGCCGAATTCTAGGTAGTGCCCAGAGAGAAAACAGAGAGAAGGAAGGTTGTTTTTTCTAAAAAACAAAGCAAATGATTTTTTTTCTTAAAATTTTTGCTTTTATAGCCTTACAAAATGGTGTCGTTTTGAGTTTCATTTCAAGACGCTAAAACGGCATCATTTTAGACTTTGACCCACCAACCCGACCCGATCCTTTAATAGGATCCCTGTGTTTTTTAATGGGGGTCTAATTACCGCCCCAGTCCTTCTGTTTTTTCTTTGTTTTTCAATATGGTCCTAATTCATTTATTATTTTTTCTTTTTTAGATTGCACCGTTAATTTCAAATTTTTTCGATTTGGTCCTTAGATCGTTGACCCCCTGGGGAAGGACACGTGTCCAGGAGCCTTGGGATAACTTCCCATTTAGTCCCTTTTTATTTTAGCGTGTTTCATTTTGGTCCGCTATTCTTTTTTTATTTTTACAATTTACGCCCCTAAATTTCATTTAAATTTTGATCTAGTCCTTATTTATTTATTTTATTACAATTTAACCCCTTTACTATTTATTTTATTCTGATTTATCCTTTTAATTTCATTTAAGTTACGATTTAGTTCTTTGTTTTTCAACCTTTTGTAAATTGTTTCCTTTTAGTTTTTTTATTTACATATTTATTTATTATTCCTTTTATTTTATTCATCTAATTGCTTATTTACTTATTTATTTATATATTATTCATTTATTTATTTTTATTTTAATTCCTTTATTCCTTTATTTGTTATTGCTTCATGTTTTTAATATTTAAAATTTTCTTTATTTTCTTTTATCAAGTAGTTATTTCTTTTTTTTCGTCTTTCTTCTTTTTGCCTGTATTATTATTATTACTATTTTATTTTCTATTTATCTATTTATTTATTACTTCTTTATTTTTATACATATTTAAAAATTAAATTACTGCCATTTTTATTTTTATTTATTTGCACATATGTTGTTCTCATTATTATTATTTGCCTTTCCTCGATTATTTATTATTAATATTAAAATAATAATTATAATATGATCTTTGCACGATGCATAAAAAAGAAAAATTTAACCGAGGCAATGTTCATTATTTTTGGAATTAGAAGAGAGTGTTCCTAACTTACGGGATATGGATTCTTTTTAAAACCAAAATAAATGAATATTCATTTCAAAAACATAAAAATGAGATTCAAATAACGATCAAATGGCATTTATTCTTGATTTCGAGGATTTAAGGCATTATATCCTAGCTTACAGGACATAATCCTTCTTTCTCGATTGACTTGAAATAAACCCTTTTCATGAAAATTAATTTAGTAATGCCTTAATACAAAAAGGGATCGTATTTTAAGTTCTCTTCAAAATTTCAATTCTCGACACTAAGACATCAAGTAATCAACTAGGTACTAATTTTGGGCGTCACGAGGGTGCTAATCCTTCCTCGTGCGTAACCGACTCCCGAACCTATTTTCTAAATTTTGTAGAATAAAAAATTATTGTTTTAGTAAATCAAACTATTTATTAAAACGATCAAATTACGAGATGATCCGATCACACCTCATAAAAAGGATTGTTGGCGACCCCATTTTCATTTGTTTCAAAATAAAAGTTGATTTCAAAAAGGTTTCGACAATTATTATAGTAGAATTGAAATTTTAAAAATTTAAAAGTAGAGATTAAGGTTGACAAAATGAGAGTATAAGGATTAAATCTGTATTTTATGTATATTACAGGGAATAATAGCAAAATTAAAAAAGAAAAAAGGAAGGCAAAAAAGTGTGGGACCCTGGAGGATCCACTTCAACCTCACTTAAATCCAAAGACAAAAACGCAACTCTAATGGCGTCAAAAAGCTCAAACCACAAAAGAATACTCCTTCCCTCACTCCCTTGACTGTCCACCTCCCAGATATTTGCAATCTAATTTTTTTATTTATACATAAAATCTGGGTTTTCAGATTGAACTTAAAAACTCATTTGAATTCAATCAAAACCTGTAAATTTGAATACCCAATTCACCATTTCTGTTTTAGGAATGGCGGAGGATGAAACTGGAGATCGAAGGGGGATGAGCGATGATTACTCATCAGAAGATGAAGGGACCGAGGATTACAGAAGAGGAGGGTACCATGCGGTGCGAATTGGTGACACTTTTAGAAATGGTTGCTATGTGGTTCAAAGCAAGCTTGGTTGGGGTCACTTCTCCACCGTTTGGCTCGCTTGGGATACTCTAAGATCGGTATTCCCCCTCCCCCTCTTCTTTTTAATAGCCTGTTTTTTTTTTCTTTTTAACTTTGATTTCTCCTATGGGATAGAGAAAGAGTTAGGGAAAGTTTAGACGCCTTGTGAGTTAGTTTTAATTGGTAATCATTAATAGGGTGAGCCAAAATTTTGGAATATTTTCATTTTCTGTTCCAGTAAAAGGGGATGATTTTCATTTTCTCATGTAATATTATATCTGGGTGTATTAACTATTAAGAACAATGGCCCTGGACCTGCTTGATTATTCAGTTCACTGCTTGTAATGATTGATTCTGGGTGGAATTGTTATAAGTTGTAATTTAAAAAAGAAAAAAGAAAACAATGAAAGGAGTTATTGTAAGGGATGCTGGAATCTGCATTGCTTTTGGTTAATTGAAGGGTTTTATTTCTGCAGCTAAAGTTATGAAGAGTCCAAGATTTGCACCACAGTTTGAGCTTCAAATGCCCTTCATTTGCCAATCAGAGATAATTTTCTCTGTTTTCAGATACTTTTTTTTTTGTCAGAGCATTGTTATAATGATTCTTGTCGATGTGCTTTTATGTTTTTATTCGATAGATTGCCTTTTCTTTTTTGTTGAAGACGATCAACCATTGCCATTCTTTTTTCTTTTTTTTTTTTTTATGGTTCAACTCTTTAACCACACAGGAATTTATTGTTTGTAGCGTTATGTAGCTTTGAAGATTCAGAAGAGCGCTCAGCACTACACCGAGGCAGCAATGGATGAGATAAAGATCCTCAAACAGATAGCTGAGGGAGATCGAGATGATAAAAAGTGTGTCGTGAAGCTCTTGGATCATTTTAAGCATTCAGGGCCTAATGGGCAACATATGTGTATGGTTTTTGAGTATTTAGGGGATAATCTTTTGACCCTTATTCAGTATAGTGATTACCGAGGAGTTCCTCTTCACATGGTTAAAGAGATTTGTCGACATATCTTAGTCGGTCTCAATTATTTGCACAGTGAACTTTCAATCATTCATACTGATTTGAAGCCGGAGAATGTGTTGCTATTGTCAATGATTGACCCATCAAGAGATCCTACCAAATCTAGTGCTTCTCTTATCCTTCCAACTGGAAAGAATAAGGTTGTCTCGGAGACTGTTGTCTCAAAAGAAATTAAGAGTTCGAATGGAGATTTGACCAGAAATCAGAAAAAGAAGATTCGGAAGAAGGCTAAGAAGGCAGCTCAGGGTTGTGTAGGAAAGGAAGTGTCTGAGGAGAATGAGAGAGATTCAAATATTAATGATATGGAAGACACTAATGCTAATGCTAAACCAAATGAAAATTTGGGTGAAGAACGGGCTCATCGTTCTCTGGTTAAAGATGAGACAAAGAGTGATGGAATTAACAATGGTAACCAAGGGAAGGAGCGGCGCCGAAGGGGGAGTCGTGCAACAAGAAAAAAACTGTTAGCAGAAGTTGATCTTAAGTGCAAATTGGTTGATTTTGGCAATGCTTGTTGGACGTATAAAAAATTTACAAATGATATTCAAACCAGGCAGTATAGATGTCCCGAGGTTATCCTTGGATCCAAATACTCAATTTCAGCAGACTTATGGTCTTTTGCATGTATCTGTTTTGAGCTTGCTACTGGTGATGTTCTTTTTGATCCTCATAGTGGTGAAAACTATGATCGAGATGAGGTATGCAGAAACCCTTCCGACTACATAATTGATGTCCCTCTTTGTCACGTGATGATCATGCATTTGAATTAATTTTATCTTCTTTTGTAGAATATTTGTACCTTATTGACCTGACCTGTACCACCCTAATGCACTGTAAATAAGGACATATAGAGGAGTAAATGAGAACTGATAGAAATTTATTTGGCAAGAACATGTAATCTATATCTTTTCACTTAGATTCTTTTAGCAGCTATAATTTTGTAACAAATGAGGTTTTATTATACTTGTTTAGCTTCTACTTTTATGAGGTTAACTATAATAATGCAACCGATATCAGCATCATGTCTATGTAACTAGGGTTCATGCATAAGTAATCGTGTGCTTTTAGAGAAGAATTTAGTTCTTGTTTTCCTACTTCGAGTCTTCTTCTTTGTCCAACACTTGTAAAAAGTAAAACAAGAAACGTGAACCTGATGGGCTTCTCTCATTTGAAGTTGTTTTATGGACGTTTGTAAATGACAATTAGAAGTGTCGGGTTATTCTTTGTTCCAAAAAGTTATTCTTTTTGGTTTCAAGTTTCCCGTGGCCTTATACGCACCAAATTAGGTTTGGTTGTATTTTATATTTGAAGTAATCCTACAACCATTAATGATGTGACTGCTTACTTATTTCCTATTTGTGCAGTGGTGAAAATCATAAAGAAATTCTTAGAAATAGAAAGACCACCATAAACTGAGATGAGCCCCACCTATCCTTCATGATTTTTTTTTCCTTCAATATTGTTATTATTTAATTCTGTAGACAGCCAGACACTCTCTTTATGGCCTTTGACATATGTTTCTCATTTCTAGGATCACTTGGCATTGATGATGGAGCTTCTTGGAATAATGCCACGCAAGGTAAGACCGTTGCACCTTCCTATCTGAAAGAAGCATGTTTTACCTTGGTCCACCTTTTGTCAATAAAAGTACCATGGACGCCCTTGTACTAGGAGTCGGATTGCATTTTGTTTCTCTACTAAAAAATGAGCAAATTAGTCCTTGTATGTTATATTAAAGAGCAAATTAGTCATTCTGTAAAGAATTTCATCCGTTTCTACTATTAAAAATTGGTCTCTATACCTCAACATGAGGTACAAGTGGTGCACCACATATAACTGTTTGATTATTCCATCAGTCACAATAGTTTTTAGTTGTAGAAATAGATGAAATTTTTAACAAAAATGATATGTTTGCTCTTTGATCTAATGTACAGGAGCTAATTTGCTCATTTTTTGAGTAAAGGGGGTAAATGCAATCCGACTCTTAATACAAGGGCCTCTATGGTACTTTTACCCCTTTTGTCCTATTTTTTGGTTTATTGGTATATGTGTTGTTTGAAGGGTACAATGTTAATCTCGGCTGCTTTACACTGTTAGACAA
This sequence comes from Gossypium hirsutum, assembly GCF_007990345.1. Taxonomy (NCBI): domain Eukaryota; kingdom Viridiplantae; phylum Streptophyta; class Magnoliopsida; order Malvales; family Malvaceae; genus Gossypium; species Gossypium hirsutum. The sequence continues at coordinate 36,243,124 of NC_053445.1, read as the reverse complement.
TATACTTTGTGTATAATTCTCATCGATTTAGCGTCTTAACATATTTTCTTCAGATTGCATTAGGTGGGCATTATTCCCGAGACTTTTTCAACAGATATGGAGATTTGAGGCATATCCGCAGGTTACGTTTTTGGCCTCTCAATAAGGTGCTTATGGAGAAGTATAATTTCAGCGAGCAAGATGCTAAAGACATGGCGGACTTCCTCATTCCAATACTTGATTTTGCCCCTGAAAAGAGACCCACAGCAGCTCAATGCCTGAACCATCCGTGGATCAGTTCTGGTCCTCAGCAGCTACAACTTTCCACAACTGCTCCCAAACAGTACGGAGATGATGGTACATCTAAAAGGGAAAGGAAAGAGAAGGATGACAGGGAGGCCATGGAAGCTGGAGTAGGGAATATAGAAATTGATGGAGGATCTTCTAAGCCATTGAAAGAAACACTTCCAAAGTTGAACTAACACTTTCCCCGAACAGTTTTAATCGGATGGTAAATTCTTTCTTCCTCGTATTGCATCGCCAAAAGGCTACATGTATTGTTCATGGGCAATTCTCTGCAAGTACTACAGTTTTTCTTCGGTTCTGTCAACATCCATACTATACCATTCAAAGCGATAGGGCTTTTCAGGTGTCAGCACCAGTTTTGAAAGAGCCATTTAGAGCATGTGTTCAAATTTCAGGGTTACATCTTGCTAGCAAAGACTCTCAATGGTGGATGGATCCCCCCCCCTACATACTCAGTTTCCATTGTGTCTAATGTATTCATGCATCAAACATCTATATCAATCTCTGTTTTGAAAATGATTTGTGTAAAAAGCATTGGAAATGTTGCAGTTCTGATATTTCCTAAAATCCAAAATGGAATGCTATTGCAATTTGGGTTTCATTCATTCCCTAGTTAAATAGTTTGATATGTCATTGATTGAAAAAAAACAGGGGTTAAATGGTTAATCATATAGAGCCCAATATACCACTACAAAATAAAACTGCTAACATTGAACTAATCAGCATCTCACTAGTCCCGAAAATTTCAGTCTAATTTTCACGAAATAAATCTATAAAATAAAATAAGCCCCATAATCTGCATTTATGATATTGTCGAAGTGAGTGTCAAATGTAATATAAATCTGATACAAAAATACTTTATATTTTAAAGATTTGTCTTATATCTTGTCTTATTGATGCATGTGAAACACATGGCACTTTGGAAATAATAGAAAAGAAAAAAAGAATTCAATTCATTTATTTCAAACAAATAAATTTAGTTGTGGAATTGCCAGCCTTTTCATGGAGAACAAAATTGAGCACTACAGTTCTCTCTCATCATTGTCTGCATGCTAAAAACGCATTACAGTTGAAAGGGGGTCCAATAGAACGGTCACTACGCAGCTACATGGAAGTACAATTATTTTGAGATCTGCCTAAACAAATTTCTTGTGTATATACATATATTATATATATATCCTGTTATTTACCTATCAGTATAGTAATAATAGTAATAATGATGGCAATCATTCATGCACTTTGGTAACACCATTATAGGATCTCATAAAAGCTTGCCCCTACTTGTTTGGGGACAACAAGCTTTGCTTTCCAATTCACCTGTTAGACACACACACACAAAAGAAAAGATCAGCTTCAAACATATGGCATTGCAACTTGATATCAAAGATTTGAGAGTTTAAATACCAGAAAGGAATCATAAGCCACATAAACTCTCTGTAACCACAGTCTACACTAACTCGGTTGAACAAAGGTAAAAAGGAGGGGGAAAAGATAAAAAAAGATGGATATTAGGGACAGTGCAGGGCCTATCCTATTTGTTTGGCTTTTCACTAATATTTTCCTTTGCCATCTCTTTAGGTTGCGAAATTAGTTCTTTTTAAGTTTATACAATACTTACCTTTACTAAATCACAGTATTTTCCTTCTCCTGAGGTATGAATACATGAGAAAAAATATCACTGTAGCACCGAAGATAATCCCGGCTGTGGTTATCCAGAAGGCAAACTGCACCATGTTAACAATGTAAGTCAGAATGGCTAGATGATAATATCACTTCACGACTAAGCGGTACGGAAATACTGAATATTCAAACTTTTAGTACAAACATACCACACGTTCTTCCAGATAGGACCTCAAGTTCATGCCGAATATACCTAAAAGCAGGAAATATAATCTTTAGATTCTTGACATGGATGCTGATGATTGCCACTAAAATTCTTGAAGAAACATTTTGATGGTCAATGGTACAAATGATTTCAAGAATGTACTCAAGAACAAATTTATGCCATACACGCCACAAATCATAGACAAGAGTACATACATCTACGAGAGTCATATGCATTATACTTTTCTGTTTTTGTTTTTTTTCCTTTTCCTTTCAACTTAATTCTGAACTCAAGCAATTTCTCTAGATCCAAGGTCCAAGAATAAATCCATGAACTAGCTAGAACTAGAGAACCAAGTTACAATTTTATTTGTCACGTGATGATTAAGCATCCTAAAGAATCGTGATTTGTCTCATGTAATTTTTACAATTTCTAAGCTGGATAAGCCAAGGCAATTCTTACAACCAGGTATCAGGAAATAATTAACCATGTTCGTGTTTTAGTTGGCACTTAGCAATGCACTAATACCTTCATGAACTGAATCACAAGAATCTAAGCAACTCATTATTATAAAATCATGTTTATAAAACCATTATTATGTTAAGGAATTCCTGCATATGATCAAATAGAGGCTTGGCTTCTATTTGCTTGTTTGTGGAAGGACAAACCTGAAACTAGAGCACCGACTCCTATACAAAATGCCCCAACCTGAAGAAGTAATTCCACTCTGCCTACCTCAAGTCTCCGGGAGCTGATTAAATAGTTAAACAACATTTCGTTAGTTAAAGGAGTGTGGATTCAGATGCAAGAAGGAAAGATACCAGAAATGAATCTGAAAACACAAATTATCAAAATCATATATAAGGGGAGCATGGGATTTTGGAGGATAAATATTAGCAACACCCAATCGAAATGGTGATGCTGACAACAAAAAGTAAATCAAACTTCATCAAGACCTTAGGTTGACTGCCATAGAATCTTCCATTTCTTTTGCAGAATCAAGAAGCCTTTCTGCCTGACCATGGCAAGATTCACATCTGCAAAACGCAACAAGACTTTATAATCGGTTATTGCTCTTGAAAATAAAACATGGCTACAAAGCACAAACAAATAACTAGAGTAGTTTCAACAAGACAAAATCCTTTATGCCTACTGGAAATGCAAAAAACAGTTGGCAACTTCAAAGAAATTGTAATCATTCCTTTACGTTAAACCAAACCTCAATTTAAATTGTACTTATCTAGTTAATGTCTTGTTCATATATCATAAAGATCTGTGGACACTTAAAATGCTCTTGCACTCCTACTTGAAGACTATCAAAAATAGTAAAATGAAGAAAACAAATAATAATCCGATTTTATGCACCAGCTACATACTAAACATGCACCATAAATGGAACAAAGGAAAAAACCTTTGAAGATAATTTTCCAAAAGCATCTCAATCTCTTCCACTTGTTCTGCAAAATGACCGAATTGAACCAATTAGAACTCTTATTAAAAGAACTGATAACTCAGATTAATGAGCACAGTACACCTTCAGCAATCAGCTTTCCTGAAGGTAAAGAACTTTCCACATCATCATTTTCCCTTTTAAGAGTAGAACGCCTTCCCATAATACATATTCGACGTATTTCATCCTGATCTTCCAAAAGATCAAGCAGCATTTGTCTAAGAGCACCTGCTTTTGAACCCAATTCAACCTTGCATGATAAAATGAAAAGAAAAAAAGATAATAATCAGAGGACAGTGTTTAACTATTTGTTGTTAAGCAACTCAACAAGATTCTTTAAAGTCAATATACCAAAGTCTGCTTGCTAATACGAAGTTGCTCCAATATGTCACCAGTTAATTTGTTAGGAAACATCTTAAGTAGAGCTTGAACCTATGCAAATGGAACAGCACTAATCATGAATAAGCAGATTCATAAGATATCACAATTATCAAATAATGACAGTAAAAAATACAAGGCAATCAAAGGTAAAAAATTTAGAAGTCCAGAAGGGAGAGATTTTGCATTATACGCATCCAGACAATGGAAATTAAAATCAAATAACATAATCAAGCATCAGTCATGGCAATTTTAAGTTCTTAATTAATCACAGTGAAAATATTAAATTGTTCAGGTACATATCTAGGGAAACATATATTTTAATTTTATCAAAAGATTTATAACTTGTAAAAGAACAATTCCACAATATTAAGATGACCTAAGGAAATAACTAATTCTTTGAGAGATGCTTAGAGTACATGGTAAGAACCCAAAGTAAGACTTGAAAATGAGCAAGCCAAGCATCACATAAATGAAGCCCAAGCTAAATAGCAATAGCCTTTTCAAGCTTATAATTATTACAAGCTAGGTGCAATTGTCTTGCAACAGCAATAACAAGCTTCTGCTCAATTATTCTGAAAAAGAAAAATAATTTTTTTTATATGAAATACGGACAATTCCTCAAGGATTTAGGTTTTCAGTAGGAATGAAACAAAAGGCTAAATAAAAGAATATGACATACATATCTCATATCATCTAAATGAGCCTATAAATCAGTAGTCTGAAAATTAACAATCAAGACTTTCTCACTAGCATAAAAACAAGCTTAAATGTTAGATACCCTCGTTGCTTAAACTTGGCTTCTTTAGCAAAATGACTAAATGTCGAGCTGACTAATCAAAGATAAACCAGCATTTTCAAGTTGATCGATAGAAACTTGGTTCATTTGCAGCCATTTGTGGAATAAGATAATCAGCAACACCAAGAGTGAAACAAAAATGGTTACATAGGCATACTTCTCAAATGTTTTTAACAGTAAATTTTGACTAGAAGACGAATGGGTTTTCCGAGCAAGTGTCTAAGAGACACGAGAGGGAAGACATGTAAATAAATGGCAAAAAGACGTGGAAATACTGCCTATAAGAATTGCTACAAGTAGAATTTATTTCCTATTGTGGAGCCACTTAAACCTTGAAAATCAGTTAAAAGCATTTTCTGCTGAAATTGCTTGCAACAGCTGTAGCAAATGAGGAAACTAGTGGTGTGCAGCTTCAGGAATTTGACAATTCACCATAAAGCTTGTAAAAGAGAAAAGGGAAATCAAAACAACAAACAAACAAAAAATGCACTCACTATGTCCACATACTCACACGAGGTTCTAAATTCATTAGTTTCCGTTCCCAACGCTGTATCCATGAAAGTAATGCTGCTTCAACAACCTGCAAGTAACACAACTAGAGACTCTTAAGAAGATCGGATGTTTAAGATTATAGCTTCCACCAAGAGAACAACATGAATGACTCTTGTACATCAGCATCTCAAAGCAAGTATCCTGAGTTTGACACAAACCTCAAGCTCGAATGGCATACACTGTGCTCCATTCATGTTATTCAGTCGAGGCAATAATGTGTCAGTAAAAGCTTTTCCTCCTTTACTATAAATAATCAACACATGCAACAAGCATCATTATCAGTTCACAGTAAATCAAGATGAATTGATAGTAAAGATGAAAATAATGAGATAACAATGAAAACATATATTTGCACAGATGCAGGAGAGATCTACCTATTATAATTGAATATAAGAACACGGTCTTTCATAGCCATTGCTCGTAATGATCCCAGATTAAGTAGAATGGCATGCTCACGTACCTATAGTGATTAGCGTGGAAGAGGGAAAAATGAGTTTGCAAACACAGGATACTAAAGAAACACACCGATACTCAAATTTAAGCGATGGCAACCAAGCATGAACAAATAAAGAACTATCATGGAATATAACGACACAAGGGTCTATTACCAAAAGAGATGGTGCTGTTTTTGTCAAAAATAATGATGGATCAACACTGCGGATATCTCTTGGACGAACGCCTAAGAAGAAAATTACATTAATCCACTACATATATATATGTATGTACACAAAACCATAGCTTTATTTCTTTATGGAATTAAAGCTTAACACACAAGTAACAACTACGAAAAGAAATCTCAAAATTACATTACCACTTGATTTCAATAATTGACGTCGGCTTATCTTCCTTTTAGATGATACTCCACTTGACTTCACCTCTACCACCTTTAGAGATAGACAACAAACACAATATTAAACACGGGAAATAAAATTATAAACCATTCAAAAATAGTATAAAGGTTGAAAAGAAAAGGAAGCCAGACTCGGAATGCAATTACAAAGAAAACTAAGAACAAAAAAAGCAAATTAGCAGCTAGAAAATTGTTTAGGAATAAATAAGCCCTAAAACGTTATTCGCACAAAATATCATCACACATAATTGTATGCAACAGATAATGCTCCAGTTTTCTCGCTCAAACTATCTTAATATCTATTCCAAAAAGCCTAAGAAATTCTATTTTACTCCCAAAAAGTAAGGAATAGTGAAAACCTCATAAACAGGTTCACGAATTCCAAGCAAGAAGGAATCACTCTGCCGTTGCTGCACCTTCGGATCTTCCCTCCCTCCATCATCATCACCATCATCATCACCGGCCAATGTTTCCGATTCTCTCAAACGATCTTCCTCCGTTGACGATGATCTAGCGAAGCACTTGAACTTCTTAAAAGACGGTCTCACTAGAGGCGGAAGTGGAGGAACTCCGCTCTTTTGAAGCGAAATCGTAGAAGCATTTCGCCATCGAGAGCGGAAGAGAAGATAATGTACGAACGGAGACGGAGATTTAACAGAAAATTGGAGTGTATTTGGATAAGAGGAAGGAGGAGGAGTGGGAGTTGACGCCATTGTAAAGGTTTCTCATAGGAGAATAGAATCTGATTTTTGCTTCGAAACAACGAATCGATGTTTTTAACTTTTAATTTTTTAACTGAATTTTCCCTTCGTTATCTTTTTTAAGCAAAAAAAAAATTGAAGAAATACCGTTAATATTTGTGGCTTAGGATTTAAGATTCCTAAGCCTCTTATTTTCCATTTTGAGATTTAGTAATTTTTCAAAATATTTTTGGTGGTTAAAAAGAAAAAAGGACTTGGAAGTGGAACTCCCACTGGCTCGCGCGTTCTGGTTTTGTGTTCTATTTCAATGGCTTAATTCATTAAACGTCCTAAAACTATTACTATATTTTAATTTGGTCCCTAAACTTTAAAATATTGTATCGTTTAAATGCTAACTTGAATATGGCATTGAGCGTTTTTAAACAAGTTAATCAAATTTTAAATAGATATATAATTATTGTATTAACAGTTTGAATCTATTTCATTAAGAAAAGAAATAATAATCTTTTTAAATTTTAATGATATTTTTTTTGGATAAACTGTCAAAATAGTCACTTTTGTTTGTCTCAAGTTACATTTTAGTCACTTATGTTTGAAATGTTACGTTTTAGTCATTTACGTTATCGTATTGTAACATTTTAGTCACTGAGCTGTTAATTGTCGTTAACGGTGTAACAGTAAGCTGACGTGATACGTTAAATCATTATTTCAGACAAAAATTTTAGGTTAAATTATACAATTGGTCCCCATTTTTTTTTCATTTTGAACAATTTAATTTTTTTTCTTTTATGTTTTTTTAATTATTTTTATTTTTATTTTCCTCCCTTCTCCATCTTTATTTTCCACATAATTAATTCAAAGAAATGAGATTTCAAACATGACGCAGTTGTAAAGTTGTTTTGCTTGAATGATCTAATAATTAATTCAAAGAATTGAGATTTCAAACATGAGGCATTTGCAAATTATGTCAAACAGTCAGCTAAAGGTTACCTGTTAATGTGTAGCATTTAACCATAAGATGGATTTAAAGGCTTGGTTGCATGAAAATCATTTGAGGCGGCTCTTGAAACAGCCATTGAAAAATGGGGAAAGGAGAAAGGAACATAAAAGAAAAAAAAAAGTTAAAAGAACATAAAAGAGATGGAGAAGGGAGAAAAACAAAGGGAGAAGAAAAAGAGAATGAAAAAAAAAGTTAACAGAACATAAAAGAAAAAAATTAAATTGCTCAAAACGCAAAAATACGGGGACCAATTATATAATTTAACCTAAATTTTTTGTTTAAAATAATAATAATTTAACGTGCCACATCAGCTTACCGTTATACCGTTAATGGCAATTAATGACTCAGTGACTAAAATGTTACAACACATTAAAGTAAGTGGCTAAAACGTAATATTTCAAAAATAAGTGACTAAAATGTAACTTGAGATAAACAAAAGTGACTATTTTGATAGTTTAACTTTTTTCCAATGCATTACATACAAGTTACCTATGTTGTAAGTACATGTGTGTTCAAAATTTGATATAATATTGATATAATGTCCAAATATGATAAAAAGGTTTAATTGATAAAATATTAATAGTTTGAGAATTTAGTTGAAATGCTTTTATAAATCGTTTGAATAATAATGCCACTTTTATTGCAATAATTTGAAAGAGATTCCCATAATTCTCATAAAATATTAGGGTTATGGTAATTTAGCATTGTATAAAAAAAATCCTAAATAAATTTAAAATGTGATATTTTGATATTTGTGAGTAGAAAATAAAATCAAACAAATATTAACAATTAATTAATATATATGTGCAATTCATCAATTTTTTATTTGGTTAAAACATGTTGTTACTTCTTTATTTATATATAATTTGAGATTTAGTTCATTTATTTTAAGAATTAAGAATTTAATCTATTTATTTTTTTAATTTAATAATTTTAATTTATTTATTATCGTCATTGATAGTTTCAGTCACAATTTATCAATTTAATATGTTTATTTTATGTTAATTATATGTCACATAATATGAGAACAACCTGATCAACATTTTTTATAGAAAATACTTACGATTTTAATGATTGGACTAAATTTTTTAAATAAAAAAATGCAGAACATTTTAAGTACATGAACTAAATCTAAGATGTTTGTCAAGTTGTATATATGTGTTTAAAATTTGTTCAACTTATTTTAAATATGTTCCACGTCAAATCTAAACAGGGACGAAACCAGGGGGCTGGTAGGGGCCCTGACCCCCTCTAAATTAAAAATTTTCCATTTAAGTCATTTAAAATTTTTAAAATTTTAAATTAATAAAGGTAAAATTGCACTTTGCCCCCTAAAAATGATAAAGTTTTGATTTAATCCTTTAAAGATGATAAAGATAGAAGCGGTTAATTTCGGCCCCTAAAAAAATTTTCTGCCTTCTGCCCTAAATCTAAACTAGAATCTAATACCTAACATAATAAACAAATTTTAGTTCATATAATATTGAAAATTTAAGAATTCAATTAGAAGATTTTAAAATTAGAAAAATAATTTAAAATTTATACCATCAATTAAACAATTTCCTTTTATAAGTCGTTTGATGAGGTTTTTAAAATTTCCAATGCTTGCTTTGGGAATTTAAATAAATAATACATTTGAGTTTAGTATTTTGTTGCAATAATTTGGAAGATATGAGTTTTATTGTGCTTAAATACATAATATTTTTTATTATAAAAAATAAATAATAATCCTAATTAATTTAGGATTTTGATATTTTTGGTCAAAAATTTAAAAAAATTAACAAGTAATATATACTATAAATTCTATTTCGTATTTAAAATACAGGAATGTTTCTAAAAGTAACATAAATAAATAATGAGACATATGTTTGAAACTAATTGATAATAAAAAGAAAACATAAAATAAAAAGAAATTAAATTAAATTATGAGTAAAATAAAATTTAAACACGTAAAACATATATTAATAATATTAAATGTACTACAATTGCTTATAATGATGTTGTCATCAATTTTGAGTTGATATCGAGTTAATTTTTTACACCAATTTAATCAATAACATTATCAATATATATACATACACAATGATGGATGTGATAAAGTGTCATAATACAATTAAAATGTAAATATAAAATTAAAATAAAGTTTTGGCTTAGTGGAAAAGTTGAGGATTTATTGATATAAATGATGACATATGTTCAAATTTTACTATATATAATTTTTATTAGTTTTTATAAAGTAAAATATTAAAGTACCCTCAAATAATACCCAATTGCGTTGGTACTCGGTTAATTCATGATATTAGCTCAATTAGGAGCTTAATTAAAATTAAAATGTTCAAAACATTACATGACAAAGCATTGGTTAATTGGAACACCAAGTTACGGTCTATTTGTCAAGTATTCATCTTTTCCAAGAATAGTCTGGATTCGAATCATCATTGTATAGGAAAAAGCAGCGGTTGAATGATATAGTTTTATTAACCCAAATGTCATGAGTTCAAATTATTTGCAAATTATTTATTGGTTTTTTTTAAAAAAAAAATAAGAACTAACATATCTTAAAACAATATAATTTATTTTAAATACGGAAGGATATTTTCATAATTTTCTTAAACGAGTTAGTGTCCGATTGACCCGTAACACCAACTCAATTAGGAGTTTAAATAATAGTATGATTGATGGAGGTAATAAATTATGCATAATAAAATTAAAATGTATAAAATAATTTATGATAAAACATTGGTTGAGTGGTAAAATTAAAGTTTAATCAACCCAAATATCATGGGTTTAAATCTCATTGTATACAAATTATTTATTGGTCTTTTTAAAAATAAAAAAAAGACTATAATACCCTAAAATAATATGACTTATTTTAAATATGAAATTTTTTTTTTGTATTTTAAAAAGACTAAAATGTCCTGGAAGAATAAAACTAATTATAAATAGGGATAAATATCAAATATGACATTAATTCAATGTGAAATGTTGTACATAGACTTCGATTTTTTACAATTTTATACATGAAATTTGATTTGATTCAATTTTCACAAATCATTGACAACATTATCGAGTTACCACTATTTTTTACGTTGATATATTGCATACATAAACAATTATATTAATCCAATATCGAAACAAATGTATATATTCATTTATTTAAATATGTACAATTGAATTAAAATCAAAATCTATGTATCAAATTCCACATTGTATTAAGGTTTATATATATATATATCTGATATTTATCCTTTTAAGGCCTCGTTTGATGGCTAGTTAGCTCCATTTTAGTGTATTTGAACCATTTTTTGAGTCTAATCTCAATGATTATCACTGTGTTACACCTCCAATTACTTACCGGTGATTTTTGCTTTAGCGCACTCAACTTTTTTTTTTTAATTTACCCATGACACTTTTTATTTTTTTCAACGTTTCTTTTCCATTTTAATGTTTAAAGTTGAAAAGCCCAAGCAATTTTATCTCCAGATTAGGCCTTATATTATATAATAAATTAATAAATATTAGAATTTATAGGATAATAAGTAAATAACAGTTGAGGTGTTTTAATATTATAATTATCATTTAAATATATACAAATATTTTAATTTTGATTCAATCATACATATTTAAAGAAATACGTACATCGATTTAATTTTCTAATAGATAAATATAATTATTTGTGTATGCAATATATAAATATAAAATGACGCTATATCAATAATTGTGTTAATAGTTTGTGAGAATTGCATCAAATCAGGATTTCATGTATAAAATTGCACAAAATCAAAATTCATGTATAAATTTACACATTAAACCAAAGTTCATCTATAATTTTGAGATTTATCCAAAAAAAAATTATATGTGAAAATGATGAGGAAAACTTAGTAGTATTACTAACTTACAAAAAAAGTTGAAAAATATTTCATACAAACTGGTAAAAGTATCATGAAGGTCTTTGTATTAATAGTTAGATTATATTTTGCCTTCTCTACTAAAAAAATGGGTAACTTAATCTCTTTACATTAGACAAAAGAGCAAATTAGTCCAATTTGTTAAAATTTTCATCCAATTATACGGTTAAAAACTGAGATAACTAACGGAATAACCATACAATGACATGTGGTGTGTCATATGTACCTCATGCTAATGTAGATGGACTGGTTTTTAAGATTTGAAATAGATAAAAAAATAATAATAATAGGACCACTTTGGTCTTTGATGATACATTTACTCATCCAAACCCTTTGTATGTGTTTGGATATTCTTCCTCTTTTTGTCAGTAGAAAATAGTGGGGACAACTTAGTTTTAGACTTTCCCATGGTCCGATTAAAAGATGGAGTTGTTATGGTTGCTTTTTATGAACTTACTACGAAGTGCTTTCTTAATTAGCTTCAATAGAAAGGTAATCATAATTTGAAATAGCATTTTTAATGAGCCAAAATACATACATTTTTTAAGCATTCAACTCAGAAAAACAGTGTTTGAAAAAAAGAAAAATTAAATAATAGAGAAAAACATTAACTTAGAATGATGGATTTTAGAGTTAAGGTTTATGAATTAATGTGTTTCAGTATGAGATAAAGTCAACTAAGTTGAACCCAATGCCTATACTGTTCCATTTCTGTTCTCCTATATGAACATAAGATTGAGAGTCAGGGAGCTCCACTACTTGTAACCAATGTTGTCCCCACCCTTTTGACCATTCTATTTTCCTTTATTTATTTTTTATTCATTTCTTCTACATCAAGGCCAAGGCCAAATCCTCTCTAATTATAATTTCAAGTTGGATATCCGCTTGGCTTGCTTACATTAGAGTGCCATTACACTGCCATTTTTTTTATTTCTGAATTTTTCTTTTCTTTTTTTGACATCAACTTTTTTGTCTTTTAGCCAATCCCATACTTATAACCTATCCCCAGTTTCAAAACACTCTAATCATGGACTTGCTAAACAAATTGAAGGCATTTTTTGTTTCAATGTGTCCTATATTATTAATACCACACTCGTCACATCCGCCGCCACCACCACCACCACCATCAACAGCTCTCCCAATGGTCGACCTTGAATTGCACCAGCAACAACCACCACGTTCTGCAAATGAAACCTTGCAACCAGACTCACCATTTAATACCCTCAACCACTCCGAATTTCAATCGCCACCACCACATACACCGCCGCTTCCCCAACAACAATCGCTGCCACCAATTCCCTCCCATCGGAAACTCGCAGCAGCTCAGCAGCATCTGCAATGGATAAACGCAGTCCTGTCATTTTGTTTTTCGTATCCCATTGCCGTGCTCCAATTCCAGTACGCCCAAACCGATCAAAATCAATCCAATGTTTCTTTGATTGTGCTTTCCTTTCTCGTCCTACTTACTTTCAATCTTTTCTTACTGGCTTTGTTTATCAAACCAATTTCTACCCAAACTTCAGAAACATTAGAAAAAGTTGGGGTCCTTGTAGCTGCTGCTGCATTTTGTCACACCATAGCAATCCCCTTCCCCTTGGAGCTTAAATGCGTCGTCTTTGCCCTGTTTATACTCTTCTTACTCCTTCTCACCGCCTTCATATACTTCAATGGCAAAGGGGCTTGATGAATTGCATGCCTTTTGTTCTTCTTATTTAGAATAAACTTGGAGCAGATTCAGTGTAACAGCATGGAACATTTGATTCTTTGTCAATCTTTGTAATGATGTGTAGCGAATGTATGTGTATCCAAAATTTATCTTATTTCATTCAGGTAATTGAGTCATTTGCAACGAATTGTAGCAAAATTCGTATGCTTATGTGCTTCCATTTATGTGAAAAATTTACTCTTATGATACCAATAATTCTATATTCAGTTTTGTTAAATTTCGAATGCAAAGAAGATTACTGCCCTGGCGCTCTCTTTTCTTGTAAAATAAATTATTAAATTGAGCGCAGCAAGAGATTTTAAGTTTTTATATTAAAAAAAATAAAGTAACAACAAAGTGTGAAATTCAAGACTTGCATATAAAATTGAGCATCATAAATCTTGGACTTGAATTCTTATGAACTAAAGCTTTCGTCTTTGTCAACTATGCTAAAATTTAAGTAATTTTTAAAAAAATTTACAAGTACAAATACAATATAAATCACAAATTATACATGTATGATCAACTAGAATTAGAACAAGCTCAATACAAAGCATACCATATTAAAAATCAAAATATATCCAAACCTAGATCATAATAAATTTGGATAAATCTCACATATAATAAGACTTAAATTCAAAATCATTTGAAAGAGAATCTACTCATGATATTTGCACATAATAAAATTTAAATCTAGACCATCAAAATTTTATAAACTCAATTTAACCAACGCAATCAATGTAGAATGATCAAAAGGTTAGTTGAATCAAAGATATTCCGTTTTGACATGAACTGAACACATCTTAGCTCGACGTAGTATAGGGTGGACGAGTTTAAACATAAACATTGGCAAAAACATAGTTTTGTCGGATGTTTGTGCATATATATGACTATATGTGCGTGTGCAAATATAGAATAATGGATTGTTGGATTGGCTTTCTTACTGTTGATTTCGAATGTAAATACAATGTGAACATTGGAAAATGATGTATTTGTATGTCCTATTTAAATAAATAAACTGCATACCTTATTCAAACAAGCAAAAGACTATCGAATCAATAATGGGATAGTGTGAGTTTTGTGGTGATCCAACTGACGCATTCCACAAAACCGAAGATCTACAAGGAAAGGTAGACAACTAGTAAGCATTTTGAATGCTTAGTAAATCCATACGAAATTTACTTAACTTACCTTAACATTTTAAAAATTTATACAATTGCAATAGATTGATATCTAACATGGCATCTTTAGCAACCTTACACTTTCATAAGCATTTCAATAAATATATCAAATGGGTTAGTTTGATTACAAGTCATGAACTCATAATACAATCATATAAACATTTAATATTCCATCATATGGCATATACCAACTAGTTCATTTTCAACTTATAACATATGCATAAAATTTCATTCATATATATATTTTCATTCCAACCATTTCATTTTCATATAGTACCATTTCCATTTCCGTCTTTTGCTCGGAGAACTAAAGTAAATTGAATTCGGATACTCAGGACTAGTTTGATTACATATGCTGACATTATTGGGCTGCTAACATTAGCTTCGAATCAGGGTTGCTAACACTAGCTTGGTTCGATACTGCTAACACTAGCTTGAGAGAATCCGCAACATATGTTGAACCTTAAGCCATCGAATTAATCACTGATCATGACACCTATTTTCTTTTTGAAACCCTAATGGCATCCTATTCGTATCCCAATCGTTTACTAAGTTCACAAGGGCCTTAATACCATTTCCATATCAATTCAAATCTCTTTATAACAGTTTATACATATTGTCTAATCCATATAAACATTTCTTTACCTTTTTATACCTCATATCAATTCATAGTTGTCATTTAATTCATACTTTATTTAGTCCTTTAGATGCCAAAATCACCGAAATTACACATGTACATATATAAACTAAATAGTATAATCACACAATTCAAACATAAAATAATATAATATAGTAATTTCTATATGAATTTACCTGGAAAAACAGCAAGCAAACAAGGTGTCAGGGACTAATTTGTAATTTGTAATTTTTCTTTTTTCTCCATCTCCCACAATAAATTGTATGCTTCCCCCTTGAGCTTTTTTGATTTGGGGACATCAATCTCTTATTTTAGTATTGCGCTCAACACCCCTTTACCCACAGTAACTCTGCACATAGCAAGCTCTCCCTCGAGCTCCATGATTTTTGCGTTCAAAGCCATCACTCTGGCTTCATTTTCTTCGTTCATAGCTATCATCCCAGCTTTAAGAGCATCATTTTTTTTTCTTTCAGCTTACCCACAACAATATTGAGGAACGCTTCCATTGTGTCCATATTGGAACTAAGGGCCTCTGTCACATATTCCTTGAACTGCTCTTTCATCGAATTTAACTCATTAGTGTGTGTCTCCACTACTTCGAATGTTTCCTTCACTTCACCTATGGATTCCTCGAGATGGACCACACGACTTTCTAAAGCAGACAGCATATCTCTTGATCTACTATTTTTTCTGGACCTTCGACAGATCTCCATCGAGACATTCTTCTCGTCTCCTCCTTTCGCCATCTTAACGGCGCCTTCGAACCTTAGCTCCAATACCGGTTATCATGGAGCTATACATTTTTGTCTTGTAATCCGTGTGGCTCTAAACAATTTCTTCGCTTTAAATGCACCTAAGCCAGCCTAACTTTTGCAAAGTGAGAATTCTTATAGAAATTCTCTAAGACACCAAAGTATAACAGAAGCAAACTCAAACGAAAGAGCAACAAAGAACAGAAAAGCCAAGGGAAAGTGATGCACACAAGAGAGGTTTGAGTAAATGCTCCTAATATATTTTGCAACTTAAAAAGAATGAAGTGATTACAAATGATGGGGGAGACCTCTATTTATAGTTGAGTTCTCCTAGAACCAATGGTCTAAATTGAGTTTTTATCGACGATCAGAACCTATCTACAATTAAGAGTACTAAAGGATTTAAACTCTATACAATCTTATCCCTTTAGAATTTACACTATTAATTGACTTTTGTGGGACACTATTTACGCAATTGTCATGGGTTTTGATTTCCAGCTGGTGAAAATTACCTCTTCTTATTATCTCCATTGCACCATCGCCATTGCCTCTGCTAATTATCTCTCTCACAGTGGAAGAAAACAATTGGGGGTTTTGCCACCTGGACCTTGTTGACCATTTATTTGCAAGCAATAATCTCCTATTGTTGAAGGGATGCTCCACTTTTTGCAGCCCTTTCACTAAATTCTTTTTTTTTAGTTAGTTTTGTCTAGGTTTGCTTGGGTGTCTCACATTTGATATATGTTTTCTGAAATTCTTTTACTTTGTACAATGAAACTCTTAGATTACTTAAAACAATTTTGGGTTGTTATTTCTGTTGTCTTTGTTCACCTCTAATTGTTTTCTAATTAGAATTTAGGTGAATTTTATAAATTTCAGCATTTTGGTTTTAAATTTGTTGATGAAGAGTAATAGAAAAAGAAGAACACTATGAAAAACACAAATTACCCAGCTTTTTAAATTTTTTAAGTTAAAACCATTTAATTATTTCATGAAAGTAATGACATTTTGAAAATTTTCTATTTTAACAATATATCTTATTATATATTTTCTATAAATTTTAAAATATATTGGATAAAAATATAATTTTTTAATTAACAATGCCACGCGGCATAATTTTATAAGCCTCCATATTTTCTTTAACAAAGTTAAAGAAATAAACTAAAACATATAACAGAATAATACTTTAGATATCAAATTGAGACGAAAAAGTTTAGATATCAATGTCGGAAAACAAATATACTTTAGGAGTCAAATCGTGAATTACGCCCATAAAATATTACAAACTTAGAAAATAGGTCAAGCCGATCTTGAGTCTTGAATGTTTAAACCCGACTTTGACTTATATTTTAAACGGGTACGATTTTTTTATCTAAAATCAATTTTCAGACTTAATATTTTTACTAAAACCTTTTTAAATTTTGAATGAATTTTTAAACTTAAAAAAATAGCCTGATCCATGAACGGATTTAAGATTAGTTGAACACAGATCCATTAACGGTGAACTTTGAACGGACAACCCTGGGCAAACTTTTTCTGAATGAGTTGGAAATATGTCGACAAAAACCATATATAGCCATCATTATCAACAAACAATCCAAAATAGAAAAATATTATTGTTAAGCGGATCGAATATTATATATAATTATAAAAATATATTTAAATGTATAAAATAATTTGTTATATTAAAACAAATTTAAAAACAAAATCATATTTTGGATAAATAAATTTTTTGACTATATCCGATAATAAAAAGAATTGAGGATAAAAATGTTAAACA
The DNA here is from genome assembly GCF_007990345.1 of Gossypium hirsutum. Classification (NCBI taxonomy): domain Eukaryota; kingdom Viridiplantae; phylum Streptophyta; class Magnoliopsida; order Malvales; family Malvaceae; genus Gossypium; species Gossypium hirsutum. The sequence continues at coordinate 36,225,321 of NC_053445.1, read as the reverse complement.
TAAACATTATATTTATTATTAATATTGAAAATAATATATAAAAAAAATTAACCCATCAATTTATTCGATTTTAGGTAAAAAAATTTATAATGGACCCTTGATCCAACTTCACATTCTAAACAACTCTTTCTTTTTGGAATCTTTCTCTTTTAAGAACATAGACTATATGTTCCTACGTGTTTGGATATTTTCCCTCAAAATAATGGCTCCAACTTTATTTCGGATTTATCCTTAGTCCGATTAAAAGATGTACTTCTTATGCTTTCTCAATTTCTCAGGTCAACCATCCCTCACTTTACATTAACTTACTACCAAGTGCCTCTTAGCTTTAATGCTTTGGTACTAAAAAATGGGAAAAAAAAATTAATCCCTTTAAATTATATTTTGCCCAAATTCTATTTACTCCATTCAAAAAATCATAGTAAATATATAAATAAAACGTTACCATCTTCTTCATTCAATTAAACGTTATTTATTTGGGTTTTAATAAGATTTAACTTATTTTAAGAATTAAAGTTTAAACCATTCAGATTAGAGTGAAAAACTTAATATTGAAATATATTTGATGATTGAGTACGAGTGTTTTTGGTTTTACTTATCAATGTAAGGGTTAAATTTTGGTATTAGTTTATGTACTATGTATAAGTTTTGTATTTTAATTAGATTGTTTTTAATTATTGTATTTTTTAAAATTTAAAATTTCAATCTTAAATTAAAGAGAAAGTATTTTAAAATTGAGATTAAAAATCTTAAAATAAAGAATAAGAATTAAATTTACAACCAAATTAATAGCATAATTTAAACTAATGAATATAAAGACAAGAAGCAGTCGTTGGTGGATGGAATATTGGAAGACAGTGATAGTGTGGGGTATCCTACGACTTTGGCCTATTAGACAGCATGCAGACTAATACAATATTCGGAGCTCCACTCCATTCCCCCCAATCTTTAAGACCACTTTGGTATCGTATCCATTTTGTTTTAATCTTTAATTTGCCAAGGAAAGGCAATTTCACAACTCCTTCCCTTTTCACTGTCTCTCTTGTACTACATAAAATACATGCAACTTTTTGTCTTTTTTCTTTACTAACCCAGGCTTTTGACATACAGCATTCGGACCTCCATTCCCCAGGGAACTATAAACTCAATGTGAGATAGAGTCAACTAAGTTGAACCCAATGCCTATAATGTTCCATTTCTTTTCTCCTATATGAGCATAAGACTGAGAGTCAGGGAGCTCCACTACTTGTAACCAATATTGTCCCCACCCTTTTGACCATTCTATTTTCCTATATTTTTTTATTCATTTCTTCTACATCAAGGCCAAGGCCAAGGCCAAACCCTCTCTAATTATAATTTAAAGTTGGATATCCGCTTGGCTTGCTTACATTATAGTACCATTACACTGCCATTTTTTTTATTTCTGAATTTTTCATTTCTTTTTTTGACATCAACTTTTGTCTTTTAGCCTATCCCATACATATAAATAGCTCTGTCTATCCTCAATTTCACCTTCACCAACACTCTAAACATGGACTTGCTAAACAAATTGAAGGCATTTTTTGTTTCAATGTGTCCTATATTATTAATACCACACTCGTCACATCCGCCGCCGCCGCCACCACCACCACCACCATCACCAGCTCTCCCAATGGTCGACCTTGAATTGCACCAGCAACAACGACCACCTTCTGCAAATGAAACCTTGCACCCAGACTCAATATTTCATACCCTCAATCACTCCGACTTTCAATCACCGCCACCACATACACCGCCGCTTCCCCAACAACAATCGCTGCCACCAATTCCCTCCCATCAGAAACTTGCAACAGCTCAGCAGCATCTACAATGGAGAAGCGCAGTCCTCTCATTTTGTTTTTCGTATCCCATGACCGTGCTCCAATTCCAATTCGTCCAAACCGATCAAAATCAACCCAATGTTTCTTTGGTTGTGCTTTCCTTTCTCATCCTACTTACTTTCAAACTTTTCTTATTGGCTTTGTTTATCAAACCAGTTTCTACCCAAACTTCAGAAACGTTAGAAAAAGTTGGAGTCCTTGTAGCTGCTGCTGCAATTTGTTACGCCATAGCAATCCCCTTCCCCTTGGAGCTTAAATGCGTTGTCTTTGCCATGTTTATATTCTTCTTACTCCTTCTCACCGCCTTCATATACTTTGTTGACTTTCAATCACCACCACCACATACACCGCCGCTTCCCCAACAACAACCGCTGCCACCAACTCCCTCCCATCGGAAACTTGCAGCAGCTCAGCAGCATCTGCAATGGATAAACGCAGTCCTGTCATTTTGTTTTTCGTATCCCATTATCATGCTCCAATTCCAATACGCCCAAACCGATCAAAATCAATCCAATGTTTCTTTGATTGTGCTTTCCTTTCTCGTCCTACTTACTTTCAATCTTTTCTTACTGGCTTTGTTTATCAAACCAATTTCTACCCAAACTTCAGAAACATTAGAAAAAGTTGGGGTCCTTGTAGCTGCTGCTGCATTTTGTCACACCATAGCAATCCCCTTCCCCTTGGAGCTTAAATGCGTTGTCTTTGCCCTGTTTATACTCTTCTTACTCCTCCTCACCGCCTTCATATACTTCAATGGCAAAGGGGCTTGATGTATTGCATGCCTTTTGTTCTTCTTATTTAGAATAAACTTGGAGCAGATTCAGTGTAACAGCATGGAACATTTGATTCTTTGTCAATCTTTGTAATGATGTGTAGTGAATGTATGTGTATCCAAAATTTATCTTATTTCATTCAGGTAATTGAATAATTTGCAACGAATTGTAGCAAAATTCGTATGCTTGTGTGCTTCCATTTATGCGACAAATTTACTATTATAATATCAATAATTCCACATCCAGATTTTTAAATTTCGAAAGTAAAGAAGATTGCTGCTCTGGCTCTTTCTTTTCTTGTAAATTAATTTGTTAAATCGGGATTTAAATTTTTATATTGAAAAAATAAGATAATAACAAATAGTGATAAATCTGCAAATTGGGTAATTCAATACGCGGATCCTGCATGAATATTTTGTGCTCAATTTACCTCCAAATTACAATATGAACTCGTATAAATAATGTTCTCCCTACCTTTTAGATCAACAATAAAAACACTCTTAATCCGAAACAAAAAAATCCACAAATTATTTGACAAAGATTGACAAATTTTAATACAAATTGGTCAAAATCCAAAGATCAGCCCAAACCCAGCTAAATAAAGGAGTTTGCTCTAGAAAAACAAAATGCTTCAGCAGCATTAAAGATGAGCACCTCTCCTGAGGTAACAAAATAAAATCTCTCCTGATTTCACACAGCATTAGGACGACGCCGATTAGCAGCTTTGCCCACTCCTCCGACGGTCTCTGTCCACCATCTCCACAGCATAAGCAGGTACTCCTCCATTAACATCCTGTTGGTCGCCATTTCTTAGCCCTTCTGTCGCTAGTAGATTTGCAACCTCATCCTTCGACCGTTTTCCATGTAAGAACTGTTGGGGATGGGTCCCACTATGTGGGAAACCCATATTTTCTGGCACAAATGTTTTGCCTTCCTTTTTTCTTTTGGTTTTGTCAAAAGCCAATTCTTTTTGGTTTATTAACGGGAGTGGGCAGAAATTTTTCTGCAGAGAGCTAAAGAAAAAATAGAGAGAAAGAGAATAGAAAAAAATCAGATTTTCAAGCTTGGTGCAGCAGTGATCAACTCTTCGATCGAAGGTCCATCCGTGGTTCGATTGAGCTGATTTTTGGACAGCAGCTAGGTGATAAGGTGTTCTTGACTTTGTGCGGTCGGATTTTTCATCCGAGTCTTGTAGCGTCGGAAATACCCATTTTTCAGCAGCTACGTTTTTGGTGATGTTCTCTCATTTTTCTCTCTTTTGCTAAAGATTACATGTTGTTAGCCTTGTCGGAGTTGAATGCTTGTTGTAGGCTTGATATTGTGATCTTGTAGTTGAACATTTGATGATAGTGGAGCTCTTTATCGGACTCTAAAGTCCCGTGGTTTTTACCCTTAATTTAGAGGGGTTTTCCACGTAAAAATATTGGTGTCTCTATTTATTTTTGTTGTGGTTGCATTAGTTGATTTGTGGTTGATTAAGGTTGCTAGAGAACATATCTTGTGCTATTGTGCTTGCCATAATTTTTACAGGAGTTATAAGGAGAGAAAGAACACCGGTTGTGCTTTCGCTTTGTTTCGGTTGTTCGGTTTCTTCCCAACAAACTGGTATCAGAGCTTGGTTATTGTGTTAGATAATTATGGAAATTAATACGAGCAAGATGATTATGTTGAATGGCACAAATTATCAACTTTGGCGGAATAAAATGAAGGACTTGTTGTTTGTGAAGGCTTTGCATCTTCCGGTCTTTACTACTCAAAAACCCGATTCGAAAAGTGATGAAGAATGGGAATTTGAGCATCAACAAGTGTGTGGCTTTATTCGGCAATTTGTTGAAGAAAATGTTTACAATCACATTGATCAGGAGACACATGCTCGAACATTGTGGGAGAAGCTTGAAAGCTTGTATGCTTCGAGGTCGGGCAATAACAAGTTATTTTGCTGAAGAAAATGATGGCGTTGAAATATAAAGAAGGAATGTCTATAGCTGACCATGTTAGTGAATTTCAGAGTATGATGAATCAGTTGCTTGGTATGGGTGTCAAATTTGATGACGAGATTTTAGGACTTTGGTTGCTTGCTACTCTACCAGACTCTTGGGAGACCTTTCGAGTCTCACTCATTAATTCTGCCCCACAGGGTATTATTACTTTGAATTTGGCTAAGAGTGGTGTGTTGAATGAAGAGGTTAGAAGAAGATCTCAGGGTTCTACATCACAGTCCGAGGTGTTGGTTATCGAGAACAGGGGGAGAAACAGAGACAAAGATGGAAAGGGTAGAGATAAAAGCCGAAGCAAGTCAAGATCGAGATACAAGAATCTTGAGTGTCATCATTGTGGTAAGAAAGGTCATATCAAGAAATATTGCTTCAAGTGGAAGAAAGAGAACAAAGGTGGTGGTGATAAACACGACCGGAATGACGATGAAAAATCCGAGCGTGTTACTACTGTTACTCGTGAAGATTTGTTAGTTATTTGTGATCAGAATTTGGTCAACCTAGCATGCGACGAGACTAGTTGGGTGATTGATACTGGTGCATCACTTCATGTCACGTCGAGGAAGGAATTCTTCACATCTTATACTCCTGGTGATTTTGGGGTATTGAAGATGGGTAATGATGGTTTGGTTTCGGTTATTGGTATGGGAGATGTTAGCTTGGTAAGTAACAATGGAACAAAGTTAACTCTCAAGGATGTCAGACATGCACCGGATGTCCGTTTGAATTTGATTTCTGCAGGAAAACTTGATGATGAGGGATTCTGTAACACTTTCAGTGAAGGGCAGTGGAAGCTGACTAAAGGCTCCTTGGTTGTGGCTCGAGGAAAGAAGAGCTCAAATTTGTACTTGATGCAAGCTTTGACTTCTCGAGAGACGGTGAATGTGACACTGAATGACAACTCAACTGAGTTGTGGCATAAACGACTCAGTCACATGAGTGAGAAGGGGCTTAGCTGTTTAGCGAAGAAGAATCAACTTTCGGGTTTAAAGAATGCTACACTGAAGAATTGTGCTCATTGTCTAGCAGGAAAGCAGAAAAGAGTTTCATTTAGAAGCCATCCTCCTCATAGGAAATCAGAGTTGCTAGAGTTGGTCCATTCAGATGTTTGTGGTCCGATAAAAGTAAGATCACATGGTGGTGCACTTTACTTTGTGACTTTCATTGATGATTGTTCAAGAAAGCTATGGGTTTACACTTTGAAGTCTAAAAATCAAGTCTTTGAGGTGTTTAAACAGTTTCAAGCATCAGTTGAAAGGGAAACTGGGAAGAAGTTGAAGTGCATTCGTACTGATAATGGTGGCGAGTACACAGGGTCGTTTCATGAGTATTGTCTGCGACAGGGAATCAGACATCAGAGAACACCACCAAAGACTCCACAGTTAAATGGGTTAGCTGAAAGAATGAACCGAACATTGATTGAGAGAGTCAGATGTTTGTTGTCAGATGCAAAGTTACCAAGATCGTTTTGGGCTGAAGCTTTGAATACAGTGACACATGTGATAAATCTGTCTCCTAGTGTTCCTTTGAAAGGTGATGTGCCAGATAGAGTTTGGTTTGGTAAAGACGTGTCATATGATCACCTACGTGTGTTCGGTTGTAAAGCATTTGTTCATGTTCCAAAGGATGAAAGATCCAAGTTGGATGCCAAGGCTCGACAATGCATTTTATTGGTTATGGTCTAGATGGTGAGTTTGGTTATAGACTCTATGATCCAGTTCAGAAGAAACTCGTGAGAAGCAGAGATGTTGTCTTCATTGAGGATCAGACCATTGATGACATTGATAAGACGGAGAAAGTGGATTCACAAGGTAGTGGTGACTTGATCGATGTGAATCCGGTTCCCCTAGACTCTTCACCAGATCCTATCCAGGATGATGTGCATGGTGATGTTAGTGGTGACCATCAGACTATAGGTGACTTTGATACTCCCATGGATGATGTTGTGAATGATCAACAACAAGCACCTATAGCTCCACCAGCAGTTCCACTTCGAAGGTCTTCCAGAGATCGACGATCTTCTGTCAGGTATTCTCCTGATGAATATGTTCTTTTGACTGACGGGGGAGAACCTGAATGTTATGAAGAGGCCATGGAGAGTGAATGCAAAGATCAGTGGGTTGAAGCGATGAAAGACGAACTTCAATCCTTGCATGAGAACCATACTTTTGAATTGGTGAAACTGCCTAAAGGCAAAAGAGCTTTGAAGAATCGGTGGGTTTACAGGTTGAAGCAAGAAGAGAAGTCTTCATCTCCACGATACAAAGCTAGATTGGTCGTCAAGGGTTATACTCAGAAAAAGGGGGTTGATTTTGAAGAAATATTTTCTCCGGTTGTGAAGATGTCCTCTATCAGAACTATACTGAGTTTGGTAGCTTGTTATGACCTAGAGGTTGAACAAATGGATGTGAAAACTGCTTTTCTTCATGGTGACTTGGAAGAAGAGCTTTACATGGAGCAGCCAGAGGGTTTTGTTGCACAAGGGAAAGAGGACTATGTGTGCAGATTGAAGAAGAGCTTGTATGGTTTGAAGCAAGCTCCAAGGCAATGGTACAAGAAGTTTGAGTCTGTTATGGGGGAGCAAGGCTACAAGAAGACTACTTCTGATCATTGTGTGTTTGTTAAGAGATTCTCTGGTGATGATTTTATTATTCTTTTGCTCTATGTTGATGATATGCTTATTGTTGGTCAGAATGCTTCTAGAATTGAGAAGTTGAAACAAGAGTTGAGTAAATCCTTTGCAATGAAGGATTTGGGGCCAGCAAAGCAAATTCTTGGCATAAGACTGACACGTGATAGAAAGGCCAAGAAATTATGGTTATCACAAGAGAGGTACATTGAGAAAGTACTTCAAAGGTTTAGTATGGACAAAGCTAAAGCGGTGAATACTCCCTTTGCTATGCACTTTAGATTGAGTGTTAAGCATAGTCCTTCCACAGAAAAGGAGAAGGAAGAGATGCAGAAAATTCCTTACTCTTCAGCCGTGGGTAGTTTGATGTACGCAATGGTTTGCACGAGACCAGACTTGGCTTATGCCGTTGGTACAGTTAGTCGGTTTCTTTCTAATCCAGGCAGAGAGCATTGGAATGCAGTGAAGTGGATTATGAGATATCTTCGTGGCACTTCCAACATGAAACTTTGTTTCGGCAATGAGAAACCTGTTCTTGTTGGGTATACAGATTCAGACATGGCCGGAGACATTGACTCGAGGAGATCTACTTCAGGTTACTTAATCACTTATGCAGGGGGAGCTGTGGCATGGCAATCGAGACTGCAAAAGTGTGTTGCATTGTCCACCATCGAATCAGAGTTCATTGCAGCAACCGAAGCGTGTAAGGAGATGCTTTGGATGAAGAAGTTTGTGCATGAGCTTGGTTTTACTCAGGAGAAGTATGTCCTGTACTGTGATAGCCAGAGTGCTATTCATCTTGGTAAGAACTCAACTTTTCATGCTAGATCTAAGCATATTGATGTGAGGTACCATTGGATACGAGATGTTCTTGAAGCTAAGCTGTTAGAGCTTGAGAAGATACACACTAATGATAATGGTGCTGATATGTTGACGAAGGCCTTACCAAGAGGAAAGTTTGAAGCATGTTGTTTGACCTCCGGCATGGAGGCATTCCCCACATAGTTGGAGGGGGAGATTTGTTGGGTATGGGTCCCACTATGTGGGAAACCCATATTTTCTGGCACAAATGTTTTGCCTTCCTTTTTTCTTTTGGTTTTGTCAAAAGCCAATTCTTTTTGGTTTATTAACGGGAGTGGGCAGAAATTTTTCTGCAGAGAGCTAAAGAAAAAATAGAGAGAAAGAGAATAGAAAAAATCAGATTTTCAAGCTTGGTGCAGCAGTGATCAACTCTTCGATCAAAGGTCCATCCGTGGTTCGATTGAGCTGATTTTTGGACAGCAGCTAGGTGATAAGGTGTTCTTGACTTTGTGCGGTCGGATTTTTCATCCGAGTCTTGTAGCGTCGGAAATACCCATTTTTCAGCAGCTACGTTTTTGGTGATGTTCTCTCATTTTTCTCTCTTTTGCTAAAGATTACATGTTGTTAGCCTTGTCGGAGTTGAATGCTTGTTGTAGGCTTGATATTGTGATCTTGTAGTTGAACATTTGATGATAGTGGAGCTCTTTATCGGACTCTAAAGTCCCGTGGTTTTTACCCTTAATTTAGAGGGGTTTTCCACGTAAAAATATTGGTGTCTCTATTTATTTTTGTTGTGGTTGCATTAGTTGATTTGTGGTTGATTAAGGTTGCTAGAGAACATATCTTGTGCTATTGTGCTTGCCATAATTTTTACAGGAGTTATAAGGAGAGAAAGAACACCGGTTGTGCTTTCGCTTTGTTTCGGTTGTTCGGTTTCTTCCCAACAAGAACCAGCACATCTGAAAACCTTTGCTAAACCAAAGACAGTCTTTAATGGTTTTGGTTTTATTTAATTGGCTGTTCTGCTGTCAATAGTTCTTACATCTATAAACCTACAATATTTGTATGTCCCATTCTAACCAAACAACTCTAAATAGATCAAATACAGACCTTTTTATCCTTTTTTTCAGGTCCCATAATCAATAACTTCCCATTACATGAATTTATTTATTATTAAAAATGAATCTGCCAACGAAATACCATTTGACAACAAGTCCTTCACCTTATTTTTCCTTTCACTTTCTCTCTTGTCTCATCTCAGTTCACACTTCATAAAATATATGCAACCATATTGTCTTCTTTCTTTATTAGCCCATGCATTTGACATACAGCACTCGGACCTCTATTTGCTAGGAAACTGTAAACAATGATTATTTTTAAATAGGCTTAATAACAAATTTGGCAACTAACGTTTACATGTTTTGTCAAAATAGTCCTAATTGTATTTTTGCTTCTTTTTTTACTATCAACCTTTGTTCCTTTCTTTCATTATGCTTTCTCTAGTAGATATGAAAGTACCGTTACAAAAGTTAACGGGGATGATGTAGAATTTCATATGTGAAATAGTTTTAATTAGATATAATTTATTACTTAGATAACCCAATAATATAATTACATGTGAAAAACAATAAAAATAAATAAATAATACATTAAATTAAAAAACAACTCTTAATTTAAAGAAAATAAATGTAATCTAAAAAAATTAACTCAATAAAAAATCTTCTCAGTAAACTTTTTGAAACTTTTTGAAAGAAAGGAAAAATTGAAATTTAAAATTTATTCATTAAATCTGTTAGAAAAAACATATTGAAAAAAAGAACAAAAGTTGATGGCAAAAAAAAAGGCTAAAAAATACAATTAGAGCCATTTTGACAAAACATGCTTAGTGGTCAAATATATTATTAAGCCTTTTAAATACTAGCACTCATTTTGAGAAAAAAAAACTTTGGAGTGAGGACGAGAATTGTAACTCATTTAATTATACGAGGGTATAATTGAAAAAAATACATCATATATATTGCATATATCATTCAACTTAGTGATAAATATCATTTAACTTGCGTATAATATATTGTATTAATTTACACCTCTATCAAACACATGATTATTTGTAAATTATGTAATATTTCAGGACCGTTCCTCAAAATTTTTTACACTAACCGTAATGAAAATCACCGTCCATTTATAGAAATGAAAAGGCAAGCCAGAGGAGCAACCGAACAGCTCCCTTGTACTACTTTTAACTTTCCCCTACGTCTTGTTGAACCAAAGAAAATACAGCAGCCAACAAAACCTAAACTTCCAACTTCTTTTGATCTGAAAAATGTGGGTGAGATGAGGTTGGGAATCAGTAGGATAGCAAGGTGTGGGTCAAGATGTATGCTCATACCCTGAATCCTCTACATTGCTTCGCACTGATCTCGGTCCGGCGGACAACACAGTCACAGCCACCTCTTCATTCCAATAATACAGCTCAAACTCTCTTGTGTCACTTTATTTTTGTTCTGTGAACGTGCAACAAAGTGCAGGCATTTGTTAAAACTTGTTGCTAAAAATTATAATTTTTTTTTATAAATTTGTATTCATAATAGATCTAGACATCCTCTTGTCTAGTTTCATTCTACACCTGTAGTTTTTTTTTTTGAATTTATATTTCCATTTTTATAACTTTTTACAAATTTTTAATTATTTTTTTATTTTTGCTGGCTGCTCAATGACAGAAATAGTTGGTCAAGGTAATTAATTGATGAGAATTTTATCGTTGGGATTTAAATGGTAAAAAAGATGTCCAACTTTGAAGCTAAGAACTTCTACAAGGTTTACCTCACCACACACAGCCTTCACTCCATGGTAATTCTTTCTCATTTTGTTGTCTATAGAGAATGTAGCTTGATGTGTTTGAGGTTGCTTGCTCTGTTACAATGCTTTCTTACATCGTAGTGGTAATGTTGAACGTGTAGAAAGCGTAGGAGCTGAACAAGAGTGGTAGGGACGTACTGACATGTAGCTTCTTTTTTTTGTAACTGTAGCTCATCCCAGCTACTGCTGTAGCCTGTCCATTGACGCCTGCAACAGCCACCCTTAGAAATTGTAATGGTCAGTGCTGGCAAGTGGACCTAGTCAAATGTGATAACAAGATGTATTTTCGTAAGGGCTGGAGAAGATTCATCGATGAAAACTCTGTAGTGGATGGGAATTTTTTAATTTTCAATTATGTCGGTGGTTGTGTGTTCGATGTGAAGATATATGAGTTTGATGCTTGTGAGAAGAGCATACCTTATGTGGTGTCGGAAGAATCAGAATCAGAATCAGAAGATGATGGTAGTGATAGTGATGATGCTATGAACGATGAAGGAGCTGATTCTATGGAGGTTGAGGATGAGGAGATCCATCCAGAAGATTATGTTCAACATTTGAATCCTTATTTTGTGGCGAAGACCACAAAGTCTTCACAGAGGATGAACGAACTGGTATGTGTCTACAACTTTCAGTTTTGGGTAACATATGTTCACATGATTTGCCAAGAATGCTATTTACCTTGTCTAAATATTTTCTACTAACTTATGGCTTCACGATTTCAGTATATTCCAACTGGTATAGCCAAAGATTTTGGAGTGAGTTTAGAAGACGGGGAGAAAATTACATTTGTTGACCTATACAACCGGAAAAGCATTGGGAAGGTTGTGAAATGGAAGGACCAACGAACGTGCATAAAGGGGTGGAGAAGTGTGTTGAATCGAAACAAAGTCAATCTGGAGCGTGACACCTGCATTTGTGAATTCCTGCTCGAAAACGGACAACAAGCTGAAATGGGTGTGCAAACTAAGTCCATCCAAGTTCATGTTATCAGTCGCAGGAAACCTTCCGATTTGGGGATAAAGGCTAGCAAGAAGCAAAAGCAAAAGTGAAAACATATTTACACATGGGTAGATGTATTAGGACGTGGTTTATAGTTGAGGTGTAAAGGTTTAATGCTTTCGAAAATGAATATTAAGGATTGCCCTCTCTGGTCAATTATTCAGGATTGCAGCAATCATATCTATGTATATATACTGTTTCACTGGAAAATTTCTTAAGTTTCTGTCATTCTCCATTGGTATGGAACTTGATTGCATCTTGGGTTGCTATTTTGAAACTATAGTTTGAATATGGCCCAGCAGTACAAAACTCAGACCAGTTAGTTTTAATACGTAATTGCTGCATTATGGATGTCATTATACTTAGTTTCGGACTTGCCCATTCGGATAGTTTCGGACTTGCCCATACTCCGATTAAAAGATGGAGTTGTTACTTATTATGGTTTCTCAATTTCTCAGCTCTACCACCGGTTGCTTTTTATCAACTTACTACAAACTACTTGGTTAAGATGTTTCTTGATTAGCTTCAATTAAAGGGTAGTCTATTAGAACTATCCAGGGGTTCGCTAATCTATCCGGCCCTGACTTGAGTCGAATTTAGGCAAGGATTTTTTATTTTGGGCCGGTCTGACTTGAATTCAATTTAAATAGTAAAAATATTTTTGTTAACGAAGAAAGTACATTAAGTCGTGGATGAGATTGAAATACAATGTGGTTTACTTATTTGGTATGATGATTAGATTTTTTTATTATTAAATATTACTAATAATTTAAAATACAAAAAAAATTAAATAGATTTTTTTACATAAAAAGATGTAGAAAAAGTCTTTCAACATCGTCATCTTCATCTTCTCTTCCATGTCTCTCTCATGCCATTTTAGCCAATTTTCATTTTCTTCCGTTTCGGTCCTTTTTCCACCATTACCAACCCTTTTAAGCTCAAACTTCAATTCTCTTCCATAGATTTTTAGTGAAATCAAAAGAACAACTCCATAGCAAGCTAATTTCTTGTGAAGTTAGCTAGTATACATATTTGAGGAGAGAGAAAGGAAAAGTTAGGGATTTAAGAAAGGTTGAAGTAAGGATGCATGGAAATAGTTTCATTGTAAGTACCACAAGAATTTTACTTTACCTAATTAAAACTTGAATGAAAACCTGATAATTTAGTTTTAGTAATATTCATAGGATTTATTTGTATATGAAAATGATGATATGTATTATGAAATGTATTTGAAAGTGAAAATGTTATCTTATAATGAATCGAATAGTTTATGTGTAGTGAATTTGGGAAAAAAGACTAAATTGCAAAAAGTGTAAAAGTTGGATAGGTGAAATAGATAATAAAATAAAACATTTAAGTGAAGTGTTAAATGTTGATAAAATAAATGTAAAGTGAAATGTGATAATTGTTGTTTTTATATAGATAAGAACTAAATCGCAAAAAAAATAAAGTTTGAATTTTATTTATTTATTGAGAAATGTAGTGAAATTATATATATATATTCAAATGCCTATGTAGACAAAATGAGAACTAGTAGAATATAAATGACATGTCATTAGGAAACTTTTTATACGTGCACGTGATAATGGCACACGGTACAAGTGGCAGTAACACATCCGTGCAAATAACAGTGGCACCTCGGTTCAAATTATTGAATTTTTTCGCATATCCTGTATGTTCTATTAAGTCTACAATTGGGCTACAAATTTTAATAATAAGTGCATTTAACAATGAGATAGGTAATTGGCTTATAAATGATAAGTTTGAGATTTAATTGTAGTCACATTGTTTTAATTTCGGGTATGATTGTAATCATTTAATAAGTTCTTATATATTTGTATTGGTTAAATTTTTAAATAAAATTTTAATTCTTGATGTACTTAGTAAGCTTTCGCGAGCTTAACGCGTTTTTTTTTCTAATGCGTAGGTGAATATTTGATTTGAAGCTCTAGAGTGAAGGTCAATCCCTACTCATCTTATCACAAATCGAAACTTGAAAGAGAGTATGATTTTAATTTTTGGCAATAACATATGACATGTACATAGGGTTGTATTAAGTATGTTGGTGGGAAAAAAAATTCTGATGGAAGAATTTGATGGTTTTTTATCTTCCTTGTTAATTTTGTAAAATTGGTCATTGAGTACTAAGTTGAATCATATGATGTTTAAGGTTGGAAAATGGTATATATGAATGATATGTTGGCTGAATTGGTTGATAGGTACCATATGAACATAGCTTTAAGAGATGAGAATTGAAATTCATAAGATTCAAGGAGACAGAAAACACGTCGCGACGTCATACCCTCAAGGTTGCGATTAGCCCTAGCCAATGAGTGACTTCGCGACGTGGTATCCTTGAAGTCCCAATGAGCACTAGATAGATTGGAACTTTACAATTTAGTCCTTAAACAACCTTTGATCACCTAGAAAGCATTCGTGAGCTTATATAAAGCTTGGATAAGTATATAAACCATATTTTAATTGCATAATGAGCTTATTAACTTAAATAAGAATGTTCAATCAATATGGAATTTTTTGTAGTTGTTTCAACAATGAATGTAACATCTCGGTACTTTAATTGGCGACCGGGTCGAGTATGGGGTGTTACACATGGACACCTCTAGCAATAATAATTCATAAATATATATAAACAAATAATCTCTTGACATCTTTCTCGTTACATTAAATATGATCTATTTTTGTCAACAACCTTTTAACCTAATGGCAAGAATATTATATTGTAAGGCCTTGAGCTCAATCCCAAACAACCTCATCCTCATCCTTAATTATTAAAAAAATACATTATCTATTTTTTATTTATTGATATTTTAATAAGATTTAACTTATTTTATGACCTATAAAACTCTTAAATCAAAGGTTAAATCATTGGGATTGAAGTGAAAAGCTTGATATTGAATCATCTTTGATGATTCAAGTAAAGTGTTTTTGGCTTATCTATTAATATGATGCTTAATTTCGAAAAATATAAAGAGTAAAAATGATCAAAATGAAGAACCAAGATTAAATTTATAATTTAATTAGGCGTAGTACGAGTCTAATATTAGAATCTGACCTAATAGATTTAATTGTTATTGTTTAATTAAGTTAGCATTAATAATTTAAAATTCGAAAAATATAAGAAATAAAACTAATCAAGCTAGAGTATAAGTACTAAATCCCTAACTTATGCATGGTATAATATATGGGTTTAATACAATTAAAAAATAATCTTTCCCTTCTAATATGATGTTGTTAATAGGTCAAATTTTGATATTGCTTTGCATGAGTTGTGGATTTAATATTTGTACTTTAATTTAATCAATTTCAATCCTTGTACTTTTAGAACTTGAAAATTTTAGTCTTAACCAAATGATATATATTAAATTCATTAAGTTGAGTTTTGTTATTTTTAAAATTTAATGTGTCAAACATATTATCACATGTGTAACGCTATGTTTGTTTGTTATTTTCATATATTACTCACAAAAAAACAGTTAATAGATTTAACAATTGTCGTTTGTATTAAGACTAAAATTTTGAAATTCAAAAAATGTAATCACTAAGAATGATCCAATTAGTGAACCTGGACTAAATCTACAACTTTACGCATAATAATAACTCTATTTTACATCAATAAAATTAACACAACTTTTATTTGCGTCAAAACTTTTTAAACTAATAATTGTAAATTATAATTATAATTATCACAACTTTTTTCCTTATATTTTATACTTAGAGTTCTATTCAAATAATAACTATATTTTAAAATTAGCATACTTTTTTAACTAAAATTTGTTATTTAAATTATTTTTGAAAGAAAATTCTAATTATTTTTAAATATGTAATTATCACAACTTATATTTTATTTTAAAGAGTATTCTCGTTGGTTCAAAAGTTTTTCTAAATTCGTGTTTTTATGTATACTAGTTTCTAATGTCTCATGTGATTTCAATTATATTACCAATGTTGATTAAATTAATTATTGAAATTTGACTTTCTTTTCAAACAAACTCACAAAATATTTTCCACATGTACCAAACAAATAACAGATAGATAAAAAAAAAGAAATAATTTTAAAAGTGTTTGTTTCACATAGTATAAACAACATGCAACGTATTATAAACAAAATTGTAATAATAATCTTCCATTTTTCTTCAGTGCCATTGTGGTTTAAATATAATTAAATATTCCTTATTAGAAGAATCATTGCTTTTTATATATAATTCTAACTTATAAATGCTAATAATCTCTTATTTTTATCGATATTCTTTTTAGATGTTAGTTGATTAAATATGTCCAACTACAAGATGCTATTTATAAAGTTAAGCTTAAATAATTGGTATATAACTCTAATATTAATTAACTGATAATTAAGATGCTTAGAAGTCTATTCGAATAATAGTTATATTTTACATCAATAAAATTAGTACAACTTTTTTATGTCAAATGTTTTTTAACTAATAATTATAATTTATAATTATAATTATAATTATCAAAATTTTCCCTATATTTTATACTTAAAGTTCTATGCAAGTAATAACTCTATTTTAAAATTAGCACAATTTTTAACTAATAGTTATAAATTAAATTATTACAACTTTTTAAACTAATTATTGTGAATTAAACTATAATTATTTTTAAATATGTGATTATCATAAATTCTATTAAATTCTATTTCTTTTAAAAGTATAATTATCATAATGTCTATTTTACAACTTTTTCAGTATCAACGATCTGTACCAGTGAATAGAATGGGGTTCGTCCGTTCACTATCTAAAAAAGATAGATCAACCATATCTTTCTATTGTGTATGAAATTTATAGTTTCCATTGGTGCAAATCCAATCTTGGAATTTAAGATGAGAAAAAATTCCCCATTGGTAGCAAATGCTTATCCACTAATAAGCGGGGAAAATCCTATTTAAAAAGCAAAAAGATTATGCTTCGACTCTTGCAAAGAACGGACTAACAGGGTCAGCTACCCAATTAATACTCATCCTTACATACTGTTATTGTATAAGATAGATTTCGTTGTGAAAGATTTATTACTGAAAAATTTATGAGTAGAGCCGAAGAGTGTAAACTGTACAAGTTACCAATTAAATGAAGGAATGAGCTCCGGTGTATAGAGAGGACCTCACCGTTTAGGAAGTAACCATAGAAACGATAGAACCCACTATTTATTTATCCATTTCTATTTACTCCTTTATTTTAGTTAATATGCTTTTTTTGATACCTAGTATCAATACAATTTATTATTTCAAGGCAAAATGAAATGCCTAGAAAAAATAAAAAATCGTGGTCGGGACGGTTAGAGTAACAAAAGCCATAACTTTTTAACTAATAATTTTAAATTAAATATTATAATTATTTTTAAATGAGAATTTAGTAATATGATGAAAAATAAAGGGTATTCTCGTCAGTTCAAAATTTTTTTCAAACTCATGTTTTTGCATATATTATAAATTATTGTTGTTGTTAAATTAAGTTAAGAAAATAAAATAAATATATATACTAATTTTTAATCTCGTGCGATGTATAAGTTGCTTGTGTGTTTTATAAAACTGTTATTATTTAAATAATATATAAATTATGTAATTTTATAAAATCAATTTGTTCAAAAATTACAAGTACATGATAACGAAAAACTACACTAAGAGCACTAAATCCCAATAAAGGTTTACTGTATTATATTTATTGAACCAAATGTCCTTTTAAAATAATCACATTCTATTAGAATCATAAAATAAAAAAACACAAAATACTTATTAAAATTAAGTAATTTTTTTTATAAATAATTATTTTATCATGGAAAAATTTTACGAAAGATTTGTAATAACATGTGTATGATAAAGATATATATATATATATATAAGTTTTACATTGTTTTTGAAAAAGTACTTTTAAAACTACTAAATCGACAGTTTTTGAAGTCAACAATGGTTTTGAACGAAAAGCAAATTTCTTTTTAGCTTTTGCTTTTAGGAAAAACAATTTTGAAGCCAAATGACATTTTTAACCTTTATTTATAATCCAAGGTATTTTTGTAATATTTATATTGGGTGTACAATTATTTTTCTTTTGAAATTTATTTCAAATATATAATATTATATATTTAAATTTGTAATGGTTAGATTTTAATAATATTTAAAATATAGATTATATATTAAAATTAAATTTTACAAAAAAATTAATTTTAATTGCTTACTAATATTTAAATTTTATATTTCATATATCAAAATATTAATAATGATAGTTACAATAAATTATTTTCTTATATTCTTACTAAAATATCATAATATTATCGAATTTAAATATTATTTAACATATATTTTTACTTTGCAAAATTATGTTTATGTTTAAAATGGATACTTTATTTCTAGAAGTGTTTTTTTATAGTAATATTAAATATTTAAATCTTAAACAAAACTTTTCATAAGTATTTTTTTGAAAACAATGAGAAACTAGTCCTGAATCTTCTTGTTAATATTTTTATTTCATTAAAGAATAATAACATTGTCGATTGCGTTTTAACTCGATAGGCATTGATATTGTTGTCAATGTAGGAGGACATAAGTTTTCAGTATTATTCTTCTATTTATGGATTAAAGAAGGATTATGAATAATTCTAAGCAATATCTAAAAAATGAGTTTGTTAAAAAAATATTACTTAAAAGCAAAATTTATTAAAAAATAGAAAAAAATTGGTGTATTTAGATTATGTTTGAATAATCCCTGCCACGATAATGATAATAATAATTGTGCAATTAATTATCGAATGTCATGATTTCCGAAGTGCTCGAAAATCCCAATCTCCTACAACGTAAATGGCGCGTGCTTTCCACGTTCCATCACATAGCATGATAGCCTATTAAATATCATCTGCCAAACTTCCTATTTCCTATTTATAGTACGTACCATAAATTTTAAAGCGTCTAATTATATACATAAATTTTAATTTGGTGTAATTATATATACGAAATTTTAATTGTAATTTAAATATATACATAAAATTTTTATTTAATCATATTTAAAGAAATAAATATATTAATTTATTTTTATATAGGATAAATATAATTATTTATATATATACAATATATAAATATAAAATGATTTTATATAAATAAGTGCGTTAAAAATTTACAAGAATTGGATCAAATCAGAATTCATGTATATGACTTCACATTAACTCATAATTAATGTACAGTTTTTTGATTTATCACATATATTATGAGTTAAACAAATATTTAAAAATAATTATGTTCTTAAATAAATTTTAAATTTTTTTAGAAATCTCGTATAAATTAAATAGTTTAAATTACAATATTAAAATGGAGGGGTGGTTAAGATGAGGATTACGATTCTTGTTGTTGATATTAGTTTACTATATTTTCTTCGCACACAATTTTAAGTTTTAGTAATAAAATTAAAAATATCAGATTTTAAATTTTAAAATATTTTTATTTTTATTAACCCTGCTATTTGTTTATTACGTATTGATTTTTTAAATTATTAATTTTTTTACTTCATATAATTAATATAAAGTAATACTGTTAAAAATAATAAACATAGTTAAAATATGTCAATTATTTTAATTTTTCAAATATTTTAATAATAATAATTATAAAAAAAATTAAATTTTTGAATTTACTCTAAATCAATAGTCTTGACTCTTTGATTTTTTTTATTTTTCTTATTTATTTAATAATCTATAAATTGAGCATAATAGTTTATGAATAATGTAAAATTAATATAACTTAATAATTATTATATACACAATATATTATATAGGATTATATAAATATAAAATTTTCCCTCTTTTTTTATTTTTTGGAAAGGGATATTTCTTCCCCAAAATAAGTTAAATTCCAAGTTGTCATGAAAATATAATGATATATTGATATGAGATTTACTTAGTAAATCTTAAATTTACATTTATTATTTGATCATTTTTAATTATTTAAGAGTTTTTACTCCTAATTAATGGTTAAAAGCACTTTTTATATTATAAAAAAATCAAAAGCATTATTTAAAATAAATTTGTAATTGTTTTTTTACAAAATGTTACCATGGTATTAAAAATTTTATTGATAAAATCTATGAATATTTACAACACTTAATCATAAATAATAAATAGAATTTGGGGTAACTTAGGATAATATAAAAGTTAAAGAACCAAATTAAACTAAAAAATTAAAATATAAAGATTAAATCTTAAATTTGGGTGACCAAAATTGAACTTCGACCGTAATTATATAATCTATAGAAAAAAAAATACAGTGCCATACCCCTTTACAACACTCATACTCTTTTTTGTTTTTGTCTGAATGTTCATATATAGTTGAAAAGTCAGTTTTAACATTTTAACTATAAATAATCTTTTTATCTTTCTATACTTGTTAGCATATAAAGGATGTGATGGTAAAATAATATGATAACTATCATATATAAATACGTAAATTATATGGACTAATTAATCTCATTGTAAAAGTCATTGTTTTCAGAATTAGACCGGACCGGGCAATTGGACCAGTGAGTAGGGGTACCAATCTCGAATAAAGGGTCAAACTTGTTGACTTGTATACCGGTCAAACCGGCCAATGGATTGATTGAGTTGGGTTTCTCTATTTTTAAATATTTTTATTTTCTAGTAATGTATTTAATCGAACCGATCAAACTGGTTGAAGTAGTGATCAGTAGTCTGACCGATTCGGCCATCATTATGATTTTGAAAATCTTTATAAAAATAAATAATCAAATTATTTTAAATTCAAATATAAAGAATGAATATCAAATGTGAGCATAATAGAGAAATTAAAACTGTAATTTTACCATTATCATATAATGACTATAAAAGGGGAAGAAACCATGTGATTTAGTATTTTTTTTAAAAAAATCATATACAAAATTTAATAAGAGTAATCATCAATATTAATAACTCGAACCAATATTACTAGGAAAACTAAATTATTGTAAAAATTTAAATATAAAGATTAAATCTTAATTTTAAGTAGAGTAAATAGCACAAAAATAATATTTAATATTTTTTTTTGTGAAATGCAAAAAATGAATAATAAACACTGAGAGATGTGTCAAAGTAGGAATGTTGTTTTATATACAATTGAAAATCTTAATTTGAAGTATAATAAAGAGACGAAAAATGATATTTGACCATTTTTCTATAAAATGCAAGGAAAAAAAGAAGAAGAAAAAGGTGAGAATGTGTCGAGATAGGAAGGTCTTTTGCAGCTTCCTTTAATATATAAGGTTTAAAACGTCAATAATTTATATTATAAAAAAAATATTCTTATATATCTGTCATGAATTGAGTTGGTGTACTTAACATCAACTTTAAATGAAAAATTACTTAAAATATATATTTTTGGTAAAATAAATATTAGTATGATAATATTTTCGTTATTTATTATTAATATTTAAAAAAAATATTTGTAATGACGTTACTATTTTACTTATAACATAATTATTGAATAAATTATTTACATATCATTTTAATATTATGTTTACTGATTAAGTTTTAGTTCGATTGGCGTGGATATTATTGTCAACATAGAAAGAAGTGAGTTCGAGTGTGTTGAAGTGCACTCCTATTTATGAGTTGAATATGAACTATAGATAATTCTAAACAGTATATCAATAAAAACCGATATAATCAAAACCTATAATAAATTTATTAAAAAGAAATTAACATTCCGTTATTCTTTTAGCCACGTCATATTTAGAACAAAAACCCAATCTTATATCAGATTGATATCCTGATGTACGTAATCCGGTCTAAAAGTAAAATCAAATTGATGCCAAAAGAAAAGGCAACTAAAATTTCGTATCATATCACGATATTTTACTTCGAGAAATTGGTTTCTTCAATCTCTCTGGATCTGGTGAACCAACTCGAAACTAAGCTTTTGGGATAAATTATATTGCGAAGAAAGGGACATATCAAAAGTGAAATTACAATATTAATTAAAAATTTTAAATAAAACAAAAATAACTTTTTTTCAATTTAAATCTTTATTTCGTCGACAGCAACACTAGCCATCGATTGTTGATTCCGATTTCTTCAATGTTGTTTTTCGTGATTTTATTTTATTTTTAGTTTCCATAATTTTGTGGTTTTACTTGTGTACATTTTTCCTGATTTTTATTTTGTTTATTATGTTTTCTTTAAAAGTAGATATGATTTTACTTTTAGCTTTTAGTTATGTTCCGACTTTTATGTGAGTAAAGGTGTCGACAAATATATTAGGAACCGTTCTCGAAGGACCTTATCATGATAAATCATAATAATGGTGATAGATTAGAGATGTGGAGGGAGATAAGTCAGCTGAGTCTTGACCTTTTGTACATCACTGATACAATGACTCTCTTGGAACTATTGACAATTTTTTCTTGGTTGATTGATATTTATCGTTGGGTTGATTTGATTATGGCGGAGCTAAGATGCAAATTTCAATGATTTGATCAAGTTGATGCAATTCCGATCTGTGTCTCAATTATTCCAATATTGTAGTTACTACCAATTTATCCTTTGTAACCTCCCCAACCCGGCCTAGGCGTTAGGCCCGAATTCGAAATATTATATTGGTCACCAAAATGGCCCGGTAAGCTAACAACGTTTACAAAATAATCATTTTAAAACTTTTGTTTATCTTAGAAGAAAACTTAGCCTATTTTCAGAAAAACTCACGAGTTAACAAAATCGATTAAATTTAACGTTTCCCTTGTAACGATGACTATTTTTGAAAACTTAGTTAATTTTCAATTTATTTATTACTTAAAAATCATTTATCATCTAGTAGCGGAAAAGTGATATTCATCATAGTTTTAATTAAGTAAAATCAGAATTATTTAAGCATAATTAATTCTAAATTCGTGTTTCAATATCCTAAAATCGAATTAATTACCATGTATGCTAAATAAACCCAAAATCGAAATCCCATGCCATAATTTATATGAAGTGATATAGTTCCAAAATAATAGAAATTTCAAATAATAAATCTAAAATACTTTTTAATAAAAAGATCAATCTGAGCTGAGCTCTCCATATGCTAAGTCCGCGTCCTAACCTGATGAGTTATTTGTAAATAAGGAAATAATATAGGAGTAAGCTTAAGAAGCTTAGTGTGCGTTCAATCACAAGAAAATCAGTGTAAATAGTAGACAAATCATACAAAATAACAACTCATAGAATAATCACAATTTGAATAGCAATTCAGAATATCGATATTTCAGATCAAATCATCAATATCGTATCTCAGTATTCACAGTCCTGTATGCTCATACTTATGAATGCAATGCAGTTTCAATTTAAAAGAAAATTCCTACCCTACCGCTACACTCCAAAGTAAGAGTTCCCTAGAACTCTTCCAACCAATACACTCTAGTTTGTGGATGAACCACCAGTATTTGCAAATAAACTCCCAGTAGTCAAAATTATGGATAAACAACCAGTATTTTAAAAACAGTTTGCAGACAAGCTGCCACTTGTTGTAGGTGCACAACATATCTGCAGATAAACGCAACCAGTAATTTATGGATGAACCACCAATATTTAAAAAAAATAGTTCACAGACAAGTTGCCACTTGTTGTGGATGCACAACATATTTGTAGATAAAAGTTAGTAATTTATGGATGAACCACCAGTGTTGTAGATTATTAAGTTGTCAATAGGTTGTGGATGCACAACATATTTGCAGCTAAAAGTTGCCAGTAATTTGTGGATGAACCACTAGTGTTGTAGATTATTAAATTGTCAATACTTCCTCCTTTCAATCGTCCCATCCCATGCAATGCAGTATGACATGCTAGTAATAGTACAGTACAAAAACAATAAATATGCTTAACATGTATTCGGTTCAATAGAAATAATAGTTATGCAATCAATAATACAGTGGTAAGAATAACAGTATCAGTTCATCAGAAAGACAATGACAGTAAACATGTAACATTCACATATCATCATTATACAGTAGCAATTCAACCATCAACTCACAGATTCTAACATGTTCATAATATCAAGGACACAATCGAGTGAATAAAATCTCTAAAATCAGTTCGAAGATTATATAGCGACTAAATTAAACAATTCACAAAATTCTGAGCAAAACTATAAAACATGGATCACACGGCTGTAACACCAGGCCTTGTGAGGAGCTATAGACCGTGTGGGAGGATTACACGGTCATGTGTCTAGGCCGTGTAAAAATTACAAAAATTAACCTACAGAATATACATAGTTGTGTGGCAGGTCGTGTGGTTCACGAATTAGCCTAGGGTTTGTAGGGCACATGGTCGTGTGAGGGGCTGTGTGGGAGACCGTGTGACCTTAATCCTAGACATGATTTGCCTTGATTCACTTGTAAAAAAACACACACCTTTCACCGGGAGTCTGATTGACATTCCTCACGCCCGATTCTGATTCGTTCCACCTAAATTTGGTCATTTAAATGATATTTACAAGTGAATTAATGGTTGATTTCAAGTTTCGTTAAGATTAACAAAAGATTTGGCGAGAAATATAAAACATTATTGGATTAATCGAAAGATTAACGTTGGTTACAGAAATACAAGACCTAATTATTGGAATAACTTATCATTTCTGGCAAAACTAGGGATGCTATTTATGACAATTACAAAAATGATAGAAAGAACGACTAAATAGAGGATGATTTGATTCGGGAAAACAAAGTAATTATCACAATTAGGATGAAAATATAATGTAAAGAAAAGGGAAAAAATAAATAGAAAAATGGAGAGCAAATTCTATTAGGATTTGAAAAAGGGCAATAAAAAAATCTAATTAGGAAAAGATGGTGAAATTCTAATTCTATTGGAATTTTGAGGAAAGGCAAGATATGAATTCTAATTAGGAAAGAATTGGTTAAATTTTTAGAGTCAAATCCTTGGGGCTACACATGCAAATTTCCCAAATTGGGAGCAAGGGGCAGCAATTTGCAAATTTCCCCTATTCTTGGTCGAATTTAAAAAGAATGAAAAGGGGATGGACAACTCGAACTTGGGTCACTTGGGGGGATACTAGTGCTTTAACCATTAGGCCTAAGGTTTATTTATTGCTTAATTTTTGACACTTAATTGTACATATTATTTTTTGAGGGGAGACTTGTCGAATTTCCAAAATAAAAAGGGAAGGAAAGGCTCGATGTAACACTCCATAGCCGGCCTGGGCATTATGGCAGAATCTGGATAAGTTACACCCACTTGTTTAAAAAACCTAGAAAAACCCAAAAATCTAATTTGAAAATGTAAGGTAAACAATGTTAACTTCAATAATTCGTTTATCAATTTGAAGGAAAAATCCTCGTTAAAACCGTTTATATTAGTTCGAAAAACCATTTAAGTGCCCATTTCAATTTGCAACAAATTTTCTTAAGTTATAAAGTTTTGACAACCATGGTTTGACTTGTAAACATTTAGTTTTGTAAATAGGAATATTAAAACACCAAAACCGTAAAAACAGTCCACAAAATGACAGTAAAGTCCAAATAATAAAAACACAGTCCAAAAGTCTCAAACAGTCCAAATTAAACAAAAAGTCCTTAGTTTACTATTTAAAATCAGAAACCAATTTTGAGGTCCAGCGTACCATCCAATCCTAAGCTTACTAATTACCTAGGAAGAAAATAAACAAAGGGGTGAGCTACGAGCTCAGTATATAACTCAACCCAACCACAGATCATATGCATACAAGATATCAGATGAGCATACAGTTGCAACTCAGATATAGAATAAGATGCATTTTCATAATCAGATACAGATGCATAAATAGATACATATTCAGATCCTACCCCTATCCGTTACACACCATTTTCGTCCATCTCATACACATCAATTAGGGTATTAAACACTTATCCAATCTCACACACCTATAAGTGAGCTTGTAACATCCCAAAAATCGGTCTAGAAGAAATCACGTTTTGAAACCAAAAGAGGTCATCCCTCGATTTGAGTTTAGACTTTGGAAATTCTTAACAAGTAAATTGATCTGGTACGGTGGTTAAGTGTTCTGGGTATGTATGTGAAGTTCTGGGTTCGAATCATATTTCTAGAAATTTTGTCATTTTACTTAAACCCTTACCTTTGAATGTTGGTTTATAAGTTAAACTAAGTCAATTGATGTTAAGAATGAGCCTGTTGGTTCGATGGTTAAACATTTATCTATGTATGTGGTCCTGTGTTTGAATCCCGGCCTGTGTTAAGGAATGTTTATTTTTGCATTTCATTGTGTGGTAGTTAGTTCGGTTGGTTATTTAAAACCTTTCAGAAACTTCCAGTGAGGTTTCTCATTTTGTTATTATTTCTTTTTCCTTCATTCAATGTTTTTTGTCATTCATTTCTTGATATTTAGTTTATTCGTTTTGGTTACTCCCTTTTAAAGTGACTTTTCTTTTTGTTACGTTACGTTGCGCTGATTCTATACGAGATCCAACTTATCCTCCTAGTTTAATCCGTTGGTCGGTAAGTTGGATTTAAAGTTTTGGTGTCAAAAGTTCTTTAACGTAACTTCGACTTTAGAATGTTAGTTTTTAGCGATTTGATTATGAGTTAATCGCTTGTTGGACAATTACTTGTCTTTTAGGGACGATAACTCATCATTATTGTTTCTGCTTCGAATTCGTATCAGGTGCGTATCGAAAACCCCTGTCTTTGTGAATTTTAGACGTCGAAAAATGTGGCTGTCGAAGCCACACGGCCAGGGATATAGGCGCGTGCCTAGGCCGTGTGAGCCACACGGCCGTGTAATTTACTATTCATCAAATTTAAGCCACACATGCAAGGGATACGGGCGTATGTCTAGGCCGTGGCTGGCCATGTTAGTGTAGGGTTTACATAGAAAAAGGACACGAACGTGTGTCTAGGTCGTGTAATTTACTGTTTATGATTTAAGACCATACGAGCAAGGGCATGGACGTGTTCCCAAGCCATGTGAGCCGCACAAGCAAGGACATAGGCGTGTATCCAGGCCGTGTAACTCACTGTTTGTGAATTAGGACCACATGGGCAAGTGACATGGGTGTGTGAGACACACGGGTGTGTGTCAGACCGTGTGGGATATACGGACGTGTGCCAGATCGTGTGAAGCCACACGGGCCAGTTCTCCAGGCCGTATGAAACCACACGGGTGTGTGAAGCTATATTTGGAATTTTTCTCTAAGGCCATAAGTGTCGTCCGAAATAGGCATAGGCCTACTGTAGGGTTCGTACAATCTGAATTAGGCTATATAACTTGATATTTGATGATCTGATAATGAACAACTTGTGATTTGTACGTATATCTATTATAGTTGAACCTAAGTGAGTAGGATCTGTCAGAACATAATGTGCTATTATCTAGGTATGCGAATTATCCAGGTACGATCTGTATTTTGTTAAGGTTATTGGTACGTCTCTATATCACTCTGTTGATGAGGAATATGCGATATTTGAACATGTTAGACTGATTGTCACTAATTTTGATTTATAACCGTGCGTGTGACTTCATGGCAAATCTGATATGATCTTTTGAGGTTTGATAAGTCTGTTTTACAAAACATGGACTCCCATATTTACTGATTTCATTATTGAGAGATAACATGACTTATATGCTTATTACTCTGATTCTGCATCAGCATGTCATGACACATTACATGGGACTTGGGTTGATGTAAGAGGAAGTTTCTGGCAATTTAATGATCTGCATTATTTGATGGTTTATCCACACTTCTGTTCTTGCAGTTTACTGTACTATAGTGGCTTGACCACATATATTTGATTGGCAGTTTAATTGCATATTGATAAGCCATCGTTACCGGGCAACCTGAGGTGGCGGGTTATCATTGTCGGGCAACTCGGGATGACTTTATTGGTGTGTTTTGGATGGATGAGTTTGGGGGAGAACTTTATTTTAGTGTGTAATGGAGTTTGGGAAGACTGTTTCTAATAAATCTACATTCTGATCTATTTGAAAAATACTGTATCTGCATAAATATACATTCTTTGTTCTGCTTTGCTCCATTCTGTTCTGTTCAGTATTGCTCTGCTCTGTTCCATCCTGTTCTATTATGCTCTATTCAGTTTTACTCTATTTGAATTGCGTTGTTCTGCTCTGTTCTGTTTTGCTTTGTTTTGTTGTACTACCTTTGTTGAAATCTCTGTGATACTCTAGATTTGTTCTGTAGTGGTTATAAAACTGTTATCAAATGCTTGTGTTACTACGATTTATATATTACATTCTGTTTATCTGTATTTGAGTTTGGTTATACGCAGTGCTTGGTGACTCACCATTTTACTTTTATCTGTTAGGAAGACATCTAATTTAGGATTGAACGGCGTGCGGGAGCTTGGATTATTTTACACTAAGATAACTACAATTTAATCCTTTAGATTTCTAATCTGTTTTGGACTTGTTTTATTTTTCTTTTTATAACCTCATCAGTATCTGCCAAGTCTAAAATGAAACTACAAAATCATCTAAATGAATTTCTAGTTTTCAAAGTTAAAACTCTAAAAAGAAGTACATTTTTATTACGTTGGTGTAACTCGTCCAGATTCGGCTTAAACTTCTAGGCCGAATTTGGGGTGTTACAGAGCGTATGTCACTATTTAGAATAATGCAGTCAAGCTGCCAGAATAGATACGTGGTCAAGCCACTAGAACAGGTATATGTGGTTTTAAACCACCAGATAAGGCAAATTATTAAACTGCCTACACTTCTTCCGTCACAATATTGTCCCACCCCAAATGCACATGCACATACCAACATATATCAAATGCATATATTTCTTGCATGCTTTTCACATTAAACATGCTATCAGAATTTTCAGATTACATATCATACGCGAATTTCGCATTTTAGACATGCTAGCACTTAAAACACATACAACACCTATATCACATTCAGTAGTAGTGTATTAGAATTCATGTTTTAGAGTTATTTTTATACAGCATAGACCCTATGAAGTGGCTAAATATGAATCACACATCAATATGACCCTAAGCAAAATTTTCAAAAAATAGGCCTACACGCCCGTGTAGCCCATACAGCCCAACTGGCCCAACCCGTATGGTTCACACGGTTTGACACACGGGCCGTGAGATTGCTATTCATGCATACTATATGCTTACTAAAAATTACTATAAGATTGTTAATATGATATGCTCCATTTTTTGCAAGCTTGTATGTTATAATTATTGTTTAAGTGTTTATCTATTTCTGTGCTAAGACCATACTGAGTTTTATAATTCACTCTTTAGTTTCCCCCTCTTTTCTAGATAACTCGTAAGGTTAGGACTCAGACTCGACACTCGAAGCACCTATCATCGGTTTTTGAATAAACGTATTTTAAACTTTATTTTATAAACTCTGTTTTGGTTTTGTATAGTTTTTAAATGGATCGTGGCATCGGTCCGATACACTGTTTATTTTCTTTGGGGATTTTGCATTACTCATTTTAACCCCGAGCAATATTAAAAACTTCAAGTTTGTCAAACTACTTTAAAATAATCACAAATAGAATTTTTATAACAACTTGGAATTAAAATTGAATATAAGAATAATTAAAACAAACTTCCGTTTTCATAAAACAGGTTAAAATGATGTTATGTTTGAGCATGAAACAAAAGCTTTTAAAAAGTGATTTTTACCAGTTCTCACAAAAAGTATCCATACACTAGCACCATGTATCGATACTTGACCATATAAACAATTTTTAAAATAAACGAAATGTCAAATTGGCATCGATATTTATAAAAGTATCAATATCGATTGATAATGTTTGGGTTTTTAAATTTCAAAATCAGCAGAATGCCTAACCTGTATCGATACTTATTTAAGTATAGTTATCTTTTTTGAAAATCTGAAACGTTATATCTTAATCCTATTTCGTTGTTAAATTATTAAAGTCGTTTCCTACATGATCGTTTTGGATTATTTGAAGCAAATGCTTGATTAAAAATTAAATAACTTAAATTCTTTTATGAAATGGATTTCTGACTTTTTTTTCGAATACTGAATGTTTTACTGGGCCATTTCGATGGCTAGTGTGACCTCCATAATTCAGTTATAGCGTCTAGGTCGGGTTGGGGAGATTATCGTCAGAAAAAAAAAACCTGAAAGGGAAAATAAAAAAAACACAAAAAGCAAAAAAAAATGAGGGGAGCCCATGACTAATTGAGCAATAAAGTGCGATCATTATTTCCACGCCTTCATCATCAAGTTCCATATTGATAAATTTGATAGGATTTAACGAAACTAGAAATTTGTAGAATAGTCTGGACATCCTTCTCCCACAACGTCGAGCTATTTTTGCACTAATCTTTTGTTTCATATCTTTGACTTTTACCCCTTCAAAATTAAATTATACAACCAACTGTTATTTATAAAATTACCCATCGAGATGAACATATACGAAGAATTAGTTATTCATTTTTTATACAATATCTGTAAAATAAATTAAAAATTAAAAATAATTTTTATTTTAAAAAATAGTAGCTTCTATTAAAAAGAATATAGTTACATGCAAATTATTACAAACTAACCTTATAAACTCGAACTTGATTTTAAAATTTTAAAACACAAATCTTT
Organism: Gossypium hirsutum; assembly: GCF_007990345.1. Taxonomy (NCBI): domain Eukaryota; kingdom Viridiplantae; phylum Streptophyta; class Magnoliopsida; order Malvales; family Malvaceae; genus Gossypium; species Gossypium hirsutum. Next base: position 36,194,809 of record NC_053445.1, on the reverse strand, counting down.
CTCCTTTTTATCTGTTCTCTCCCTTCCTACTAAACACAAATAGTTTTTTTCTCTCTAAAACAAATACCAAAAACTTTAATAAAAACCAAAACATTCAACAAATACAATTTTTTGGTCGGGGTTAGGTTATATATATTGGGTGGTGTTGTCTAACACGTCGGCGAAACCACTAATAAAATTGTTTTTCAGTCTCTTTTTTCCCTTTAGAGTTATTTAAAAAAAAAAACACTGGTGCCACCTGATACACTGGCAGCACTTCAATTCTTTTTTCTTGACAATATGCCATTGGTGTGCCAAACACATCGACGACACCAATTACAAAACAATTTTTTTAAAAAAAAAATATTGGTGCCGCTAGATACACTGGCGACACCAATAATCTTTTTTCCTTTTTTTTCCATTAACATGATTTAAAAAAATTACCAATATTGCTTGACATACCGACGACACCAATTGAAAATAATATTTTTTTCCTTTTTTCTCCATCGTGAATACTTGTATTTTTCACGAGTATTTCAAAAAATACATATGAGTGCTGCTCGATACAGTGATGGCATAAAAAAAATTTTTAAAAGAAAAAACTAGTGATTGGGTAATGATTAGAGGGAAAATAGAGGTAACGCTGTCGGCTGCTTAGGCGACACCAACTTCTATTATAACAAACGAGTCATTTTTGTATATAATTTTTTCTTTAAATTATTTTCGTAATTAATTAATATTTTTGGATTATCTAGGGTCCGTTTGTTTACATGTAAAAGGTTTTACGAAAAATATTTTCTATATTTTCCTGTGTTTGTTTCACAAAAAACAGCTTGGTCAACGAAAAATGACTTACAGGTCAACAGAAAATAAGCATTTTTCCTTGTAAAATGACTTACCCTTTTAAAAAGCGTAAGTCATTTTCCGAAAAAGAGCTTCTCAATAGATAATTTTACTTTTATATAAAAATTAACTTAAATCAAGTTTAATATTATTATATTGATAATAAATTTTATTTTTATTTTTAAAAATATTTAAAATATTAATATAAAATATTATATTTTTTAATATTATTAAACATACGTATTTAATTATTTATATTTAGTCATATAATAAATTATTAATATAATTAATTGTTTTTAATAAATTATTTAATATTTAAATTTTATTTTAATAGTAAATTTTAAAAATAATAATTTTAAATAATATTATTCACATATTATTGAAAATATCAATATTAATATTTTAATACTAAATATTTATTACAATTATAAATATATTAATAATAAATGTTTTGTAGTATAAATGTTAAAATATGTCATAAGTCTATATACTCTTCACAAATTTGTAATTTAGTTTCTGTACTTTTATTTTTAAGAATTTAGTCCCTCTACTTTCCAGATTTGAAAATCAAGTCCAACTGCTGATATTGTTGATTTTTTTGTCAATTTTGTTAATGTCACATTTTTAAATAAAAAAATACTCAGTTGGTAGTAATGTAACTAAAAAATAATCGTTGCAATGAACCTAAATTTAACAAAATATTTTTAATATATGTAAAAACAATGTAAAATATAAAATTATATAAAAAAATAAACTCAATTAAACAATGAAAAAATAAAAAAATATCAAATGTATGTTTGTTTAATTGAAAACGACTTTTATGAAATATTTTTAAAGAACCTGTCAAACAAAAGAAAATATTTTACACAGATTCATCTAAACACCAAAAAATATTAATTTTTCTAGAAAAATAAATTATTTTTCAAAAATTATTTTCCCAAAGCCTTCTTCAGTGAAACAAACAAAGCTTTATATAAAAAAGGCACAAACAATTCATGCGTTGGACGGGAATGCACACTAATTATTAATACAACGAAGAATGGTTAAATTAATAGAATGACGCGTGGAGTCCACGGCCTTGATAAAGTTTGAACATCATTTTGGGTAAAAAAAAAGAAAAGGGTATTTTAGGCAATAACTGCTTTCACTTTAGGTATGGGCATTTATACTTGTGATGGATATTAATAATATTTTAAGTTTTTGTCCTTTTCAGCAATAAAATCAACTTCTTTTAGTGACGATAATAGTACAAAAAGGGCAAATGATTTATTTTAGTGGTAAATGATAAATTATTATTCATTTAAAGACTTGAGTTACTCAAATTATTCGAATAAACTTGAATAAGAAATTCGAGTTTCGAGTTCGAATCGAGTTGAATTTTACAATTTAAATAACAGATTGGTGTGAATATCCTTTTGGTCCCGTTAAGTTTGAAAATGAGTAAATTAGTCTCTCTCTCAACAAAAACTACAAAAAATTTCAAAAATAACTTTCAAAAATTTAAAATTTATAAAAATTTCAAAATTTATATATTTTTTAAAAAATTCTTAAAAATATATAAAGAAAGTTAAAAAAATTAAAAATTTTCTAGAATAATAGTTTTGGATCCTAAATAAGTTAATTAATGATTCAAGTTTATCATACTAAAGTTTTGTTTTATTATTTTTCTTTGAAAAAAGTTTTCAAATATATATGGTTTCAAATTTATATGCTCTAATATGAAATTAGTTATACTTTAACAATATTTTAATTTGACATATTTAATTTTTTAATTTAACTCGAACAATTTCAGTCGATTGACTCGACTCGAATTTCATTTCACTCGACTAAATTCGAAAAAAAATCAATTCGAGTTAGGATGATAAAATAGGACTCGTCATCTCAATTAATTGGAAATCCTTTCATTCGATTCGATTAAACACTCACCCTTAAATTTAAGGTTAACACGGTATTACCATTTAAAAAAAGAAAGATAAAAGCTTGCGATCAAAAAATCCAACTTTAGTTATCGAGGTATTGATTTAACAGTAAGGTTAAAATTTGAAAAATTTGAAAATTTAAATTCAATATAAATCGTGTATGAGCAAATTAATTTATTGAGACTTTTTTTATGTAATTAATATATTCAATTTAGTGCTTGTATTGATTAATTCCGATGTGTTAATATGATTGTTATTAGTAAATTGAAAACAAAATTTAAGCTTCAATTTCCTGCAATATATTTTCCATTTATTATTATGTTAGTCAAAATGATTATATGACTTAAATTAGTCATATGTGATTTCATTTTATTTAAAGGAGATTAAAAAAAGAAAAAAGAACTAAAAAAATGATTTATTTTTCAAGGTTTCAAAACCTTTTATTGTGTTAAAGTTTAAATTTTTGAAAGAATCATTTTATTCTTTAAAATTTTAAAAATATAAATTATGCAAAATAAAGAGAAAATTAAAAAAAAAATTCCAGTTTAAAGACTAGATACCAATTAAGCTACAATTGGATTGTAGATATATAAAATAAGTAATAAAAATGTGTTAAGAATTGACAAAATATAACCCACTTGAAAGGGAGTGAATAAGGGAAATTTGACCCCATTTTCTATGCTATAACTTCAAATGCAAGACTTTCAAACCATATGTTACTTCTTTCACATATAAAAGATACACGTGGATTTAGATCCATTGAAAATGAACTCTCTTCTGAACGTCTTAATCCCTATTTTTAGTTAGGGTTGGATGAAAATTTGATTTGATTTTATAAAAAAATTCAATTAAATCCTTAATATCAAACAATAATATATAAATGATTTAAATTATTTCACTCCTCTTACATAAGTTATTATATTTTTATTACATTCAAATAAGTTCTTTTGTCTTTTAATCTGTAGCTAAACAAAATGCTGATAGCTTATTTAGATAAATGTTAAAGTGTCGATTGAGTCTTATAGCTCGATTGGCATGGGTATTGTTGCCAATGCAAGGGGATGTTGGTTTGAATGCATTGAAACACACGTTATCCTTCTATTTATGGGGTGGGGAGGGTATATGGGTAGTTCTAGGTATTATATCGAAAGAACAAATATGATCAGAACTTATAAAGAAATTATTAAAAAAAAAGATATATGTGAAAGCTCTAAGAGCTTATTTGGGAAAGGAAAAATTTAAACAATAGCTTATTTAGATATTTTAAATTGCAAATAGGATTAGTACAATACAATGATATGTGTGTGTATTTTTGACTTAATTTAAGATTTGACTTTAAAGTATATTTTTTATTTTGATAATTAATTTAAAGTTATTGCTTTTAATTCCATCTATAACAGATGTTTAAAAGATTATCCAACCAATTAAAGAATGTTTTTAATAAATAAAAATAATTAATTTAAAGTTATTGCTTTTAAGTAATTTTTATGTTTTCATAAAATAATTGAACTTACTAAAATGAAATTTAATAAATAAAAATGAAAAATATTTTTAAATTCTCACTCCCTCGCACACACAAAGGAATTGAGTGTTTTAGAAATTGGAGAAATTGGAGAAATTGGAGAAGAAGATGAAGAGTATTGTTGGGTAAGTCAAATGGAAGAGATTTGTTTTGGTTGAGCTCCTTTTCTGTAGCTGCTTCAGAGTAGAAATAAGAGAGAGAAAATATAACATTTAATTAAAATTTCCAGAATATTGGTAAACAACTGAGTTTTGCATCAAATTTGTGAGCTCCTAAGAGCCCCGGAATTGGTTTTTCTCACCAAGTCTACAAATCTTTGCATGGTGATAGAAAAACTTCATGTAAATCATAAATGAATCTTCCAAAGCTTTACCTTTATGGTGCAATATAATCTTGATTTTAATGTAGTGATTGCTAATTATGATCAATTTCTTCTTCCAATGCGGTTTGTATTTTGTTTGTTGATAGATATATAGCGGCACCATTCATCTCTCGTTAATTTCCTGCGAATATAATCCCTGAACCCTAAAGCCATTGCATTAAAATAAATATAGGAATTGATTGTTTCCTATAAGCTCAATCATTGAATTCAAGTGGCTCATCCAATCACCAATCAATGATGGCCTCATGCATGAAACTAGTGAAGGTAAACCAGTTCAACGGCCAGTTAGTTTCATTAAATATGGTGTTGGATAAGAAGACAGTGGAGGAGGGGAGAGAGGTGACGTGAGAATTAAAATAATTCTTCTTCTTTTTGTTTATTTTATTTTATTTTAATGAGTAAAATTATTTTATCTTCTTTAATTGGTTGAAGATTTTCTTTTAAATTCTTATTAAACTCCGTAATACTTTAGATATCAAATTGGGATAAAAAAATTTAGATGCTAAAATGAAAAATGAATATATTTAGAGTTCAAATCGTAAATTAAACTTTTTTTTTATTTTTTAATTTTCTATATATTACAAGAAAATATGTTGATGTTCTTACTTGTGGATAAATTTTTTTATTCTGGTCGCAGTAATAATCATTCAAAAAATTAAAATTTATGTAAATAAAATGGTAAAATTTACTGTTTTGTTGAATACTATTTTATTTAGTTCAAACCTTTTTTAAAAAGAAAATTCCAGTACAAGTTCAATTAGCAACCTTTTGTTGACATTAAATTCTAAATTGCACCCATATTTTGACTTGCGAAACCAAATAATCCATACTACTACATATATAAAACAAAGTCCATGGTTTTTCTTTCTATTATGACAAGTGTCCATAATTTTTCTTCCTTATTTTTTTTTTACATATTAATAAATTTTTTTAGTAGTACAAGTAACATTAAAAAGGGTAAACTACAAAATAGTCACTTTTGTTTGCTTCAGATTACATTTTAGTCACTTATATTTAAAATGTTACGTTTTAGTCACTTACGTTGCCGTTTTGTTACGAAGTGGTCACTCTACCATTAGGCTCTGTTACCTCCCTAACGGCGGTCCTACTTGGCAGTCCAACTGGGTTTTAAATGCCAACTTGGATGTCCTATGTAGTGTCCAAATTAAATTTATTTAATTAAAAACCTATTTTCATCCCAGCAACTGGACATCTAAGTTGGCATTTAAAACTCATTTGAACCGCCATGTAGGGAGGGAGGTAACAGAGTTCAACGGTAGAGCGGCCATTTCGTAACAAAATGATAACGTAAGTGACTAAAACGTAACCTTTTAAACATAAATGACTAAAATGTAATATGTGGCAAACAAAAGTGACTATTTTTGTAGTTTACCCTATTAAAAATAACTATAATCTAATTTTGATTACTATAGTTATTTAAAAAAAAGAAGTTATAATAATTAAAATAATAATAATTTAGATCAATTAGTTATTCTAAATATATTATGGTAGTTCTATAAAAAATGCTATAATAATAATATAATTTAGATTTATTAGTTATATAAAATAGTATATGTATGATAATTCTATTTAAAAAATGTTGTGATAATTTTATTTTATTGATGTAAAATAGAGTTACGATTTGAAAGGAAATCTAAGCATAAAATAGAGATTGATTTAGATTAATTATCACTTAATTGATAGCAGAGTTATATTGTTAAAAAATGTGGATATCACATATATAATAGGAGTTATTGCATGTTATTATTTACTATTATAAAAGGATAGCCCAAATTAAAAGTGATCTAATTTGGCTAAGGTTTATTGGGCTTTAGTAATTAAATAAAGTATGAGTCAAATATGTGTAGATACTGTAGTAACTAATTTCTAATTAATGATGGGCTGATTAGAAATTAGGGTTAATGTGCAAAAGTTATAAATTAGGGTTATAGTCCCCAAATTACACACAATATAAATTTTTTAATATCTCGTCTTTAGAAAAGAGAGACCAAATTTTCTCTGAATTCTTGTGCGCTAATTTGTAAGATCAAAACTGTAAGATCCAAAGATTGTACGCTTCCGCATTTAGTTTTGTTCTTAATTTATTCTTAATGATTTGACAAGACAGATCCTGGTTTGTTAAGTTTTTCTTATGTCAGATCTTGTTTTTTTGGGTTTCAACAAGTAGTATCAGAGCCTCGTCATGTTGAAATATTGAGAATGAATTAATTTTCTATTATTTTTAGATTAATCCATTCTTGAGAGTTTATGGATTTGATATATAGATTTGGTGTTCCAAGTATAAAGATGTTAGATTTTTGGATTTATGTTGAATAATTATAATGGAAACATAATTCAAATTTTAGGATTTTGATGATAATGTATTTTTTTCTAATTGTGATCGAGAATGTCTTGACATTTTTTGTTGGATTCCAATTCAACGATTTGAGGTTAATCGTTTTGCGATTGAGATATTTACGCTTGTTTAAACACAAATTCAGTTTTGGTAAGAAGTTGCAAGTTATTTTCATCAAGTAACAGGTGATCTGTTTCATCACTCTACTCTTGCAATGGTTCCTTCTATTTGTGTGAATTCTGGTTTTGGTAGGATTGATGCTGCTAATTTAATTTGATGGCCATTAAAGGCCTCTGTTTATTTGTTTCTAATAAAGATCAAAATTATATAGATGCATTATAGCTGCAAGTTTATTATTAATGTTTTTGAAGGCACGTGGTAAAAGTGCCATAAATTTTTAAGGTTTGGCTGATAAACCTAACTGATTTTACGTTGTGTTATTCAATTGTGTATGCTGTTCTGGGATAAATATATATACTATTATCTTTTAATTTGATTGTAAGATGAAATTAAGAGAAATATTTTTAAAATAAATAAAGTTAGATTTTGGCTTTGGGTTTTGGGTTTTAATTAAGGATGTCTAATATTTTAAATAAATTAGTTACAACAAAATGTCACCAAAGTGATCTCTTTTGTTTAGATTTGTTTATTTAAAGTATTAAGATGATTATATGTTTTTGTGATTCATGCATTTATTAATTGATCCACAGTGCACTATGCCAGGATCACCTAGTATGAATGGTGTAGTTGAAAGACAATATACGACTCTTAAGGATATGGTAAGGAGCATGATAGCTCATTCTACCTTACCTGCGTCCCTCTGTGGAGAAGCATTAAAGACAATAGCTTACATTCTGAATAGAGCACCCACTAAAGCAACTGCAAAAACATCTTATGAGCTTTGGGCAGGTCAAAAGCCTAGTCTAAAACACTTTCACATTTGGGGATGTCTAGTTGAGGCAAGGTATTATAATCCACATGAAAAGAAATTGGACTCCAAAACAATGAGCAACTACTTTATTGGTTATTTTAAGATGAAAGATATTTGGGATGCCTATTTTGTTTTAAGAATTCAGATACATCGAGATCGATCCAAGGTATTTTTGGATTGTCACAAAAGAGCTATATCGATAAAATGCTCAAAATGTTTGACATGCAAGGTTGTAGACCAAGTGACACCCCTGTTGCTAAAAAAGATAAATTTAGTCTTACTCAATGCCTTAAAAGTAACCTTGAAATTCAAGAAATGCAAAAAATTCCTATGCATCGGCCGTTGGGAGTCTAATGTATGTTCAAGTATGTACGTGTCCAGATATTGAGTAAATTGCTGGGATGTTAGGAAGACATTTAAGTAACCCTTGTATGGACTATTAGATAGCAACTAAGAGGGTTATAAGATATCTTCAAAGAACAAAATATTGCATGCTCACTTATAAGAGATCAGATCATTTGGAGGTCGTGGGATATTCAGATTCTGATTTTGCTAGGTGCCAAGATAGTAGGAAATTTACATCAAGCTATATTTACTTATTAGCTGGAGGAGCAATATCCTGACAAAGTGTTAAACAAACACTTATAGCTTCTTCCACTAAGCTAACAAAGTTTGTAGCATGCTATGAGGCTTCAAACCATGAAATATGGTTGTGAAAATTTGTCATTGGCCTACAAATTATGAGAATGGAGAAAAACCACTCAAATTATTTTGTGACAATAAGGCAGCAGTACTGTATTCCAATAACAACAGGAGCTCATCTAAGTCAAAGCATATTACATAAAGTTCCTAGTTGTGAAAAAAGATAGTATAAAATGGACAAATATCCATAGAGCACATTGGGACAAACTCCATGATAGCGGATCCGCTCACAAAAGATTTACCACCCAAGGTCTTCCATGAGCACATTGCTCATATGGGTGTTATATTATTTGAGGATATCATGGTTTAGTGGGAGTTTGTATTTTATTTGCTTTATGTTTGCTTTTAGACATTTAAGTATTCGATTATTTTCTAATTAGAAATAAAGTATTCAGTTTATTCACTCTGTTTGATATTGACCTCACTTAAGTTTAAGGAGGACTAGTTGGAAATAGGAATGTTTGGTTCACATTGCATGTAATTTCCATGCTACACATCCATACTTGATTTATATCATTTGGTTATGTTAATATACATGATCAAGGATGGATTTAGTTACGATATATTTAATGAAAGTCACCTTGGTTCTATGTTAACATAATTAATGGACGAGATTGTTCGAAATACCTTTTGGATATGATAATAAAGTTTTGAGCTCATAAGGTTATATAATGACATGTAATCATAGAGTAATTAGTATATATATGTGGTCCAAGTGGGAGATTATTGGAAAATATATATATCACATATATAATAAGGGTAATTATATGTTATTATTTACTGTCATAAAAGGTTAGCCCAAATTAAAAGACATGTTAATTACGATATATAGCAACATCGATGCTAGGATGTCACGACACCGAGCTTCTTTTGCCTCGAGGGTGTAAGACTTCAATGAGAAATCAACTTGGAGCTGATTGTCAAAAGAGTCGCTACACTAAGGGTGTTGTGTCGCGACATTAAGCCCAAAGTCGTAACACTGAGCCTCCAAGGTAGTGATATCATTAAAGGTTGTTGAAGTGAAGAATCATGGTCACCACCAAGGTCTTCGAAATACCAGCCAATGAATGTCGTGACTTCGAGAACTCCTAGAGCATTGGGGGTGTCGCGACACTGAATCCTGGATGTTGCAACATTGTTGCCTAACGGGGTGAATAATACTGCAGGGGTAGTATTTTGTCCAACATCAACCCAAGTCAACACACACATTTTAAGGTCAATATTGTCATTGTTAGGGTTGAATTTTCAGCTATATCAAAAACATTTTGGCTATCAACTTAGAGAAGCCACATTTCTTTTTCATCTATTAGGCTTTGTTGTTAGCTTCTTCTCCATTTTTAAGTTTAGGCTATTTACTTTTCTAAGATTAATGGTTGTAGTTGTTAGTTTATTCAATTTTTACTGTAGCTTTCTTTTCTTTGCAATTAAGATCCTCAACATTTACTTTGTATTTTGATTTCTCTTCAAGTGACGTAATATATTTTAGCTTTGTTTACCTTAAGTGTAAAAATACTTTAGTTGTGTTTTCACCTCCATTGTTGATGTTATCATCTTTTTCAAAGCATCCATCAAAAACCCCTAAGATTTCTCTAACTTTGCTTTTATGTGTTCTTTAATGTATCATTTAAGTACATGTTTGATTGTTGTTTGTGTAATGATGATGAGTGGTAACTAAATCTATGGTGGTTGGTTGATGGAAGTGTTGCTTGGTTAGTTTTTGGTGCATGGACTAAATCATAAAAATTAGACTAAATTGAATAATCTTCAAAACGTAGAATTGACGACTCTAGGTGAATATTTAGATAGATGAGACCGAGAGGAGAGTCTATTGAATACCAATATTAAGAACCAAAATCAATATTGAGATTAATCATTCACCATCCTTGAAATAAAAATAAAACTGTTATGAATATCTTATTAAGTGGATGTCAATCATGATCAAGATAAAGTTTTAATGTACTTTAAATTCTAGTAGTTATTAGAATTAGATCTCTACTTCTTTTATACTTCTTATGCCTATAAACAGAGACTTTGATGAAGCACTATAATCATCCCTATAGAGACTTTGATAAAGCATTGTAATCATCCCTTTGATCAATAAATTAGATTCTTAATTGCTTTCATATTTTCTTTGTTCTTTATTCTATCCATCTCTCTTTATCTTATAACACATTATTAGCACGATGATTCTCTATTTTTTCAAAATCTTTCGAAGTCATCCCACAAATCAAATTCCTTTTCACTTTAAACTTTCTCCCTTACAACTTTATCTTCAGGATGTTGAAAGATTCAATCTTAATGGATTGTGGTTCTTATTCCCGATCTTTGATTTATAATTGTACAAGCATGGGTAAAGAATAGATTTGTCAATGTGTTGACAATGATGTTAAAGATCTTCAGGTATATTTTACTATATTTTATTTATTATATCATATTTATTATAATTAGAGACTAATCATGACAACATGAATAGATAGATTCTAATTTAAAATTCAAGCATGTTTGATATGGTGATTATGAAATAAAGAATCTATTGGGACGTTTATAAGTTCGTCCTAGTAAATCTATTGCATTCCCCGAAGTGAATGTAAATATAAAGAAAATAAAAGATATAGTCATGGACCACTAAAAGTGGGAATATAGTAATAAATAAGAGAACAACGAGAGTTCTTAAGATAACTTTTCAAAGGGTAAAGATAAATTATGTTATCAATGTGATATGAAAGATTATTGGTCACATATATGGCTTATGCGCAAATATTTTGTTTATGTTAATATTCCTTGAGAAATGATATGAAAATGTAGTAATGAATTCAATCATTACAGATAGAAAATATTTATCTTATTTGGTATTGAAACAAACAAATATTATTCCAATATTTGATAGTACAAAATTAGTTGAAAGCTCTAGAAGAGCTAATATATCACTATCTAAAAAGCACAAAATTAGTGATGGTTAATACATTACTTTTAAAAGTTATTTGTAATAGATCTCATATTGAGATTTTGAATGAGGAAAATATTATATTTCATATGAATAAAAAAGGGGATTGAGTTATTAATTTATATTTATTTTATAATCTTTGTGATATTCTTTTGTCATCATCCCTATTAAAGGGTTGAAAACAAAATATTTGACTGTGAAAGATATACTTATGAGCAATAGAATATGATAATTCTATCTAAAGCTTATTATGGTTGGATGCACCTAAAGTTGCAAGCTTTTTTAAAAACTGTGAGTATAACTCTACAGTATTCAGAATAAGTTCTCAATTAAAATTACGTGGTAAAATATTACTGATGAGAACATGCAAGAGAGAACTTATGTATGAAAAGTCATTGGTTATGTACTTGTTGTACATCTGAAAAATAAGATCCACTCTTAAAGTTTGTTATTAATAGATTTTTGGGCATTTGAAGATTTTGGCATATTCCTTGAAGCGAATACTGCATATAATTATTTGGAAATTATATTTATTGACTTGGTGGCATTATAGACTTCACATTGATTTAGACATTTCCAGTAGTAAATGTCACAATAGTACTTATATGTGGATACAAATTAAAAGGAATGATAATAAAATTATCAATTTGTTACAATTTAGTACAAATGAAACACATGTTAAAGTAAACCAGAAATTTACTAATACAAATGTGTTTACTACTTGGCGTGACCAGTTAGACCATCCTGAATCATATATTATGTGAAAATTAATTGAGAATTCATATGGACATCCATTAAAGAACTAGAAGATTCTTTAATATAAAAAATTCTCATTTGTTGCTTGTTCTCAATGAAAATTGATTCTTAGAAACTCACTAGCTAAATTTGAGATTTCATGTCTTGCATTTCTGAAATGAATATGGGTCCATTCATCCACCATATGGATGATTTTAATATTATTTGATTTTGGTAGATGTATCTACAAAATAATCACATATGTGTTATCAATTTGCAACCTGTTGTTTGCAAGATTGCTTGTTTAAATAATTAATTTCAGATCATGCAATTAAGACAATTCATCTTGCTAATATTGATGAGTTTATATCTTAATCTTTTATTGATTGAGTTTGAAAAACTTTTGTAAAATTTTGTGCATAATGGTTTAAAGAAATTATTTGTAACACCCCTAACCTATATCCATCGCCGGAACAGGGTTACGAAGCATTACTAGAGTTTACACATCAAATATAATCAAATCGTATCATTTACTATTCATATCCAAAATCTAACATATTCAATCATAATGTCCCTTATATGGGCTCTTGAGACCCAATTTATGCATTAGAAACAAGTCGGGACTAAATCACGAACTTAGAGAATTTTTCGCGAAATTTCAAAATTTTTCTTAGGTGCAAGGGACACATGCCCGTGTGGCCAGGCCATGTGAGCAATGACATTCCCGTGTCCTAGGTTGTGTGGGCATTTGATGTGAGGCAGACGGCTGTGTCCCAGCCTGTGTCCATTGTAACACCCCGAACCCGAGACCGACACCGGAGTCGGACACGAGATGTTAACAAACTTTGAAAAATTTTTCCAGACACTGCCCAGTCTGAGTACTAGTCGCTTCAAAAATCATATCTTGAGTTTCACAACTCAAAAATCAGTTTTGTGATTTTTCCCTGAAACTAGACTCATGTCCCCACCTATGGATTTTTTTCTAGAATTTTTGGTCGGGCCACTTAGTACAGTTTATTAGTCAAAGTCTCCCATGTTACAGGGGTCGACTACACTGACCTTTTCCCATTACGACTGGGATATCTCTCTGCACAGAGCTTCAATACTGATGCCGTTTGTTTCTATGGAAACTAGACTCAGAGAGGAATCCATACATATATGGTATGACCCCTAATTATCTCTGGTCAATTTATAGTGAATTTCCAAAGGCGGAACAGTGAATCCAGAAACTGTTCTGGCCCTGTTCCACAAGAACCCGAATATCTCTTTCTGTACTGTTCCTATAATTGTTTCGTTACTTCCATATGAAAGTAGATTCATCAAGGTTCGATTACATAATTTATTCACTATTTAATTCCACTCCTACGAATTCTTGTGATTTTTCCAATCCACACCACTGCTGCTATCAGCTTCTGTTTTCAAAGTGAACCTTACCTAATTTGGGGTTTCATGGACCAACTAGGGCCTTGTCATACGTAAGCCCACATATGATCATACTTAGCCATTCTAGTGGCTGATCATTTGCTCAACACTTCCATTCCAACATAGTTACATCATGAAACCATCTATACATTCATAAATACGAATGGTCTAATGCCATACTCCACTTCTACAAGCCATTTTCGCATGGCTGTACACTTATACATATCATAAAGTATTCGAAAGACAACAATGGGTAGTCCTATACATGCCATAACAAAATTCAACCAAAATAGTACCCAAAAGAGCCTTTGATAGTGTGGGCGACTTCGACTTCAAGATCCCGAGTCCGATAGCTGGAGAACCAAAAATCTATAAAACAGAGGAGCAATGTAACGAGTAAGCAATTTATGCTTAGTAAGTTTGAGCAAGGAATTCCAGCATAAACAAAGAATATCACACATTTAGCTAAACGGAATATTTCATAATACGCAATTTATCGATATTAAACTTGCCTCACAACATTAACAACCCTTATGCACATACACAATAGACTAACTTAGCCGAAGGCCGATAGCTCGTTTATCAACTGAGCGAACATTTATTTGTAAGGGCTCGATTTAATTCAACACATACGTAACATATCCCCATATTGGGATGTTTTTCGAGTATTCGCTGGAATTTTACAGCAAGCTCATTCATTACCAAATCACGTACCTTCGGGATTTAACCGGATATAGCTCCTCGTTCAAATGCCTTCGGGACATAGCCCGGTTTTAGTAACTCACACCATGCCTTCGGGACGTAACCCGGATTTAACAACTCGCACGAATGCCTTCGGGACTTAACCCGGCTTTAATAACTCGCACGAATGCCCTCGGGACTTAACCCGGATTTAGTATCTCGCACAAAGGCCTTCGGATCTTAGTCCGGATATATTCGCTTAGCACAAAGCCTTCGGGACTTAGCCCGGACAGCATTCAATTAATCATGCACATCTAACAATAATTCATGGTACATTCATATTTCATTTTCGTTTACGAAACTCAAACACAAGGCACATATTGTCCTTGCACATTCGGCTTAATAGCCACACATAGAGCATGATTTAATCACATCGAAATTTAAGCTCTCTTACTCAAGAACTTACCTCGGGTGTTGTCGAACGATTCCGCTAGCTATTCAACCACTTTTTCCTTCCCTTTATCGGTTTTATTTCCCCTTTGCTCTTGAGCTTAATCAAACAAATAAATTGATTTCATCATTTAGGCATCAAAAGATGAACACAAGGCACTTAGCCCATATTTATACATTAGACATTAAAGTCTCATACATGCAAAAATCATGCATCAACACAACATATTAGCTAATTTCTTTGCCCTTGGCCGAATATGCATGTCCATTTTTGGGGTCGATTTCAACACTTAATACACACATATACACACTAGTAAAGCATCCTCCCCCTTTTCATCAATTTAACACATGCATTGCTCATTAACATGCAAAGTTACATTCGGCCTTAGCACACATCTTGCTAGCCGATTCTTCTCCATTTAGCAACCAATGCACATATGTGCTCACACAAAAAAAATGCTAAAAAGGAGGTTCAAGAATCATCAAGCCATCATCACATGCATCATTAACAAGCTTCATATTTTGCATGCAATGGCATTAACACAATCTCCACCTAGGCCGAATCTTAACTCATCCTCATGCCTCATCACCACAACATCAAACATCAACCAAGAATGATTCATCCATGGTCAAGTGCCATTTCCATCACATAGCAAGATTTAGACCATGGGTTAGGTAGAACTCAAGCTAACAACTAAAACATGCATGCCTCTCATGGAACATCATCAAACATACCTTAGCCTAGCTACATGCATGGCCGAATCTCTTCACCTTTCTTCTTCTTTCCTCCTTAAAATTTTTGGCCAAGGATGAACCAAAGGATGAGAAAATTTTTCTTTGTTTTTCTTTCTAGTTTTTGGCAAGCATGAAGATGAGAAAAGGATGAACAAAATTCCCCCCCTTTCTCTTCTTTAGCTCACGGCAATGGGGGGACAAACACTACACACACATTTTTTTTCTTTTGTTTTCCATTTCTTTATTACCCATACTCCTTATTTTATTCTTCCACTAACAAAACATGTTTCATGACATGTTTTGCCCATCCTTCCTTGTCATGGCCGGCCACTACTCATTAGGGGGGAAATTTGACATGCAAGTCCCCCCTTTGTCCACATGCACTAATAGGTCCTCACACATTGACCTATCACATTTTTGAATTTTCTCACATAAGTCCTATTGACTAAATTCACATGCAATCAACCAAATCGAAGCTTGAAATTTTCACACATTCATAATTACATATTCTACACAATAAGTATCACATTCAAACATTTCGGTGACTCGGTTTAGCGGTCCCGAAACCACTTCCCGACTAGGGTCAACTTTGGGCTGTCACAACTCTCCCCCACTTAAGAAATTTTCGTCCCCGAAAATCTTACCGGTAAATAGGTTTGGGTATCGTTCTTTCATCGAGCTCTCGGTCTCCCAAGTAGCTTCCTCGATCCCGTGTTTGAGCCATAACACCTTTACTAGCGGAACTCTTTTGTTTCGCAACTCCTTCACTTCACGAGCTAGGATACGCATCGGTTCTTCTTCATAGCTCATGTCGACTTGAATTTCAGCCTCCGATGGGCTAATTATGTGCGATGGATCAGATCGATAGCGTCGAAGCATCGAAACATGAAAGACGTCATGAATCTTTTCAAGCTCCGGGGGCAAAATCAATCTATACGCAACCGGACCAACTCGTTCGGAGATTTTGTACGGCCCAATAAATCTTGGGCTCAACTTGCCCTTACGGCCGAACCTGAGTATCTTTTTCCAAGGTGAAACCTTAAGGAACACTTTGTCTCCCACCTGATACTCGATGTCTTTTCGTTTCAAATCTGCGTACGATTTCTGACGATCCGTGGCTACCTTCAGACTTTCACGGATTACCTTTACTTTCTGTTCAGCATCTCTAATCAAATCAACTCCGAAAATTTTGCTTTCACCGAGCTCGGTCCAAAACAATGGTGTACGGCATTTACGACCGTACAAAGCCTCGTAAGGTGCCATCTTAATACTTGATTGAAAACTATTGTTGTAAGCGAATTCAATCAAAGGTAAATACCGTTCCCATGAACTACTGAACTCGAGGATGCAACATCTCAACATATCCTCAAGTATCTGAATTATCCTCTCGGATTGACCATCGGTTTGGGGGTGAAAAGCAGTGCTAAAATGCAGCTTGGTACCCAGAGCTTCTTGCAATTTCTTCCAAAATCGTGAGGTGAATCTCGGATCTCTATCCGACACGATAGAAACAGGTACCCCGTGTAATCTCACAATTTGATAAACGTACAATTCAGCTAGTTTCTCCAATGAAAAATCCGTACGTACGGGGATGAAATGAGCCGACTTAGTCAGTCTATCAACAATAACCCATATCGCATCCTTCTTACTTGCTGACAAAGGCAGTCCGGACACAAAGTCCATTGTGACACGATCCCATTTCCACTCGGGTATCATGATCGGCTGGAGTAATCCTGAAGGCACTTGATGTTCCGCTTTCACTTGTTGACATATTAAACATCTCGAAACAAAGTCAGAGATGTCCCGTTTCATACCATGCCACCAAAATTGACGTTTCAAATCGTTGTACATTTTCGTACTCCCCGGGTGAATTGACATTCGGCTACAATGGGCTTCGTTCAGAATCATCGAAATGAGTTCCGAATTCCTTGGAACACACAAACGATTTCTGAACCTCAAACAATCATCATCATCAATTTGAAACTCTGATTCCTCGTTCGGAAAACACTTAGCCCGTTTTGCAACCAATTCATCATCGACTTTCTGAGCTTCACGAATTTGGTGAGTCAATAATGGTTTAGCTTTTAATTCAGCTACTAACACACTGTCTGGTAGAACAGACAAATGCACGTTCATCGCTCGTAAAGCAAACAATGACTTCCGGCTTAAGGCGTCCGCAACCACGTTAGCCTTTCCTGGGTGGTAATCAATGACAAGCTCGTAATCTTTCAACAACTCAAGCCAACGTCTTTGTCGCAGATTCAAGTCTCGTTGAGTCATCAAATATTTGAGACTTTTGTGATCCGAAAATACATGGCACTTCTCACCAAACAGATAATGTCGCCATATTTTTAAAGCAAACACGATGGCAGCTAGTTCGAGATCATGGGTCGGATAATTCCTCTCATGAGGCTTCAATTGTCTCGACGCATAGGCCACGACTCGACCTTCTTGCATCAATACGCAACCCAACCCAAGTAGGGATGCGTCACTATAAATGACAAACTCTTTACCTGATTCGGGTTGCACCAAAATTGGAGCTTCAGTCAAATGAGTTTTCAGTTGGTCGAAACTTTTCTGAAATTTCTCCGTCCACTCGAACTTAACATCCTTTTGAAGTAGCTTCGTCATTGGTGTGGCTATCATCGAGAAACCTTTCACAAATCGTCGGTAATAACCGGCGAGCCCCAAAAAGCTCCGAACTTCAGTAACATTTCTCGGAGGTTTCCAGTCAAGTATGGCTGAAATTTTGTTCGGGTCAACTCGAATACCCGACGCGGATACCACATGACCCAAGAAGCTAACCTCTCTTAACCAGAACTCACACTTACTGAACTTAGCATATAACTGCTTATCCCGCAAAATTTGCAGCACTAGCCTCAGATGCTCAGCATGTTCGGTCTCGTCTCTTGAATAGACCAAAATGTCATCAATGAACACCACTACGAACCGATCCAAATACGGTCTGAAGATCCGATTCATCAAATCCATAAATACTGCAGGGGCATTAGTGAGCCCAAACGGCATCACTAAGAATTCGTAGTGACCATATCTCGTTCTGAAGGCAGTTTTGGGAATATCTGAATCTCGGATTCGCAACTGATAATAGCCCGATCTCAAATCTATTTTTGAGAACACTGAGGCTCCCTTCAGTTGGTCGAACAAATCATCGATGCGCGGCAACGGATATTTGTTCTTTATCGTCACTTTATTCAGCTGACGATAGTTAATGCACAACCTCATGGTTCCGTCCTTCTTTTTCACGAACAATACTGGTGCACCCCAAGGTGAGAAACTTGGTCGAGCGAAACCTCTATCCGTCAGTTCTTGCAACTGAGCTTTCAACTCCTTTAACTCGGTTGGTGCCATACGATACGGAGCTATCGAAATCGGCGTAGTCCCAGGTACAAGCTCAATACCAAACTCTACCTCCCGAACAGGTGGTAAACCCGGTAATTCTTCCGGAAAAACATCCGGGTATTCACAAACCACCGGCACAGATTCGGGTTTCTTTTCTAATTCTTTGTCACCAAGTACATACGCAAGGTATGCTTCGCACCCTTTTCTTACATATTTATGTGCCAACATTGCTGATATTACAGCTGGCATCCCCTCTAAGTCCGCAGACTCAATTCGGACTACTTTGTTATTTGCGCATCTCAAATCAATAGTCTTGCTCTTGCAATTCACAATCGCATCATGCGCGGTCAACCAATCCAAACCAAGGATAACATCAAATTCATCAAACGGCAAGAGCATCAAGTTCGCCGGGAAACAGGAACCTCGAATTTCCAGGGGACATTTCTTACACACTTTGTCGACAAGCACGTAACGACCCAAGGGATTTGACACCCGAATTACGAACTCAGTAGACTCAATAGGTAAAGTCTTACTGGAGGCTAAGGTTTCACATATGTAAGAATGAGTAGAACCGGGGTCAATCAAAGCAATTACATTAGTATCAAAGAGAGTGAATGTACCGGTAATAACATCAGGCGAAGAAGCATCCTCGCGGGCACGTATAGCATAAGCTCTAGCAGGCGCACGGGCTTCGGATCTGGTTATATCATCTCTAGATCCTCTCTGACCACCACCAGCATTGCCCATATTTCCAGATGGTCTACCTCGAGCAGTGGTAGCACCCGGTCTCCCACTCTGATTTGCATTCTGCCCCGACAACCTCGGGCAATCTTTAATGAAGTGGTCCACTGATCCGCATTTGTAACAGGAGCGGTCAGGAAATCTACAACTCCCCGAATGCCATTTACCGCAATATCGACATTTCGTCCTGTCTCGACGTTCATTCCCAACATTGGCGACCGAAGTGCCTCTAAACTGGCCCGCATCATCTCGAAATCTCTTCGATGTCTGTTGAAGAGACCTCCCCGAGGATCTTTTACGAAACTCTCCAGTTCCCTCATCAACTCTTTGCTTTTCTTTTCTAAGCTCTTCGACTTTACAAGCTCGTTCAACAAGTACCACGAACTCTTGTATTTCAAGAACGCCAACGAACATTTTTATATCTTCATTCAGCCCATCCTCGAAGCGTTTACACATAATAGCTTCGGACGAAACACATTCCCGAGCGTATTTGCTAAGTCTAACAAATTTTCGCTCGTAATCAGTAACCGACATGGAGCCTTGCTTAAGCTCAAGAAATTCCTTCCGTTTTTGATCAACAAATCTCTGACTGATATACTTTTTCCGAAACTCAGTTTGGAAAAACTCCCAAGTTACTTGCTCTCGGGGCACAATAGAAGTCAGAGTACTCCACCAATAGTAGGCAGAATCACGTAGCAAGGAGATAGCACACTTTAGGCATTCATCGGGTGTACAAGATAGCTCATCGAGTACCCGGATAGTGTTGTCCAGCCAAAATTCAGCTTGCTCGGCATCATCGCTATCCATAGCCTTAAATTCAGTAGCCCCATGTTTTCGGATTCTGTCAACTGGGGGCTTATTTGACCTTATTTGGTCCGTTACCGGTGGTATTGTAGGTGCGGGGGTAGTATTTGTCGGGAATGGAGGTTGTGGAACAGCCATATTAGTTCGAATGTATTGGTTAAACCAATCATTCATCACGCTATAGAATGCTTGTCTAGCTTCATCATTCTGATTACTAGCATTAGGTTGAGAGTCCGCCGGCACTGTCCCTTGTGCGGGAGCAGGCGCTACATTCTCAAGATCATCAGCTACTTCTCGGTCACGATCGGGATCCATTACTATAAATAAACACATTTACGATTGTCAGAAATCACCACACTATCAAGTAATCACATAAAATGGCATGTATAGCTAGACCCAAAACATTACGGTAGTCCTAGAATCGACTAAACCGTAGCTCTGATACCAATAAAATGTAACACCCCGAACCCGAGACCGACACCGGAGTCGGACACGAGATGTTAACAAACTTTGAAAAATTTTTCCAGACACTGCCCAGTCTGAGTACTAGTCGCTTCAAAAATCATATCTTGAGTTTCACAACTCAAAAATCAGTTTTGTGATTTTTCCCTGAAACTAGACTCATGTCCTCACCTATGGATTTTTTTCTAGAATTTTTGGTCGGGCCACTTAGTACAGTTTATTAGTCAAAGTCTCCCATGTTACAGGGGTCGACTACACTGACCTTTTCCCATTACGACTGGGATATCTCTCTGCACAGAGCTTCAATACTGATGCCGTTTGTTTCTATGGAAACTAGACTCGGAGAGGAATCCATACATATATGGTATGACCCCTAATTATCTCTGGTCAATTTATAGTGAATTTCCAAAGGCGGAACAGTGAATCCAGAAACTGTTCTGGCCCTGTTCCACAAGAACCCGAATATCTCTTTCTGTACTGTTCCTATAATTGTTTCGTTACTTCCATATGAAAGTAGATTCATCAAGGTTCGATTACATAATTTATTCACTATTTAATTCCACTCCTACGAATTCTTGTGATTTTTCCAATCCACACCACTGCTGCTATCAGCTTCTGTTTTCAAAGTGAACCTTACCTAATTTGGGGTTTCATGGACCAACTAGGGCCTTGTCATACGTAAGCCCACATATGATCATACTTAGCCATTCTAGTGGCTGATCATTTGCTCAACACTTCCATTCCAACATAGTTACATCATGAAACCATCTATACATTCATAAATACGAATGGTCTAATGCCATACTCCACTTCTACAAGCCATTTTCGCATGGCTGTACACTTATACATATCATAAAGTATTCGAAAGACAACAATGGGTAGTCCTATACATGCCATAACAAAATTCAACCAAAATAGTACCCAAAAGAGCCTTTGATAGTGTGGGCGACTTCGACTTCAAGATCCCGAGTCCGATAGCTGGAGAACCAAAAATCTATAAAACAGAGGAGCAATGTAACGAGTAAGCAATTTATGCTTAGTAAGTTTGAGCAAGGAATTCCAGCATAAACAAAGAATATCACACATTTAGCTAAACGGAATATTTCATAATACGCAATTTATCGATATTAAACTTGCCTCACAACATTAACAACCCTTATGCACATACACAATAGACTAACTTAGCCGAAGGCCGATAGCTCGTTTATCAACTGAGCGAACATTTATTTGTAAGGGCTCGATTTAATTCAACACATACGTAACATATCCCCATATTGGGATGTTTTTCGAGTATTCGCTGGAATTTTACAGCAAGCTCATTCATTACCAAATCACGTACCTTCGGGATTTAACCGGATATAGCTCCTCGTTCAAATGCCTTCGGGACATAGCCCTGTTTTAGTAACTCACACCATGCCTTCGGGACGTAACCCGGATTTAACAACTCGCACGAATGCCTTCGGGACTTAACCCGGCTTTAATAACTCGCACGAATGCCCTCGGGACTTAACCCGGATTTAGTATCTCGCACAAAGGCCTTCGGATCTTAGTCCGGATATATTCGCTTAGCACAAAGCCTTCGGGACTTAGCCCGGACAGCATTCAATTAATCATGCACATCTAACAATAATTCATGGTACATTCATATTTCATTTTCGTTTACGAAACTCAAACACAAGGCACATATTGTCCTTGCACATTCGGCTTAATAGCCACACATAGAGCATGATTTAATCACATCGAAATTTAAGCTCTCTTACTCAAGAACTTACCTCGGGTGTTGTCGAACGATTCCGCTAGCTATTCAACCACTTTTTCCTTCCCTTTATCGGTTTTATTTCCCCTTTGCTCTTGAGCTTAATCAAACAAATAAATTGATTTCATCATTTAGGCATCAAAAGATGAACACAAGGCACTTAGCCCATATTTATACATTAGACATTAAAGTCTCATACATGCAAAAATCATGCATCAACACAACATATTAGCTAATTTCTTTGCCCTTGGCCGAATATGCATGTCCATTTTTGGGGTCGATTTCAACACTTAATACACACATATACACACTAGTAAAGCATCCTCCCCCTTTTCATCAATTTAACACATGCATTGCTCATTAACATGCAAAGTTACATTCGGCCTTAGCACACATCTTGCTAGCCGATTCTTCTCCATTTAGCAACCAATGCACATATGTGCTCACACAAAAAAAATGCTAAAAAGGAGGTTCAAGAATCATCAAGCCATCATCACATGCATCATTAACAAGCTTCATATTTTGCATGCAATGGCATTAACACAATCTCCACCTAGGCCGAATCTTAACTCATCCTCATGCCTCATCACCACAACATCAAACATCAACCAAGAATGATTCATCCATGGTCAAGTGCCATTTCCATCACATAGCAAGATTTAGACCATGGGTTAGGTAGAACTCAAGCTAACAACTAAAACATGCATGCCTCTCATGGAACATCATCAAACATACCTTAGCCTAGCTACATGCATGGCCGAATCTCTTCACCTTTCTTCTTCTTTCCTCCTTAAAATTTTTGGCCAAGGATGAACCAAAGGATGAGAAAATTTTTCTTTGTTTTTCTTTCTAGTTTTTGGCAAGCATGAAGATGAGAAAAGGATGAACAAAATTCCCCCCTTTCTCTTCTTTAGCTCACGGCAATGGGGGACAAACACTACACACACATTTTTTTTCTTTTGTTTTCCATTTCTTTATTACCCATACTCCTTATTTTATTCTTCCACTAACAAAACATGTTTCATGACATGTTTTGCCCATCCTTCCTTGTCATGGCCGGCCACTACTCATTAGGGGGGGGAAATTTGACATGCAAGTCCCCCCTTTGTCCACATGCACTAATAGGTCCTCACACATTGACCTATCACATGTTTGAATTTTCTCACATAAGTCCTATTGACTAAATTCACATGCAATCAACCAAATCGAAGCTTGAAATTTTCACACATTCATAATTACATATTCTACACAATAAGTATCACATTCAAACATTTCGGTGACTCGGTTTAGCGGTCCCGAAACCACTTCCCGACTAGGGTCAACTTTGGGCTGTCACATCCATACCCGTGTAACTCTCTGACTTGGGTCACACGGCCAGCCACACGCCCGTGTGCTAGGCCGTGTGGACAATTTAATTTTCGAAAATTAGGTGCAGGGGACACATGGCCAAACCACACGCCTGTGCGCATGACCGTGTGTCACATATAGTTGAGACACATGCCGGTGTCTCTGCCCGTGTGGACAAAAAATAAGTCATTTTCAGGCCACTTTTCTCACCTAATTTGCCTTTCACCTACAACATCATCCAAACACATTCACAAGCCAATTCATAACCCTCAAATCAATGTCAATACCAAGCTTTATGCATGACATATTATCTCATATGTGCAAGTGTTTAAACTTAACAAAAACACATTTATGCTTATAAGCATACTTTATAAATTATACTAATTCAAAACCATTCATCAATAGGTTTGTATTCTTCCCATCATTTCACCATTTTATCACACATCAAACTTGATAAGGCTTTATATAATTATATCAAAACATGCCTTACACTAGCCATTCCAATGTCTAGTTACAACCAAAATATTTCATCATTATGCCTAACTTAGCTTATACATGCCATTATACCAAAAGTTAGCTTTATATATGCCGAGAAGTCTGAGGGATAGTGTGATGTGCCTCCGACCAAGTTCCAACCTTCACGAGCTTCCAAAACACAGAAAATAAAACAAAGTAAGCATTTAATGCTTAGTGAGCTCGTATAACAAGAATTTAACTTACCAATCAAGTTCATATAAAGTAAGCATACAAAACATGCATCCAAAACATTTTGGCCAATTTCATAAACACATATTCTCATCAAACAAGTTAGTCATCTAATTCACATAAATATCAATAAAATAGAGATGAGCTCATCATGTAACAATTTCCTGGTATTTCAAGGATATTTGAGAATTAATTAATTTAAAACTCATATTTTCCCACACCATGATTTTTGTCCATTGAATCATTGAAATATCGATGGATATACAAGTAGTACACACGAGGTGTACAAATCAGTAATCCGTCAATTCATATTCAGGGTTCTCATTAAAGCACATAAATGGGAAGCCCTCTTTTGATCCATATAACGGGAAGCTCATGTGAACAATGTAACGGGAAGCTTATACGGGCTATAACAGGAAACTCATAAGAGTTTAAAACAAAAAGCTCATGTGAGCTTAATAGGTAACTTCGAAGAGCTATTACCAGGAAGCTCCGGATAACTGTATATCAGGAAGTTCAAGAGAGCCATATTAAGAAGCTCATTAAGAGCCTTATATCGAGAAGCTCATAAAGAGCTGCGGTATGTCCACAATATATGCAGGATCAATACCGATCATATAACAGGACGCTCACAAAGAGCTGCAGTATATTTGCAACACATACAAGATCAATACCGACCGGGATGCTTGTAGGAACCATGTAACAGGATGCTCGAGAGGGCTTATAACGGGATGCTCGTAAGAGCTATGGTGTGCCTACAACATATGCTGGACCACAACCAATACGTGAAATCCTGTATCCATCGAATTTCATTTATTCAAACGGGACTTATTACTTATCGGGCATTATCAGACATGTGATCATTTTCATACATAAGAAATTTATACATTTCACATATACAACATTCAATACAGACATATTAATATACATAGTTTAGTGACACAAACTTACCTCGACACTTGCTTGTATATAGAAATCTACTAATCTGACATTTTTTCTTTTCCTCGATCTAACTCCTTATTTGATCTTTTCAAATCTATATAAATGAATTTAACATCAATTTAACACATTTCATATCCAATTCAATCCAATTTACATCTTAGGCAAAAGTACCATTTTGCCCCTATACTTTTGATTAATTTTAATTTCGTCTCTAGACTCAAAAAATGAAATTTATGCAATTTAATCCTTATTCCAAGCCTAGCTAAAATTTTCATATAACAATAATAGTCCATGTATTTCACAAAAATCAGAAATTTTTCATGAATTTTACATCTTTTCAATTTAGTCCTAAAATCACAATTTCATGAAAATTTCCTTTACAAAAGTTGTTTATCTATCAATAACCTTTCATTTTCTACTATATAAACTTCAAAATTTCTGCATACTCATCCATGGAAAAATTTTAATACTTTGATAACTTTTCAAATTGATCCCCAATTTGATAACACTCTAGAATAACGTATTTTTATGCATTAATTGTATATTTATTCTGAGTATGATCCTGCTAATTTGAATTATTTATGATCTTTTATCTCATAGGGACTAAATTTGAGGCAAAAGTAAAATTAAAGGCCAAAAGCATGAATTTAGAGATAAAATGGGCCAATGTGCGGCACAAGTAAAAGTTGGTGCCAAAAGTGCAAGCATGGAGGACACAAGGGTTGAAATGCAAAAAGAAGAGATTTTATTCTATTAAACTCTATTTTAATTATATTAGGATAATTAATATTGAGATAATTATTAAGGATTATTTTTAGGATTTTATTTTTATTTTTATTTATCTTCAATTAAATGTATTTATCTTTTAGGAATTTAAGTAGGATTAGACTATCTCCCCTAGCACTATAAATAGGGGGTGAAGTAACTCAAAAGGGTATGCCATCTTATATTTTTCTGTAAACACTCTCTCCCCAAAAGTTTAGGCTTTTGTTCTTCTCAAATTTATTTTTAATAAAATTTTTATTTTTATTTATTTATTTTCTCTTCTACCACAACCATGAGCCACTAAATCCATCTAGCCGAAAGTTGTTAAAAATCCCCAAAAGAGTTCATGAGGCTTAGAATCCGTACTTAACCTCTTCGCTGAGTATTCATCGTTTCTCCGTACTCTGTCCATGTCTCTTAAGAAGTAAGCTTTTCAACGTATGCAAAGGCGGCCGCTTTGTATGTTTTGGGAAGGTTGCACAGTCGGTTCTTTAGCTTACTGTGTCAGAGGTTGGCGAGCCCAAGAGACAAAATGGCGTGGGATTCACCATTGAGAAGTGTTGATCTAGCATAAGACGATCCCACAGAAGCGATTGTTCGCTAGAGTTAGGTTCCACTAAATCGTAAGTCTAAATCCTTGGAGCTGGTGGTCGTAGGCATCCTCTTCCACTATTACTGGCTTATTCGATTTGGGAAAGATCATTTAAAAGCCGGGGATTGAACCCAAGGCGAAACGAGACAACTGGAGGCTGGAATCTCCCATAAGAATTTCCTTTCTCTCAACTCTATTTTTAATTTCTCAAATTTTCGATTCAATATTCTTAATTCTGTTTTTATTTTATTCTTTGTTTCCAGATCCAAACCTTTAATTCTGTTATTTTTTATTTTTTTCAGGAACGCAGGTTGTCTTGGGCAAGACTCTGCCTGGGATTCCACAGAACAAGATATTGTGTAAATCCAGTCCTTGAGGATTCGACCCTACTTCCCTTTTACTATTCTTTTTTTCATTATCTATTAAGGATATGATATTTTTGGTGCTTTCAATGACCGCATCACCAAGACAGATAGATTAGGTTATTACGATATTGGAAATATAAAAATTACTAAAAACGAGACATGATTACTTACCCAATTAAACTTACTTGAATTTATCTCTCTTAGCTAGGGTTTCCATAGAAAAATTTGGGGAATATGATGAAATAAGATGATATTTTTATCTTTTAATTAATTATCATCTTTTATTTTTCCCTTTTTCAATTTAGTCATTTTCTTTTCTTAAATTTCCATGGATGAATCATCATAAATACCTACTAACTTCTCTTATTGGTCTATTTGTCTTATAAGGACCTCAAATTTTGAATTATATAGCTATTTAATCTCTCTAGCTACTAGAATTCAACTTTTACACTTTATGCAATTTGGTCCTTACTAGCAATTAAAAATGAAATCGGTAAAATTTTCTTATCAAAATTTTCATACGTCTTTCCTATCATAATGAAGACCATGCAATAATATTAAAATAAATTTTCTTTCTGACTCGAATTTGTGGTCCCAAAACCACTATTCCGATTTCACTGAAAACGAACTGTTACATTATTGATTAAACACCTCTGAATGTCTAAACCATTACTTATGAGAACTAAACTTTCTATTTCAACATGATATTATGTTGATTTATGTGTTGTACGCATCAATAAGTTATAAATACTCCCCATTACAATTGGTTTTTGATCAAGAACTAAATATTTCTCATCTTTGAATTTTTGCATGTGCGTATATGTTCTGATTGCTCCACCACAATGCACAAAGATGAGTGAATCCTCAAAAAAAGTTGAGAATATATATTAATTACAAGTTTCTTTATATTATTAGATGTTTTGAATGTATTCGAGATTCCATTATGACATGATTTGTGATTACAATTTTGATTCGATAGTTTTCCTGACATTAGGGAAAGAGAAATAATAACTTGTAATGAGTTAGGGGGAGAGTAATTTGAACTAGAAGTTCAATAAGGATAACTCATTACAAGTTAATTGTTAGATGTATTTACAAACTTAATGAGAATAACCAAGTGTTATATACCATCTAATATTTTAATTTGAATCAAAGTCCCAGTAAGACAATCAGTTAGAATAAATAATAGATTGACCGGTTCCAAAAATGAAAATTCTTTTAGTTGGTCATATAGTGGAGGCAGATGCTCTAGAAGAGACCCAAGACATAACTAATAAGTAAAACTTTAGAAGAGATTCAGGTACCTGAAACTGAATTTTAAAATAATGAAAATAAGATATCTTGATAAGTTATGTCAATTCGAGAAAATATGGAACCAAATAATAAAAGTCGCCGACAATGATTTTGCATGCAATATTATTATTAAAATAATGAGATAAAAGGAGAATCTTGAATAAATCTATTGAGAAATATAGATATGGAATAAATTGATCAAAATAGAAAGACACAACTTAAATACAATTAAATTCGTGGAATTTTTGGCTAGTAGTCCAAATATCTAAAGGTATAAAGCCAGTGAGGGTTCAATTGAAGTAGTTTTGTAAAAGCGGAATAAACATATGAAGTTTTTCGCTAAGTCCTGACATTGATTATGAAAAGATATAATATTCTTTTGTGGTGGATGCAATAACCTTTAGATATATTATAAAATTGACAATTCATAAAACATTTAACTTGCGTCTAATGGTTATTGTTACAACCTTTTATGAATCACTATATAGTAAAGTTTATATTAAAATCCTTAAAGGATTTAGGATGCTAGAAGCATATTAAAATTCTCGAGAAATTGTTCATTTATATGAATTAAAATAATTTGAATATATGTGGTAAATTTGACTTAGTGAATAGTAGTTAAAGGAGGATTATAAAATGATCCAAAATACCTATTTGTGTTTTTATAAAAGAATAATGATTAAAGTTTGTTATGATTATTGTTGAATCTCCTGAAGAGTTCAAAATATATTTCCTTAAATTTCCCTCACTCATGACTTTTAAAAGAATGGTGATATAAATGCTTAGCAATACACTCAAATAATCATTTGAAAAACTAGTATTCAAGATTGAATATGTAGAATATGAGAAAATATGTGATGTTTTCATGAGGGGGAGTAAATACGCGTTGTACTCTTTTTTCCTTAACCGAGGTTTTGTCCAATTGGGTTTTCTTGGTAAGGTTTTTAATGAGGCAGCATATTATGCGTATTATAGATCGTGTACGATTTTTTCTTCATTAGGTTTTTATCCCACAAGGTTTTTCTTAATAAAGTTTTAACGAGACACATTATCTACCAATGGACATCTCAGGGGAAATGTTATGAATATCTTATTAAGTGGATGTCCATCATGATCAAGATAAAGTTTTAATGTACTTTAAATTCTAATAGTTATTAGAAATTAGATCTCTACTTCTTTTATACTTCTTATGCCTATAAATATAGACTTTGATGGAGCGTTGTAATCATCCCTTTAATCAATAAAGTACCTTCTTTATTGCTTTCATATTTTCTTTGTCCTTTATTCTCTCTATCTCTCTTTATTTTATAACAAAAACAAGTTAATCATAATTAATTGCAAAATTTAAAAACAATCTTAATATAAATCTAATCTTTAATCCTCGAATCGATAAATTTGTTGAGTTGATCAGTTTTATAGTTTTCTTAATGAAAAATAATAATATTATATGGCGGCTAAGTGGTTAAGGAAGGAGTTTTAAATCAATTAGGCTACCGTTTGAATTCTAGCTAGTTTATGGGATTTTATTATTTTTTAAGATTTTTTCATTCTCTTTACTATCTAATATTTTGAAGAGAAGAAGAGAGAAAAAAATAGAAAATTATCGTGCTGATAACATATTATGAAATGAATAAAAAAGAAAGTAAAAGAATCAAAAATAGAAGAATGAAAGAGAACGTATTTATAAACATAAGAAGTATATATGGTATAAAACTCTACTTTTAATCACATTAAAGTCCTAATATATATCAAATTAATCTTGATATTGATGGACATCCACTTAATAATAAAATATTTATAACAAACTTATATTTTTTTTAAAAAAGATTTTTAATTTTTTAATTTATATCCACCATATGTCATTCTGAGAGGTTGTCGCATGTCATTATAGGATTCGCTATCAGTGTTATGTCAGCACAGACTAACAATGTTAGTGCAGAGATATTAACCTGAATGACATAATACAAGTTCAGATCTAACTAGGTACAATAAAAATGTTCAAATACTAACTAAATACTTTTGAATAAGTTCGAAAACAAATAACATATTAATCCATTATATTGAAATATTTCAAGTTAATTAAAAAAATGTACCAACTTAATGGTTTAAAAATCTTTATTAATAACCATTATAGAAAATATATTTTGAAATTTTATAAGTTTTTAGGTTACCCAAAACATAATTATCTTAGTTTTTAAATTAATTCAACAAAGTTAAAGATATACTCAAAAGGTTGAATTGTCGTTTTCAAAGTGGGTTAACGTTTGAAAGCACTCTTTGTTTGATCAAATGGATCCTATAAATCTGGCTTTATGTACACATTTCTTTTTCTTGATTTTAAGGTGTCATTATCAAATAATTAGATGGTGTCATCATCAACCAAATACCATATTAATATGTATATATACAAATGTGTATGTATATGGACAAATTTATGATTGCTCATCAACATGAACACTACATATTTTGTACCCAAAAACTTTAAGAATATTCTTAATACAAAAAAAAAATTTCAATAATTAAAACTCTTAAATGGATGTAGCTCTTTAAAATAAATGAAATATGAATGATGAAATAAGAAACTAAGAGATTATATACAAGAGAATATGAGAAAATTAATATTTGAAGTGAATTCTCTTGGTTTCAATATTTGTATATGTCTCTCATGAGTCTTAAAATATTCTCGATGAGTATTTATATCAAGAAATAAGTTTTTGGACGTTTATCCTTTATAGCCATTGAAGATGATTTTGAGTTGTTAGAAGCATTAATTTCAAGATAAAAAGGTGAATCTATAACCCAAGTCTCAAGACTTATCAAGGGATCTTGAGACTTGGTTGAAACATAGTTGTTATATAGTCATTGGGAGGCTATGTCTCAAGACATATGCAAACATCTAGATATATTCTGAGACTATTGACTCAGAGTCTCGAGACCTAAATTATAACTTTATGCACAGTAAAAGATTAATAATAAAATTTAACCAAATAAATTAAACTGTTATAATTTAAATCAGAACTAAATTTTTAAAAAAATATATAAAATTTAAATTATCAAAATACAAATGTAGGATTGTTTGGGAGATAATTAAACCTAATTTTCTATGAAAAGAAAGTATTGTTTAGAAATAAAAGACAAATATAGTGAAAAGAGTTGGGAATTCCAAGGACAAATAGAGTATGAGAAAATTGTTGAATTCTTTTGGTGGAATAATTAATCTTTACCTTAAATGAACTAAAGCTATCTTCTTCTTTTTTTTTCTTTTTTTGGGATACACACCTAAAGCCATCTTTACAGTAGATGCGATAATCTTATTCGAATAATGCGTCTTATCTCTTATCATAAACATATTTAATATATTTTTTAAAAAATTATTCATTAATATTTTATAAATTTTTAAAAGAGTGCAATTATATTTTATTTCTTTAACATATTGGAACGAGTCCAGTAGCTAATCCTTCACATTTTGTAGGTCCATTAAGACTGTAGATGCTAACTATAAGTTTTAAAGCTACTTCATACCCAGAGTGAGAATTGAACTTTTGATCACTAGTTAAGATAAGAGAGACTCTTACCACCTCACTTAACTTTCATAGTTTGTTCATAAAATAAAGTAGTCGTATATAATCACAGATCAATATAAATAAAATGTTGTTATCACCTCTTAAAATATAAAATTACATCCTAACATAGTAAAACGAGTTAATTAGAAATCTTATACTCAACAGTCAACAATAACCTATCTGTATTTATAAGATATCTGAAAATAAGAAGATAATTAATCTCCATTTTGGCTCGCAGGTTAAGAATATTTAGGAGCAGTATAGAATTTGCCAAAATGTCAAGCAATGAGCTGATCAAAACTAGCCAACGGAGGAATTCAAGACATTGAATCTGAAATTAAAGGCCAACGCCACCAAGTCGTGTAAAGAAATGCTCTCACTACTCTACTTTAAGATAATCACGAAATCTCATCTCACAGAAAATACATATGAGGTGCTTTTAAACTTTATTACACAACATGCATTAAATGGGAAAACAGCTCAATGAACCTCTCAATGAGATAATCACGAGGATGTCTTCCCGATAAAGATCCATCACTCACACCGATTTGCCATTGGAACCACCACAACATAATCATCGCAAAATTAAAATGAGGAAAACAAATAGAAGACAAGGGAAGAGGTGACGATTGGCCATTAGCAGCCAAGTGGCCAACCACTCCCTCAAGGCAAATTTGGAAAGTGAGAATTGGGAGAGGATTTTTTTTAAAGGTTTTTACCATGTTAATTTATAAATTTGTGTTGGGTTTATATATACAATATTTAAAAGGTTGATTAAGTTGATCTTATCCATCAATCGAGTCTCAACTCAGTTGAGTAATTATGGAGAACTCTTCCATTTATAAAAATGAAGGTAAAGTATACCTATGTCCCTCTAATTTTTTTAAAAAAATTTAGTCACCCTAAATAAAATAATTATGCAAATTAGTCACTACCGTTAAAATTTTTGTTTTCTTTTAACGGATTGCTAATGTGGCACATTAGCCCATTGAGTGACTGACATGTGGCGTTTTTTTGTTGACATTTGACTAAAGTTTAGGGAGAAAATGTTTTGGACTAATTATAGAGAGGTCCCTAAATTTTAGTTAAAAGTCAACAAAAAATGTCACTTATCTGTCACTCAATGTGCTAATTTGCCACGTCAGCAATCCATTAAAAGAAAATAAAAATTTTAACGACAGTGACTAATTCACACAATTAATTTATTTAGAGTGAATTCAGAAAAAAAATTAGAGTGACCAAAATAAGATAGACCCTATTTTAAAGTGATAATGGATGTAATTTACCCAAACAATAAACATTATTATGATAGTATTTTTGTCATTTTAAAATATGACAATTTTCAATGTCTTAACTTTACTGTTAATTAAAGCCTAATTTATTCCTAATATCATTTTAAATCATATAAATGAATTTGATCAATTTAGTATTACCCTTAATCGAGTCCAAATTCAATAGTGAAATTATCAAAAGCCAATTCATTTTACAAAGAAATAAATATTATTTTGAGAGTATTTATATCTTTTTACATTTTGATAAATCTAGAAAAAAAATACACATTCTTGATGAGAATCATGATATTTGAACTCAAGCCATTACAGTTTTAAGGCTTAAATCACAAAATGGTACCAAACTATATCAATTTTCTTAAGTTGGTACCTAAACTATATATTGTTACTCAAAGCGGTACCTAAACTATACTTTATTACCCAAATTACTTCGGCCGTTTAGAAAAACTCCTAACTAATCATTTTCTGACACTTGGCAATTTTTAACTAAAAAATCCTAAATATTTAAATATTATTTCCTTAAATTTTGTTTAAACATATTCAGCTATTTTGTTTTTCACCAAATAATTTCAGTAACAGAAAATTCAAGTACTCAATAAAAAAAATCACCCAAACTCAATTTTCAGTGACAAAACCCAAATATCGGCAAGCTTTTTTTTTTTCTTTTTAACTTTTTTAATACACCCTATAAGACACATTTAACACATTCAACTCACTTGTGAAATCTAAAAGACTCCATAAGATATGTATGAGGTAATTTTTCTTTAATTAAATTAAAATTTTTTAATTTTTTTACGCACTCTCATTTCCCACAATTCTTTCTTCTCTTGTAAAAAAAGATTTTTTTTTTGCAATCCTCTAATCATTTTTTACTTAATTTCTTCTATGTATTTGAATTTCATGCTTTCATTGGGTTTTTTCTTTTATAGAAGTTTACCTACCAATAATTATTTTATGCAAAGTGTATATAAAAGAATGAAGAATATTGTTTTTAAGAAAAATATACATAGATTTTGGTTGGAGTGAGAATTGAATCGAAATCGAGATTTTTTTTTAAAGAAGCTTGTTGAAATCTAAGTTTTGTCGGTGAAGACGAGTTCTGGATGAGTTTTCCGATGGATTATTGAATTTTCTATCCCCCAGAGTTCTTAGGTGAAGAACAAAAGAGATAAATTTATTTAAAAAAAAAATTAAAAGGAAATAATATTTAATCTTTTTTGTTTTTAGTTAAAAATTACGACGTGTCACAAAATGATTGGCTAAGTGATTTTTTTTAATGGTTGGGGTTAGGGATGTCAATTGGGCAGATGCGGGGAGTGCTCCCACCACACCCATCCCCGCCAAGAATTTTCATCTCCATCTCCATCCCCGCTCCGCAACCCACCGCAGGTACAAAACCCAAAACCATGCCAGCCCCATGACCCGCAAGACTAAAAGCATCCTTGCCCCACCACGCACGTGGGTCCCTAGACCCACATAATCCCCGCTATACCTGCCCTACGACCCATTTTATATAATATATTTATAAGTATCAGTTAAATAAATATAAACCAAAATTTTAATGAAAAAAGTATTAAAATATCTGTCCTTTATACTTCTACCGCATATGTGACATTATTTCAATTGTCACCTTTTTTCAAAAAAAAAAGCCTTCGCGACCCTTCAATTGGTAAATAAAATATAACTTCAACACGAGTTTAAAAATTAAGAAAATAAAGTCCCTACATAATGTTCAAATACAAACAATGTCTCAAAATACATCATAAAAGTCTTCAAATGCAACACAAGTACAAAAATTAAATACTATTAAATTAATAAAATACTATTAAGATAATTATGAAATCAAATTTTTATAAATATTTTTAAAAAATATATATTTATTACATTATGCAGGCTGGCGGGTGGGGATGAGACGGATACAAGGCCGTACCCACGCCTACCGCACCACCCACGGCGGATCTAATTTTTGTCTCCATCCTCGCTCCACCACCCACGAAACCTATACCTATCCCTGCCCAATTGGGTGTGAAGTGGGGCGAGACCCAACGTAACCGCCCCATTGACATCCCTAGTTGGGGTCATTTGGGTAATGAAACATAATTTAGGTACCATCTTGAGTAATAAAATATAGTTTAAGTACCACTTGTGACAAAAAAAGAAATAAATACCAACTAGAAAAATAAGTACAATTTAAATATAATTTTTTTATTGTTTAAGCCTAATTTTAATTATTATAACTTTACGATTTTAACTAAAATCATATTTAATTTTTTTGCCCAGGATGCATAGTATAGTTTTATTTCAATTTTCTTGTGTCCTATACGTGTACTAAAATTAGTATATATATATACCCCTTAGATTATGACACCAATCTAAGATCCTTCATCTCCGCAACCAAACAAAGAAAGCAAAAAAAAAAAAAAAAATCCGATCATTTAACTATTGTATAATGTTTTTTTCCCAAAATTTATTAAATAATGTTACATTTAAAGAACTAAAAATGTATATTTGATGAACGATATTGTAATAAATTACATTATGTTATTTTCTTGAAAATAAAATGAATTATTTTTAAAATGTTTTGATTTATCTTGCAATTATTTGTAGATATAAATCCATATATAGTTAATATGCACATTATATAGTGTTACTAAAAATAAATAAATTATAAATTTTTTATCCAATAATGGAGGTAAAAGATGAGGGTAATAGGGTTTAAATTTGTACGAGACAAATGTTTGACAAAAACCTTCACCATAACTCCACATGAGTAAAGATTTTATTACTGTTAAATTTTTATTAAATAATTTCGTTTTATCTTAAATAAATTGAATCAATCCACCATAATTTAAATTGATTGTTTTTATTATCAGTTTAGATATATTTTATCATATTTTTGTTATTCAAAATGCATGAAAAAAAATATAAAATGAACAATTTTTCAATTTAACAATTATTAATTTTCAACCATTTTTATAATCTGAGTTTAGTATTTACTAAATTATACTTCAAATTTTAATATTTAATTTTTCATTTTATTAAACATCATGTTAATCTCGTACATTTAATTTTAAAGGCTAAAAAAATAAGAATTTAAACAATGATAAAATTAAATATTAAAAATGCCTAATTATATTATTTTAACATGTCTATTAATTTATTAATTAAGCATTAATTCAATTGACTGCGTGCATTAAAGTGCTTATTATTATTATTATTTAATTTTAAAATTAAAAATATAATAAGCAAATTAGACTAATTTAGTTATAAATCTATAATTAAAAAAAATCCAATACGTAGTTTAATCATAAAATATTGCACCATTAATAATTGTCTGCTTTTAAAATCAAAATCAAAAGCAACTTATCGGTACGATATCTCACGACTAAATTCGTGTTTACGTGATATGATAAATTATATTTTCCCCATTCTTCCCTCGAAAAATGGCAGGTTCCGTAATATTTAGCAAAATCCAGGGTCAGACTCCCTGGATCTCCCCGTCGAGGAAAACCTTTCATTTCTTTGGGGATCCGAGAAAAGTATATATCGCTTTCTAGGTTCTATTCCTCTACTCCTCACCCTTATCTTAATCCCTATCCTTAACTGTTGGATCATAACATTAGAAAAAGCACACTTCAAAATCGACGGGTTCAAAAGGAAAACTACGGTACACCTCAACGCTTGTAATAATCTCCACAAATGGAATGGCTTACGCGCCGATAAACTCCACACAAAGTAGCCGGCTAAGTGGGGCCCAATTACTTCACTGTACTTATAAATTTGCTCATTCCTTGTCCATATAACTAGTACATTTTCCAATAAGCTATCAAGTGATAAGTAACTCTACTTATCATCTTCTTTATCTGCCTCCCCCTTTAAAATTCTCCATTTCTGCAAGGCTGTAGGTTGGGTTTTTATATAAAAAGGATATACAAAAGAGAGAGAGAGAGAAGAGAGAGAAAGTGAAATCTCTGCCTGCCTTTGGTTTTTTTTTTTGTTAAGAGAGAAAGTTATTTTAATCTCTTAAAGGGTCTGAAACTCGATCTCTTCTAAAGAACAAGGTGATTTTCTAACAAATCTGTTGCTGTCTTTGTTTTTTTTTTCTCTTTTGTTTGGTCTCCTGTTTTGCTTTTTTATTTATGTGTTTTTAGATGCTATTTTGTGTTCTCTTTAATCCCCCACAAAAACGTAGAATTTTACCCTTTTGTGGTTTGTTTAGGGGAGGTTAAAGATTGCTCAATGATCTAGTTATATATATATTTTAAATTTTAGGTTTTATTTTGGGATTTTTAAGGTATTTTTGGCTGACCCTTTATTTTTGTATTTTGTTGCAAATCTTTTGTAGATCTGGTGATTTTCGTTTCAGCGTTGGGATTTGAAACGGGGCGGCTTCGATGTCGTCTCTCAGTAGAGAGCTTGTTTTCTTGATCTTACAGTTCCTAGATGAGGAAAAGTTTAAAGAGACTGTTCATAAGTAAATCTTTTTCTTTAATTTAATTAATAGAATGTTAGTTTTAGTACCTTTTAAAGGTTATATTGTATGGTGTATTTATGGTTAAATCATAATTTGAAATGTAATGATTTCAGCTTATCAAAGTATTCTTTATTATTTGAATTTAAATAGGCTTGAACAGGAATCTGGGTTTTTCTTCAATATGAAATATTTTGAGGATGAAGTGCATAATGGAAATTGGGATGAGGTTGAGAAATACCTCTCTGGTTTTACCAAGGTCGATGACAATCGATATTCCATGAAAATCTTTTTCGAGATAAGAAAGCAGAAGTATCTTGAGGCATTGGATAAGTAAGTTTTTGCAGACTTTTCAATTTTGATTTATTGTATTAATCACTAGTTTGTTATGTATCATTGAAAACTTTGTCGATAATCAAATTCGGTTACAACTGGAATTGTTTAAATTTTTGTAAGGCATGATCGATCCAAAGCTGTGGAGATATTAGTTAAGGATTTGAAAGTTTTTGCTACATTTAATGAGGAACTTTTTAAGGAAATCACTCAGCTTCTGACGTTGGAGAATTTCAGGTACAGGCTCATGTTTAGTTGTTAAAGTCTTGAGGTAAAATAAATAATAGTGAATGTGCTGAAGAATGCGTTACTTTCGTAACAGAGAGAATGAACAGTTGTCAAAATATGGAGATACAAAGTCAGCTAGAGCAATCATGTTAGTTGAACTCAAGAAGCTTATTGAAGCAAATCCTTTATTCCGTGACAAATTGCAGTTCCCGACCCTTAAAAATTCGAGGTTACGAACCCTGATTAATCAGAGGTAATCATATTGTCGCCATTCTTGAGCTTGTATTGGGACTGGTGTTTTCAATAAGGTCGTTGTTGTAGTTGTGATTTTAGTGGACAATTGATTTTTTGTGCAACTACAGCTTGAATTGGCAGCATCAACTTTGTAAAAACCCGAGACCAAATCCAGATATAAAAACTCTCTTTGTGGATCACTCATGTGGGCAGCCAAATGGTGCACGAGCACCATCACCTGCCAATAATCCACTTCTTGGATCCTTACCAAAAGCTGGAGGTTTTCCTCCCTTAGGTGCTCATGGGGTGGGTACACAGCTTAGATAGTAGTATAAAAAATTTCTTTCATTATTGATATACTTTCCTTAACATTCCCTATTTTACATCTTCAGCCTTTTCAACCTACGCCTGCACCGGTTCCAGCACCCCTTGCAGGTTGGATGTCAAATCCTTCAGCTGTAACTCATCCAGCAGTTTCAGCTGGTGCCATTGGTCTTGGTGCGTCTTCAATACCAGGTAGTTTATTCTTTCTCTTTTTGCTTTTTAACTTCTTTCTTCCGTTATCACTCCCTCTCTAGGTTTCTTTTTAGCATAATGCTGATATCTTTCCTTCTTTTGGTTCTTTTTCTTCTTTTAACTCTAGCCATGTTTCATTGTTGACTTATAGCTGCGTTGAAGCATCCAAGGACTCCTCCAACTAATCCGTCTGTAGACTACCCATCTGCAGACTCTGATCATGTTTCCAAAAGGGCCAGGCCCATGGGGATTTCCGATGAGGTACTCTGGTTTCTGGTTAAAGTAGTTTAATTGATATGTTTTCTAGCTGTTGGCTTGGGTGTATTGTGGTTATGGGCGTCTTTCTGCCTTAGGTTATTTTACTGATATTTGCTCACTTTGTGCAGGTAAATCTGCCAGTTAATGTGCTGCAGGTAACATTTCCGGGCCATGGTCACAGTCAAACTTTCATTGCACCTGACGATCTTCCGAAGGCTGTTGCAAGAACTCTGAATCAGGGTTCATCTCCTATGAGCATGGATTTCCATCCTGTTCGGCAGACTCTACTTCTAGGTCTGCTATACTTCTGCCTTTTATTTATAGTTGCATTTGGTTTTCTGCCTTTGGCTGGCTGGTATTTTGATCTCGGATAATAGACTTCTGTATACAATGAACCAGTTGGTACCAACGTTGGAGACATTGCCTTGTGGGAAGTTGGCTCTCGGGAGCGGCTGGTTTCAAAGAACTTCAAAGTTTGGGATCTTAGTGTTTGTTCAATGCCTCTTCAGGTTCGTGTATTTAATTGTTGTTTACTGTATTTTCTCTTTAGACATACTAAACACAATTTATCTGCTTGAATTCAGGCTGCTCTAGTCAAAGATCCTGCTGTCTCTGTAAATCGTGTAATTTGGAGTCCCGATGGTTCTTTATTCGGTGAGATTTAATCCATTAGAATTAGTTCATGATTATCTGCTAGAACCTCTATATAGATATAGGTAGTGTGGGAACATTGATTGAGATGCCATATCTGTTCGGAAAACAGGAGTTGCTTATTCAAGGCATATTGTGCAAATATATTCTTACCATGGTGGTGATGAAGTTCGACAGCATCTCGAGGTATTATACTATCTTGGATTTGTATAGTCCTCTCGAGTTTGAGTTGGCTGTCTGAAATTGATATTTTAAAATTTCCTGTCTAGATTGATGCTCATGTTGGTGGAGTAAATGATATTGCATTCTCTCTTCCAAATAAGCAACTTTGTGTAATAACTTGCGGTGATGACAAGACAATTAAGGTTTGTTTATCATTTTACGTGGTTGTTTATCATTTTACGTGGTTGTTTATCATTCTAGGAGGAAAAATTGCTTGTCCTTGCTAATTTCGTGTTGTAATGTTAGGTGTGGGATGCTTCCAATGGTACAAAGCAGTATACCTTTGAAGGTCACGAGGCTCCCGTGTATTCTGTCTGCCCTCACTATAAAGAGAACATTCAGGTAATAATGTGGCTTTAGATGTCTTACCCTCTCCACATTTGTTTCTGTCCTGATGTGCCTCCTTTTGACTTTTTGGCCTCAGTTTATCTTTTCAACTGCCTTAGATGGAAAGATAAAGGCATGGTTGTATGATAATATGGGATCGCGGGTTGACTATGAAGCTCCTGGTCGGTGGTGCACAACCATGGCCTACAGTGCTGATGGTACAAGGTTAGTTTTCTTGCACCATTACTCGTATATTTATCTTAAGCCGATTGTCAAGAATTATTGTGATTAAAGTTAGTTTGGTGGCTGGATATTGTAGGCTTTTTTCATGTGGAACCAGTAAAGAAGGGGAGTCATTTATCGTAGAATGGAATGAAAGTGAAGGGGCTGTGAAGAGGACCTATCAAGGATTCCGCAAACGTTCTTTAGGTGTTGTGCAATTTGATACAACTAAGAACCGGTATTTGGCTGCTGGTGACGATTTCTCAATAAAATTCTGGGATATGGACAATGTTCAACCTTTGACCAGTTATGATGCCGAAGGAGGCCTTCCTGTAAGTTCATTGTATTCAATTAAATTCTATATCATTTTTGAAGATATCAGCTACTTACTTCTGTTGTTGCCTAATTCCTAGGCAAGCCCACGGATCCGCTTTAATAAAGATGGCTCTCTCCTGGCTGTTTCAGCCAATGATAACGGAATTAAGATTTTGGCCAATTCAGATGGTATGCGATTACTGCGCACTTTGGAGAATCTGTCTTATGATAACTCAAGAACACCGGAAGCTCCTAAAGTACTATTACATCATTTAATTTCTTTAGCGGATTAAAATTTTCCATATTTGCTCCATATCTTAATTAAATCTTCTCTTATAATGTGTCGTTTTCTTCAGCCAACAATAAATCCAATCTCAGCTGCAGCAGCAGCTACTAGTGCTGCACTTGCAGACAGAAGTGCATCTGTGGTTGCTATACCTGGAATGGTCTGTTAGACTGCAACTTTTTTTTTACTCTCTTTTTACTCTCTCATAGCAAACATCAGAATATTTATGCTAGCTGCTTTCAACATCATTTTGTGTTATTATTATGTCGTCATTGATTCTCGTTTGAGTAGCAGAGCTTGGATGTATGATTCTGTGGTTCATGTTCTATGGCTTTTCCAGAATGGGGATGCCAGGAGTTTTGCGGATGTGAAACCCAGAATAACAGAAGAATCTAGTGATAAATCAAAGATTTGGAAGCTCACCGAAATCAGTGAATCTTCTCAGTGTCGATCCTTGAGGCTTCCTGAAAACTTGAGGGTGACCAAGGTAAAGAAATTTTTCGTACCTTTTTCATAGATTTTCCAACATACTGGTAGGCATATTATCCTACTAGTCACCATTTTCTAATTATCTTGCATATCAAGGAAAGAGAAAACTAAGTCTTTTTGCTTCTATCTTATTCGAAGCTAGAAATTTGGCTATTTTAAGATACCATTGCTTAGCTGAGGAGTTTCTTGGTTTGAATTGTTCTTCTACTGAAGTAAACCATGTATAGGATGGTTATAAACTTAGCTAATCTTTAAGGCAGTGAAACACAGACACTCTGTGCCCCATCTACCAAAATCGGACATATATCTGTGTTTGGCTCTGACTTGGCGGAATGTGTTGGATGCATCAAAAATTAAAATAAAATTCAACAGTCAAAGCATGCTCAAGATGCATTTGGACAAACCCAAACATGGTTAGACATAGGGACATATCTGGCATGTGCCGAAGAGTGTTCTATTTTTTTTTAACATTTTCTCCTAATTTGGGAATCAACAATGAGCAAAAACTCAAATCTTAAGGGAGTTAGATGCTTGACATCCTTATAGAAAAAAAAAGAAAGCGAGGAGAAAAAACAAAAACTGAGAGTTAAAAGCCGGAAAGAGTGAGAGTAGAAAGCAAAGCATTGATGTAAATGTGTTATAGACACCGAGAACAAGTGAGGAAGGAGACAAAGGCAGCATAAAGTGAGACAAATAAGAAAAGAGTTCCTTGTTGAATAATTTAGGACATAATGATTTAGGGTCTCTGAGCTTAAGCTATTAAGGTAATGGACTTTTTCAACATTCTAGCTATTTAGTTTACAATTTTGATTTTTAAAAAGTTGAAAAGCTAATTGCATGTTAATATTTAACTGAAAAGTATCTCAATTTAGCGAGCAGCCTTAAGTTGAAAAGCTTTGTGTTGGCACCTCTAGGTTCAAGATTCGAGTTCTAGCTATTACATCCCCTTCTCCCAATTTCTAAGCTCATAATGGTACCAAAAGGAAAATATCAATTTTACCTTTTTATTGTATATTATTATATAAAAACTATTATCATGTAAACAATTTTCTAGCTATTGCATGTCTGTAATATTTTTTTGTAGCTCTAAGGAAATTGCTGAGAATGAAATCCAATGCACTACATGCAAACACGTGATAGTGATTTACTCGGTTTGGTCACCATGAGATTTACTACGGAAGATTGTTGATCTACTTAAAAACGAAGCTTTGTGGAAAGAAAGTCAAACCTTACGTTAAATTGCATTTTTATGAACTCATACTGTTGTTTACCTGTTTCTATTTTCTATAGTTATTTGCATCAAAATTACCCTTTGCAGAATTGGTCTCCTCTTTTCGTCCTCTATCTTATCAACTTTCTCTATGATTATTACAGATATCAAGGTTAATCTTCACAAATTCCGGTAATGCTATCCTGGCGTTAGCATCAAATGCTATTCACTTGCTTTGGAAATGGCAGCGAAGTGATCGTAATTCAAATGGCAAGGTATGGAGATTTACCAAAATGGTTCTGCTCATGATTTGCCAACTTTATTTTTCATAAAAGAATACGTTGCAATGACTTGTACTGTAATTTTCTTATTGTTGCTTCATCCCTAGGCAACTGCCAGTGTATCACCTCAGTTGTGGCAACCATCAAGTGGCATTCTTATGACAAATGATGTTGCTGATACAAATCCAGAAGAGGCTGTTCCTTGTTTTGCTTTATCTAAGAATGATTCTTATGTAATGTCAGCATCTGGAGGAAAGATTTCCCTGTTTAATATGATGACATTTAAGGTGACCCATGAATGCTGAATGCAATTTCTTTTTCTATATTTTCCATCCCATTTTCTTCCTTGAGATCTGTCTCTCTCTATTTGTCAATGATCTTAATAAAGCTTATAATCATTTTATGGATACATGCAGACAATGGCAACTTTCATGCCACCGCCACCTGCCGCGACTTTTCTTGCATTCCACCCACAAGATAATAATATTATTGCTATTGGCATGGATGATTCAACAATTCAGATATATAATGTCCGTGTGGATGAGG
This sequence comes from Gossypium hirsutum, assembly GCF_007990345.1. NCBI lineage: Eukaryota > Viridiplantae > Streptophyta > Magnoliopsida > Malvales > Malvaceae > Gossypium > Gossypium hirsutum. The sequence goes on along the minus strand of NC_053445.1, from coordinate 36,150,635 downwards.
TATGATGCATCTCGCAGAGAATTATTTATCTAATTCTTGTTGGAAGTACTGCTTATTTATTTACCATTTTTGTCATCCAGGTGAAGAGTAAACTCATAGGTCACTCCAAAAGAATAACTGGCCTTGCCTTCTCTCATGCACTGAATGTGCTTGTCTCATCCGGGGCAGATTCTCAGGTATTCGTCTTTCTATCTTACATGCATGCTATGATGAATAAATGGTATTGCCTTTGTTCCCTCTGCTCGGTAACAGCTCCAACATTGCCCAACACCGAATTGTTTGCAAAATTTCTAAGCTTTTACAAATAATTTTGGGAAATCAAAGTCTCATCTGCTTTCTTTTTACAAAGAAATAATCAATTAATCTCAGTTTTTTTTTTTTTGCCGACGAATTAATCTCATAAAGTTGAAATATTATCATTAATGCTTTGTTGGTGTGGTTACAATCTTCTCCAGCTTTGTGTATGGAACACTGATGGATGGGAAAAGCTGAAGACTAAATTCTTGCAGATTCCTGTTGGGATAACACCAACTGCACAATCAGAGACACGCGTACAATTCCATCAAGACCAGATACGTCTTCTTGTTGTACATGAGACTCAGCTTGCCTTATACGAAACAACGAAGTTGGAATGTTTTAAGCAGGTACCTCTTTATCATTGTTTGTTTTGTTTCAGAACAACATTATCTTGCGGTGCTCTAATATTAATTCTTTTCTGGTTTAGTGGGTCCCTCGTGAATCTTTCGCGCCAATAACTCATGCAACATTTTCATGTGATAGCCAACTGGTATATGCCAGCTTTTTGGATGCAACTATTTGTGTGTTTGTTGCTGCAAACCTCAGACCACGTTGCCGTATAAATCCCTCGGCTTATCTGCCAGCTAGTGTCAGGTATTTGGATTTTGCCTGCTGTTATAATTTGAGTCCATTTGAACTTGGAATGGCTGCTACACTATCCATCTCAGATATAACTATTCTTATTCAGAAACGGTCTTTTCCTCTATGTTGCAGCTCCAATGTTCACCCTCTTGTAATTGCTGCTCATCCATCAGAGCCAAATGAATTTGCGGTGGGACTCTCCGATGGAGGGGTTCATGTCTTCGAGCCCCTAGAGTCTGAAAACAGATGGGGAGTGCCTCAACCAGCAGACAACGGGTCAGCCAGCAGTATAACAGCGACACCTTCAGTTGCAGCTCAAGGATCAGAACAAGCGCAAAGATGATATGAAAACGGGTGATGGAGCACAAGTTTCTTTTATATACTTGGCTTGCAGGCCCATCTAATTTAGGTATGCTGTTTTTTTTTCCCAGTGTCAAATTTGTCAAGAAACAAAAACAGTATTGATGGAAAGGAAAGACAAGACAATGCCAAAAACAAGTTGATTTGAACTACAACTGAATTCAAGTTCCATAACTACAACATTATTTCATGGTGTTTGTTAGAGCAGCAATTCATAAAATTGCCTATTTCAAGTTCTCTATTTTCGGTTTTCATTTTGTCATAAGTCCTTTGGCTCTACTCTATTGTTCGCCACTTCATTTCAGTATTGGTTGAGATAAAAAGTTGCAAATGTTCAATTTTGGATGCAAGAAGGGGGCTGTACTCAAGTTACGAGCAGCATACCATATTTTGGTGGTCCACTCAGCATTGTTGGCATTATCTATTTTAGAAGTTGGCTTTCACTGTAAATGTTGAATTGGTAAAAAGCTCTTACTTTTGTTCTTATTGTATTGTTAAAAGATGGATTGGTAAAAGAAAATCTAACTTTTTTTTGTAGAAATGATGGTTTAATAACAAATGTTAGAAGTGTCAAATTTGCAACAATGAATCCCATTATAAATAAACCCTTTAAACTCCATGGTAACAATCAAACCTTAAATTGAGTAAATATTACCATTGAATTTAGAAAATTATATATGACATCATGAGAGACCAACCATTTTTAGAGTGCAATACTCAATAATGAATCAATCCCCTATATTTTTACAAATAACCAAAACATTCAGATCTCTTTCCTTTAGAATCAGATACTTTGAGCATCAAACAATAAAACCCACATTTTTGGTCATCAAAATTGATTTAGAATTATAAAAAAATAAAATTTGTGAAGATAAATAGGAAACCTCTGAAGCTTATTCTGATACATATATATATATAGGTTGATTTATTTATGGTAACATGAAAAGCCATAGTACATGAGTATTTTATGTGTGTTTCTAAAATGCATAGCCTCTCATACCACGCCTGCTGTTAAACCAAATTATTCTCTGGGGGAAACACTGTAAATAGCTAATCCACTGGTACTTCGACCTCCATTTTTAGTTCAGAGATCCCAAAAATCTGCATCATAAATACAATGCAATGATAAACATATAGATTGCTTCCTAACAACATTAAGTAAAACAAGCCATACAACAAAAAGGGGTTGTAGCTTAGCCATCCAAGGAAGATTTTCGACAACTCAATAACATGCAGATCGCTTTAGATCCTTTAGGCAGTTTTCTAAAATGTTTCTTAATCGCATTGTAATTTCAGCTTATTTACTTCATTGCAGAAGATGTAAATGTTTATGAACAAATCTTCTCTTAATTGTTGGGTTTCCTAATACACTGCTATCTCGAGTAGTTTACTCAATCAAGATGTCATAGATGCAAATTACCCCATCCTATGAATTTGTTGCTAGTTGCAGAAAGCGTATAAAATGCAAGCAACAAATACAATTAACCTCCCTTATATCCCGAGTGTCAAATTGTTAGCTTCCTTCTAGACATAACAGAATACAGAACCTTAAGATAAGGTATAAAACAAATCAGACATGGCTTAGTAGCTGTTGGTCTGAAGTCTTTTATCGATGATAAAAGGACCACAATTCAAATCCTATCCAGTAGGTACTTTTCTAGTTCAATCCATTATAACAGAGAGGAAGATCATACGCATAGAACTAAAGATATATAGTCGAAAACAAGTCCAGTCAACACCTTAAGTCTCAACAGCCAAAGAATCAACCAAGAGAAAGCATGAAGATTTAAACTCTAAGTAGGCAAGACATGTTAACCTCGGGTTTGTATGTAAGACCTGTGTCATCCGGAGTCAAGGTTGTTAGATACAGGCATAAACAACTTTTTATAAGCTTTTCCATATATTTGGAGAATCACACCCTCATACCCGTGTCCGAACAAACATGTGTTGGCCACAGGTGTCAAAGCAATATAATCCTGATGATATTAGTTAACTAATTGTTTATGTTACTCAGACTTGAATGTGAGTGTCACATTCAGATGCATCAATCTCTCCTTATTATAATCTACATTTCCAACATGAATTGACTATATTGATCTCCAGCTTTAATCATATTGACCTCGCCCCATCACTAATTTCTTTTACCAGCCTAATAAATTAAACTGTTTTGCAGAAAACAGAAAATTGAATAACTATAATAAATATAAAATAGAATGGAAATCACCTTATTGAAGTCATCCAATGTTAGGTAAGAGTCCTTTGAGTAACCCGCTTCTTTTAAAAGTTGGGTCAAGACTTGCTGCAAAAACAAAGAACAAAAGAGTAAGATGTTATCATATGTCACTCGTAATTAATCTTACATGATGCTATCCTTAAATTATAAAAGTCTTATCTTGTTAAAAGTAAGTTATAACCAAAATTTGGAGGCTAAAACGAAATGGAAATATTTACTTAAATAAATTACAGAATGATGTTGAACTCTGAAAATCTTATTCTGTAATTTAAAGAAAATCTTAAGAACGCTGTAGTCAATGGCACCAGTCAAACAGTGTCCTATGATGCAATGACTAAATCACGCCATTAGCTACTAGCCACTTAGTCCAATGCATTCTTTTCAGCACCAAACACCCTACTTGAAACATCTTTGATCAAAAAAATGTTCAGTAATTACCATGAGAGATTTAGCAAGGAACATAAACTAGACCAACATCAGCAAATCAAGCAGGTGAATATATACATATATATACATATTTCTTTTCAATTGCATGAGAAAAAAGAAAAAAAAATGCAAAGGCAGAAATAATTTTACCTCTCTTTGGACATCGGAAATAAATGAACCAGATAAATCACGTAAAACTTCTAGCATGTCATTGAAAGACACCTTTCCATTGCCGTCAGAATCATACACCTTGAAGATAACTGAAACAGAGAGAAAATTAATAACATAAAACTAATTTTGAAACATTTTTCAACTTCAATGTGCAAGTTGCAATACTAAGGCACCCGAAAGGTGATCATCTAAATGCTTTTACTTGTGACCGTTGAACTGAAATCAGATTATACCTAAACCAGTAAGGTCAATGACTCTACAGAAAAGTCGGTGAGAACTCACGTTTAACTTTCTGCTGTACACTTGCTTTAGCACTAAACGCTGACAAGAAGGCGACAAAGTCCTTAAAGTTCAAACCATCCACCATCTTAAGCAGTCTCTGCAAATGCAACAATTCCAACGAAACAAACTCGAAAATTTACATAAATCTCTAAAACAGCACGCAAAGACTATCATTGGAGTTGGACCACAAATTTATATATACATACCAGAATCTAATTAACTACTCCAATAACATACACTCGAAAGACTACTACCTGAGAGAGCGGATTCATTGCAAACTCCGGAACTGATAGAAACTCATCAGCAGATATGAATCCCTTTGCATTTCGATCTAACTGGCAAAACCTTTGGTACAATGAAACAATTTCCTGCTGAGAGACTGTACTCCAACAACCAAGAACACATCAAAATTTTGATAACAAAACAACTAAATGGAAGAACCAGTAGGGGAAATCAAGCATATAGACAACCTACATAAATTCTGGCAGTATTCTTGAACTTCTTCAATATCATATTGAGTTAGCATTGAAGAAGAATTCCCCATTGTATCTCACTGATAAAAATCTACAATTTTTTTCATCAAACAAAAAGAACCAACTAATCATTATCACTGAATAACCAATGTCAATCAATCAGAATACATATTACGTTAAGAAAAGAAAAAAGCTTTAACATTAATGTGTTCAAGATGGCCATGCAAATAAACTAGGCTTGATAATTATAATACTAATCATCTAACTTGGAGGAGGTAACTATACATTTAGTCGAACGAAAGCAAACCCATCAATCATTATACCAAAATAACCAACACCCATCAATCAGAACATCGATTACCTTTAAAATGATCTACTTTTCAACGAATTGAAAAGAAGAACAAAACTTTTGAACTGTTTGATTCCAGAGAAATAGTAAGAAACAAGGAAAATCAGAATTCCGCAAACGAGATGCATATGCAACCGAGCTTTTGGCCTAAATTTGAAGTGAAAAGTTCTTTTTCTATTTTTTGTAGAAATAATCCAGCAACAGAATCAATGCCATTAAGATGTTTCTCAGCAACCAAACAGAAAACCCAAGAAAATAAAAGGAGAAAAATAAGGTAGGCAAAAAGAGCCTAACCTGAAATGGGAAAAAACTAGACAGTTAAATGGGGGTTTGAAATGATAAGATGGGAATGGGCAAGTAGAAAGAAAGAGAGAGAGAGAGAGAGCGCAGCAGCAAAAACCCTCGTCAACATCGAAATTCCTAATAAAAACAGCAGATCTTTCGTTTGAACTTGGTTCACTTACACGAGGAATTAATTTGTCTTCTATTTTGGGCCCGCACGCATCATCTCACCGTTGGTTTCATCCATTCTTTTTGTTTGTTTTTTTCTCTCTCTACAATACAAATTATTATTAACATTTTGGATAAACTATACCCATTAGCAACTTTATTTTTGTTTATTCAATTTTAAAAATTTATAAAATATCACGGAAATTTTTGTTTAAGTCGTTAAATTATTAAAATTGATGTTATATGACATTAGTTATTCGCGTATCAATTAAAAGTTCTCGTCTCCTTTCTCTTCTACAACTCGATTTTCTTTTATAAAATAATTTTAAACATCACAAATCTACGAACCAAATTTTAAGCAATTTTCTTATTCGATCTCCGACACTTATCGTCAAATCAACTTAGACCTAAGGTATGTTCTCCTACTCGTCAATGGGTATTATTAATCTATTGTATCGATCGCCAAAGCGTTACTTGGAGCTTGCTAGCGGGACTTTAAATAAAAACTTTTTAATAGTTCAGTGACTTAAATAAAACATTTTGAATAGCTTACCTTAGAAATTTTTTATTGTCCAAATTCATATTAATAATAAAATATAAATATATCTCAATATTAATATAAATTATATATACTAGATTATAGCACACCCAGTGAGCGAAAATATTATGTAACAAATATATTTATTAAAAGTTCATACAAGATTAAATAATACTTTAATTGAAATGATAAAGTTAAATATTTAAAATTCATTTTGTCATGATTCGAATTTTACTATGATTGAATTTTTATTTATTTATAAAATATAAAAAGATAAAATTATCTATATTTTAGTAATTTCTCAATAGAAATGGTACTCAATTGACTGTGACACTAACTCAGTTAAAGGCTTATTATATATATTATTCAATCTTATATATAATGTGACTGACTAAATTGATATCACGAGTCAATTCGATATCAATTTGATTAGAGAAAATACTAAATTTTTTAAAAGTAATAAATAATAGGCTTAATGACAAATTTAGCCGCTAACATTTACACATTTTGTCAAAATGGTCCTAGTTGTATTTTTGAGCCTTTTTTTGCCATTAACCTTTATTTTTTTTTCTCAAATAGCTTTTTTTAACAAATTTGATGAAAGTACGTTAAAAAAGTTAACGGGATGATATCGAATTTCATATGTGGGATGTTTTAATGAGATGTAATTTATTATTTAGATAACGCAATAAAATAATTACATGTGGAAATAATTAAATAAATAATTCATGAAGTTAAAAAAAAATAAGTCTTAATACAAAGAAAATAAATGAATGCACACATTTAGCATTTTTGGTTTAATTTATTAATTATCTTTTTGAAACCTCTAGGTAAACAAAGGTATGCTTTCATTTTGAAATTTATTTTAGATAGTTACATTTATTTTCTTTAAATTAAGATTTATTTTTTTTAATTTCATGTATGATTTATTTATTTTATTATTTTTCACATGTAATTATCTTATTGGGTTACTTAAGTAATAAATTATATCTCATTAAAAATATTCCACATCATCCCTGTTAATTTTTTTAATGGCACTTTCATCAAATCTGTTAGAAAAAGCAATTTGAAAAAAAACAAAGGTTAATGGCCAAAAAAGGCTTAAAAATACAATTAAGATCATTTTGATAAAATATGTAAACATTAGTGGCCAAATTTGTCATTAAGCCTAAATAATATTATAATAATTTTTACTTTTCACTTTTTTATACATCATCTCTAAATAAAACAACTAAAAATAAATCAAATGTCTAAAGTTTGAACCAAAAATTGATAAATAATTACATAATTCTTTACCACTCAAATGTATAAATTAATTAAAGACTAAATCTTTTGTAAATATATATTTTATATGAATTATTTGACTCATGTGACATAATTTAGTAAACTACGTCTGAGTTTTTCTTCTCCGTGATTTATTATGGTTCGAGTCTTATCATGTGTGTTAAGTTTAGATATATTTTAATTATTAATTAAATTGTAATTTATAATATTGATTGTAATTAGATTGCTTATATTTGTGATCTTTTAAAATATAATTAACATTTTAACATTATTTGAGTAAACTATAAGTTTAGTCTCTTATATTTGCTCAAAATTACATTTTAGTTATCATTTTTTTAAAATTACTAAATGATCACTAACATTATCGATTTGTTATGTTATGGTTATTGAGCCATTAATGGTGGTTTTGTCACACCCCGAAAGCGACATATCCAAAAAAGTGAGTAAAGTATGTAAGTAAACTGTTTTGGCGCACTAGGGTAGTATAATCCGCCACCCTGCTGACTTTCTAGCGAGTTAGAGTATTGGTGCAATACTAGCGTTAAAGTATCCACCCGTTGGCAGTATCTAAGGATTTATTTATAGTATATCTTCAAGCGAAGGAAGAGTACACCGCATAGTTTTGGCTGAGTATGAAAAGCCTATCAAGTGTATGAAAAAGTTGTAGGAGACTTAACTGTCTTTAAGACCACGCCATACACGAGTCACCACCAAAGTATAGTATACTCAGTTTGCATGAGCACTATTCAAGTTGGTTCGTGTAACGAGATTAATTGAGAGTCAATTGAATTAATCTTACCCTCCCCATGACTGGTTAAACAATAACGTAGGCCTTCACCAGATTTTCTTTAATTCTCTAATCCTACTTATGAAATTTAAAAATTCCACTTAATACTTTTCCATGTATATGTTGACATGAACCAATTGCATTGTAAGACACTCCCAATTCCCAATGTGTTTTGATTTGCCTTATATTCCATTCTTTAGTTGCCGATAAAAATGTCCTGAAAGCTTCCATTTTGAGCATTCCATGAGATAATCTCTCTGGAAAAAACCTAATTACCCAAGGGTTATGGCATGGATCAGTCCAACAAATGTAATATATGAAAGGAAGGCCTTTGTTTGTTTGGTTTTTTTTTTCTATAATGATTTCCTTTTTTTAAGATTATATAAAAGGTCAAATTTTTATTTTAATCCTTATACTATACTCAAATTTGAGATTTAATCTTTATACTTTAATTTTTTTTATAGAATTTGGTACCTCAACATTTATAGTGCAATTAGTTAATCTAAATATTTTATTTTAATTAAAATGTTGATATAAATTTTAAGTATTGTGAACATTATTAGAATTCTTTGTTAATCAAGTCCATTATAAGGCCATTTTTTCACTTGATTATTAAGTGAGTACTTTTTAAATTTTAGAATGCCACACCAATAAATTAATAAAAGAATTTTAACAGTGTTAACAAATGAACTTAAATTTTTAAATTCGAAAAATAGAAGGACTAAATTCTCAAACATAAAAATATAGGAACCAAATTCCTAATATATAAAGATAGAAACTTGAAACATAGTGTAACCTTTAAATTGAACTATTTAACCCAAGGCGGAGCATAAGTAAAAACTAGTTTCATTAAAAGTCGCCTACAACATCCTTTTTCATCAACACAAATCATTGTAGTCCATGACATCTTCATTCTTCCAATATCAATTTTGGTTAAATTGCTTGAAAAAAAAATACAAGGAATAGTTATATTATTTGATCCAAAATTTTCGCTAGAAATGATGATATTAAATTTGTCATCGCACCGTTAACAAAAGTTAATGACTCAGTGATTATAATATAACAAATTGATAATATCAATGATTATATAACAATTCTTAAAAGTTCAATGATCAAAATGTAATTCTAAGTAAATATAAGTGATTAAACTTAGAATTTACCATATTATTTTAAATAATAAACAGAAACTTTCAAGCAAGTTTGGGCTAAAATTGACACCAATGAATAGGGGCGAAAAAAACTTGTTTCGGTTTAAAAAAATTCAAAAACATTTTTAAATTTTGAATTAATCAAATTTTTGAAAAAATTAAAAAAAAGTAAACAATAACTACTCCTTGCCTTTGGGTGGCCATCAATTTCAAAAATGAAAAAATTAATCCTTTTTAAAAATTTCAAAATAATCTTTAAAAAAACTCTAAAATTATTAAAAATATATAATATATAATTTAAAAATTTTATAAAAATTTAAGCTTTTAAAATTTCTTCCTGTTGGGTTTTAGTCAGTGCATGATCCCACCATCCTTTTAATTGACCAGTAAATCCAGCAACTATTTTGGAAAGAAAAATTTCTAGCAGGACTTCCCACATTATTAGGAGAAAAAGTTAGGAATCAAATAAGAGAAAATTACAAAGGTGTTATTCCATATGAAAAGCTTACATATGGTGAACTAATTAGTTTCACCCAAAAAGAAAGATTAAAAATTTGCCAAGATTTAAAATTACAAAAACAACTCAAGAAAGAAAGATATCAATGTAGAAAGGAATTAGGATCATTCTGCCACCAATTTGACATCAGGAATGAGCCTTCTTCTTCAAAAACATGTTGCCCTGAAAAGCCAAAAAATAGGAAAAAGAATATTTCAGAATATTATAAAAAACCTAAATATAAAAAAACAGAAAAGGGAAGAAACAACAAAAAACAGAAAACAAAATTGACAAAACAATAAAATGTTATAGATGTGGAAAACCAGGACATATCTCAAAATATTGTAAAATCAAAAGAAAAATCAATAACTTAAATTTAGAAGAAGAGATAGAACAAAAATTAAATGAAATCCTATTAGAAACAATTTCTTCTGAAAATGATACATCTACTGAAACAGATGAATTACAAATAGACGAATTACATACAACATCCCAGTCTTCTGAAGATGAGAATGAACCTTCAATTAATATGCTAACTAAAGATCAATAATTTATGATAGAAGTTATTGATAAAATTCAAGACCTAGAGCTTAAAAGAGAATACCTTTTGAAATTAAAATCCTCATTAAAAGATAAACCAGAAAAAGAAAAAGAAACCATTTCTAGTCAATCACAAATGTATAATATACAAGATATAATATTTAATAAATATGAAAAATAAAACCAAGACAAATTACAAACTCTGAATTACAGTTGGAAATAAAACAGATTAAATCAGAACTTTCTCAGCTTAAAATAGAACAACAAGAAATGAAGGAACAAATTAGATCCTTAAAAGACGAAACCTCAGAAAAAAGTTCATCAGAAACTGAACCTGAACCTGAAGAAAATACACAAGAATATATGATGGTTCTAACTGAAGTATCTATTCAAAGATATTTAATAAAAATAAATATTGTCATAAATAATGAATTTCAATTAGAAACAATAGCCCTTTTTGATACAGGAGCAGACCAAAACTGCATTAGAGAAGGAATAATTCCAACAAAATATTATAATAAAACATCAGAATCTCTTAAGGCTGTAAATGGTAAAAAATTAAAAATTACTTACAAAATTCCTAATGCAGAAATATCCAACAAAGGTATAAAATATCAAACATGTTTTTTAATGGTAAAAGATATTACCCAAGATGTCATATTAGGAACCCCATTCATATCCTTACTCAAACCTTATAAAGTAACAAATAATTCTATCTCCACTAAAGTTTTAAACACTAAGGTAGAATTTCCTTTTGTAGAAAAACCGAAAATAAGAAACCTCAACCTATTAAAATCTTTATCCATTCATAATGGACAAATTAATAATTTAATTAATTACAAACAGAAGCAAATCTCTTTCCTAAAAGAAGAAATATGTTTTAAAAAATTAAATGAACAATTAAGAAAAAAAGAAATACAAAAAAGAATAGATCAAATCAAAAAGGAAATAGAATCAACAATTTGCTCTGACATTCCTAATGCCTTTTGGAATAGAAAGAAACATGAAGTAACATTACCATACGAAAACGATTTTGATGAAAGACAAATACCCACAAAAGCAAGACCAATACAAATGAACAAAGAAATGGAAGAATTTTGTAGAAAAGAAATACAAGACCTTCTTAATAAAAAATTAATTAGAAAGAGCAGTTCCCCTTGGAGTTGTTCAGCATTTTATGTAATAAAAAATGCAGAACTTGAAAAAGGAACGCCAAGATTAGTAATTAATTACAAACCTCTCAATCAAGCCTTAAAATGGATTAGATACCCAATACCAAATAAGAAAGATTTGCTACAAAAACTTTGTAATGCAAATATTTTCTCAAAATTTGATATGAAATCCGGATTTTGGCAAATCCAAATAAAAGAAGAAGAAAGATATAAAACAGCATTTACTGTACCATTTGGACAATATGAATGGAATGTAATGCCTTTTGGGTTAAAAAATGCTCCATCTGAGTTCCAAAGAATAATGAATGATATTTTTTACCAATATTCTCAATTCACAATAGTATACATCGATGATGTATTAGTATTTTCAGAAAACTTAGAAAAACACTTTAAACATATATCAATCTTTATAAAAGTCATAAGAAATAATGGTTTAGTAGTTTCTAAATCCAAAATAAGTTTATTCCAAACCAAAGTAAGGTTTTTAGGTCATTACATTACCCAAGGAACCATTACCCCAATAGAACGATCTATAGAATTTGCTAGCAAATTCCCAGACCAAATTCTTGATAAAGTCCAATTACAAAGGTTCTTAGGAAGCCTCAATTATGTTATAGGCTTTTATCCAGGTCTTAGCAAATTATGTAAACCATTATATGATAGACTCAAAAAGAATCCACAACCTTGGACAAAAAACCATACCAATATTATCACCCAAATCAAAAAACAAATCACTAAGCTTCCTTGTTTATATTTAGCTGATCCAAATGCCCCCAAGATAGTTGAAACAGATGCTTCTGAAATAGGGTATGGTGGGATCCTAAAACAAGTTAAAGGAGGAAAAGAGCAAGTAGTCCAGTTTACTTCCAGACACTGGAATCCTACTCAGCAAAATTATAGTACTATTAAAAAAGAAATTTTATCAATTGTTTTATGCATTACAAAATTCCAAAGTGATTTATTAAATCAAAAATTCCTTTTGCGAATCGATTGCAAATCAGCAAAAGAAGTTTTACAAAAAGATGTTCAAAACATTGCCTCAAAACAGATTTTTGCAAGATGGCAGGCAATTTTGAGCATATTTGATTTTGATATTGAATACATCAAAGGAGAAACTAATTCTTTGCCTGATTTTCTCACCAGAGAGTTTCTTCAAAAATGCCCCCCAAACTTCGAGACAAAGGAAAAGGGAAAATAGAAGAATCATCATAAACCCAAATCACATCGAAACCAATTAAAACATGGTATGAAATTTGCCAAGAAGAAGATGAGAAATCATCATCATCGTCAAAATCCTCCAAAAATACAATAATTCAAGATGCACAAGATCCAAATGAGATTGGTTCTCAAATCAAAAAATGGATTGAGTCCCTATCTCAATCTCCAGAAGTAGCATTGGCCTTTTCGCAAATGAAAGAGGAAACTCCTCTCAAACAAATTGCTGCTGAAGCAGCAAAGGTTTCAAAAAATAAAGAGATTGTTTTACACAAACCAAAATCTCTTAAAAATGTTTTAAAAGAGACTTTTCTCCAAGAGGTTTTTCCAAAAGAGATAGCGGTATCTTCACAAACTGCTACATAAAAATCTTCACAATATTTTCCAAACAAATATTTTGAAAAAATTCTTGTTATGGAGGAAGAATTTTCAGAAAAACTTCCACATATACTGGCAAAAGAACTTTTCAATGGATGGCATTTCAAACCATTGGATTCTCAAAAACCCCAACAGTATTATGAAAATATACTGGTCCAAACTGGATCTGTTTTGTTCAAACATTACACAGATCCAAAAGATCCAAATTTTATTACCCATTCAACAGCCCAAATATTAAAAATTCTCCGACCAAGAGATTGGAGTGAAAACCCAAATGCTTCAAAGAAATTCCCAGCCAAATTTACCACTAAAATAGACCATTACCCATATTTTACATATTGGGATTACCAAATGGCATGGTACAATGCCTTTTTAATGAACAACCAACACATGAGACATTCGTGGCTCATATATTTCAAATATGGCACCCAATTCAAATTCCCAAACTGGTTCCAAGAGTGGTGGAATTGGTATGGACCATCATCCTTTGAGATACTACCAGAAAAAATTCAAAACTTATGGCCCAAATTCTTTGACAAATTTCATCCTGAACCAGATCAAAAACACATTTACAGGACAATCCATTTTTTCTCAAAACTATGCATTTCCTGGATTGTCTCATGGAATTATTCTTATGAGCAAGACCAATACACTGGAATTCCATTATTAGTTCGCAATTACAGGACTAAATGGTGGGACAAATTTAATGATGAGAAATATGATTCAAAATATTTGGATAATTTTTTCAACAAAAATCCAAGATTATGTAAGTCCGCAGCCCCGGATCAAACCACAGCAAAATTTCTTCAAGCAAAGTCAACAGCCAGTGCAATGTTAGCTCAAGCCAAGACCAAAAAAGAATACAAAAAACTCATGGCTGAAATGCTCAGCTCATTGGACTCCGAATCTGAAGATGAATCTCCGGCATCCTCAATCAAAACGGTGGATCTTGCAGATGATACCACTTCGGTAACCATCACCAGGTCCAAAAAGAAATAATACATGAACAGGAGAGATTCCCTGCAAGAAATGATGTGAACAGGAGAGATTCCCTGCAACAAAATAATCCGTGAACAGGAGAGATTCCCTGCAAGAAATGATGTGAACAGGAAAGATTCCCTGCAACAAAATAATGTGTGAACAGGAGAGATTCCCTGCAACAAAATAATGCGTGAACAGGAGAGATTCCCTGCAAGAAATGATGTGAACAGGAAAGATTCCCTGCAACAGAATAATGCGTGAACGGGAAATATTCCTTGCAAGAAAAGACAAGTGAATAGTTAAGTAATTTGTATTTTGTAACCAGAGAATATATTCTCTGAAAATTTATTTTCAAAAGTTTCAAATGTAATGATTAAACGATTTAGATGATGTAAGGAGAGAATAGCCCTCTATAAAAGGCTATCAGTTTGTGAATGGAAGGCAGAACTCGATTTTACCCATTTGAGTTGTTTCTCCCAAAAGTTTCTCAAAGTTTTTCAAAACTTTCGCATTAACAAAGTTTTATTTTAAGTTTCCAAAATTTCAAATTAAATAATATTTTCTCAAATTGCATTTACAAAATTAAGTTTTCAAACTTAAACTATTTTCTTAAAAATATATCATTACCAATCCGGTCCTCAGATCCTCGGGACTTCCTGGTATCAGAGCCAAGGAGGAGCAGGTATTCTTAAGTTTAAGAAAATATTCAATTTGTTTTCGTTATTTCTGAGTTCTGGTTTAACTATCTTTATTATCGTATTATTATTTTGCTGAGAATTGATACAGTGTCCAGTTAGCCATGGGTTAGGCGTGTCAAGGACTAAGTATCCCCGTAGGCAACTTAATTAATTCAGAGATTCAGATAGTAGAACCCCCTGTAGGAAATACGAAAACAAAGAATGTTTCCTTTCCTTAGAAGAACCAATTCTTCTGCTAGCTTTGTTTCTAATCAATCCCAAGAATCTGACCAAACCTCAAACAATACTGTTAATGAACAAGAAGAACATTATGAAAATATTCCCCAAAGATTTGATAATTGGACTCTTCCAAGAGTTCCAACAAACCAAGTTTACAAAAAACAACTTTTGAAAATTTAAATGCTTTTTGCAGTTATGTTATAAAAACAAAAGAAATGAGTTTACCTATTCAAAAAAAATATGAAACAATCCAATTATTAGATAAAGTCGTCATTAATAAACTCAAAGAACAAAGATACAAATACATCCATTTTGGATTAGTCCAGGTTGGAGTCAAACCTCTTAGTGTTGAAGCCACTAAAAATACCTCAATATTAGTAGTCTTAAGAGGCCAAAGACACATCATGTTTAATGACTCATTATTAGGAACTATAGAAACAAGCCTATGTACTGGCCCAATACATTTTAATTGTTATCCAAATTTTATGGTTTCTTTGACTGATAAAAACATTTTACAATCTTTAACACTTCAAATACATACCCGTAACTACAAAATGCTTTCAGGTACAGAAGTGTTAACTTTGGTTTATAGACTCCATTTCAAAGCCATGTATTCTGTAGTTAATACCAAGGCTTTACTCCAAAGCCCAAAAGGAGAAACCCTCTTAATAGAGACAGACACCACAAGATCTCATACTACAATCCCCAAAACAATACAATGGCATGAGATAAACCTTCCTGATAAGTGGAAACTTGAAGGTGCTACAGACCCTGTGGCACCAACCCCATAAGAAACACTTCATTAAGTGAAATTTCTCAGCACCAAGATGGCACAGTTGAATTAAAATTCAATAGGCCACAAAGAATGCCTCCAAGACACTCCTTCGAAATAGAAAGTACCAGCACAGCTTTTAGGAGGTTAAATATAGAAGAAGAGTCAAATCCAGAAACACAAACAGTAGATTTTAGGACAGCCAGAGCCTCTGTCTCTTCTATCCCAACAACATTTAGGACCAATTTACAAGGAATAGATAATTCCTCAAATATAGCTCAACCTATCTATGCCAGACAAGAAGA
The DNA here is from genome assembly GCF_007990345.1 of Gossypium hirsutum. Lineage (NCBI taxonomy): Eukaryota > Viridiplantae > Streptophyta > Magnoliopsida > Malvales > Malvaceae > Gossypium > Gossypium hirsutum. The sequence continues at coordinate 36,134,479 of NC_053445.1, read as the reverse complement.
GAGTCCCCAAAATTCACCCAACATGTCACCAACTTATTCATCAATGACTAATAATGCAAGACAAAGAGAAAATTCAGAAATATTTGTTTTAGAAAAATTGTTTGAAATAAATAAATAATGGTGTAGAAAGCACTTCTATTCCAACAAAAATAAGCAAAAAAGAGAAGATTACTTTAAAAATTATAATGATAAAAAGAAAATATTCTTCAAGAATATTATAGATTTATGAATACTCATAAAGTCCATATAAAATTCTTTGAATGGTTTGAAGAATATTATTTAGGATCTGTTAATACAATAAGATATAATACTAGATGGCAAACTAATAAAGGAGAAGTTGAATCTCGACATCCCCCTTTAATGGAGGTTCAATATCTTCATAAGAATACTGGAATAAAAGAAAACCCTTTAAGAATGAGAGCTCCCGATGCAGAAGAACAAATCTCATCAAAGGATATCAAAATGATAGTAGAACAAAACAATTATACAAATATTAATCTTCATACAATAGGAAAACAATTAGATTATATTGAAAATTTGGTAGAAAGTCAACCAATCAAGAGAGAACCGGTAAAAGAGATAACCGAAAAAAGTTTCAAAGAACCAATATTCACACCTTATGAGATTCCAAAAGCTTTCCAAAAATTCCAAAATGATTTCCTAACAGAAATCCAAAATAGACTTAATGCTTTAGAAAGCCATAAGTCTGAATTAATCGCCCCTGATACCCCAATACAAACCCAATATTCAGTAAATACATTACACCAATCCTCCCAATCTGACTCGGATCAGTCAGATGAACAACAAATTAACAAGATGGCTTGGAAAGAACCAAAAAGATTATATTATCCAAAAATCACTGCACCTGATCTTAACATAGAAGAAAAACCTGTTTTTCAAAATAAATACAATGCTAATACAATCTATGAATGGAATATAGATGGAATGTCCGAATATAATATTCTTAGTTTATTACAACAAATGACAATGGTTTCAAATGTTTATAAAACCCAAAATCAAAATAGATTAATCAATGACCATGCTTTTGGGCTTTGGAGTAAAGCCTTGGTATTAACTACAGAATACATGGCTTTGAAATGGAGTCTATAAACCAAAGTTAACACTTCTGTACCTGGAAGCATTTTGTAGTTATGGGTATGTATTTGAAGTGTTAAAGATTGTAAAATGTTTTTATCAGTCAAAGAAACCATAAAATTTGGATAACAATTAAAATGTATTGGGCCAGTACATAGGCTTGTTTCTATAGTTCCTAATAATGAGTCATTAAACATGATGTGTCTTTGGTCTCTTAAGACTACTAATATTGAGGTATTTTTAGTGGCTTCAACACTAAGAGGTTTGACTCCAACCTGGACTAATCCAAAATGGATGTATTTGTATCTTTGTTCTTTGAGTTTATTAATGACGACTTTATCTAATAATTGGATTGTTTCATATTCTTTTTGAATAGGTAAACTCCTTTCTTTTTTTTTTATAACATAACTGCAAAAAACATTTAAATTTTCAAAAGTTGTTTTTTTGTAAACTTGGTTTGTTGGAACTCTTGGAAGAGTTCAATTATCAAATCTTTTGGAAATATTTTCATAATGTTCTTCTTGTTTATTAACAGTATTGTTTGAGGTTTGGTCAGATTCTTGGGATTGATTAGAAACAAAGCTAGCAGAAGAATTGGTTCTTCTAAGGAAAGGAAACATTCTTTGTAAATTCAGAATTATTTTAACAAATGACTAATAATGCTAGATTGGTAATTTTTAAAAAAAATTAAAATGATAAATTTAATGTATTAAACAATTACAGTCCGAAATTAAGTTTATCTTGTCTTTCTTTTATTTTGCTTTGAAAAATGTTTCCATATGTGTATATATAATCTTTTATTTATATACTCTAAAACTTGAAATCCAATTATATTGCCAACAATGTTTTAATTTCTTAAAAATATATGTTTTGATGCTTTCTAATGCGATACTTGTATCATTTTTATCTACTTTGATATCTATAATTAACAAATATATATATTTTAACAAAAGTAATGATTCTAATTTTTAATATTTAAGTTTAGGTTTGATTTGATTAAAATTTAATATTTCATGATTTTATTAATAGAATAAATGTAATGTTAAATGATAATTTGTTTGATTTTACGCTTAATTAGTCAAATACCATCCAAACAATATGATTTCATTCAAGAGTGAAAGCAAAAAATTTTTCTAGCAGACCGAAATTAAATTAGAATTTTTACAATAGTAAAAATATAATTTTACCATTTTCATAGTATATATCTTTACCATTTTTAAAAGATTAAATCAAAATTTTATCATTTTTAAGGGTAACAAAGTAAAATTTTACCTTTATTAATTTAAAATTTTAAAAATTTTAAAAGATCTAAATGAATGAAAAAAAGGACCGGCCCCTTGTCAACCCGCTAGTTACGCCCTGGTTAATTTGATGAAAACTATCTACTAATATAATTAGTTTAATTATGGATTTTCATCCAATCAATTCTAAAACCTAAATTTAACATTAAAAAGTTAAACAAGTTGCCTTCAAACACCAAAATATATCAACTTTTATGAAATACAGGTACCATATTAGAAAAAAATGTCAAACTCAATTATCGTATTATATATTAAACCATTTAAAAATAACAAAACATTAGTTATCATCAAATTAGCCATTAATCAAATTAAGCTCATCCTTAAGCTCCCATTTTCATCCATACCCCTAAAGAGACTCCGCAATATCAAACACGAAACAATTACACAATATGAGGGGAAGAAAAACACAAGCATGTCAAAATCTATGATACAATTTATTAACCTATCAAAAATTACGACTCTAACAAAAAACAATTACACAAACAGGATACGAAGTGCCAGGTCCAATCCTAACCCATCTCAGTTATCATCAGTAGCAACTATGCAAAACTAAAAAAAGACCCCATAACAGACTGTGGATGGATACAATCATGCAAGAAACTAAAAGTAATGACTGAATGGAAACAACACTATTTAAACAGAGATGCTAACCAGCCTTCCACGGTGCATTTCCAGCCATCCATTCCCTAAAAGATCTTGAAGAGTAGACCACCGTGTGTGGCGAAGAAGGGAGCAAACACAAGTGACTCGACTGCCATAAGCTTGATAAGAATGTTAAGTGATGGACCGGAGGTATCCTTGAGAGGGTCTCCAACAGTGTCACCAATGACAGCTGCCTTGTGAGGATCGGATCCTTTTGGACCGAGGGTCCTTGCATGCTCGGACGCACCGGCCTGGCAATGAACATGATATAAATCAATTGGCGCAAAGAAAGTGTTGAAGCCCATAAAGAAGTTCAGGGAAAGGTCATTTACCTCAATGTACTTCTTGGCATTGTCCCATGCCCCACCAGTATTGGATGCAGATATTGCAATCTGTCAAAAGTACGAAGTCAATTAACTTACAAAATCAGTCAAGCTTTCAATGGTAACTTACAAAAATTTTCTTATAGATTGCATAGTGACCATTCATAAATAAACCAAAGGAAAATAAACCGTGAATTTGCTACCTGAACACCGGAAACAAGAGCCCCAGCAAGGACACCAGAAAGAGTCTCAACACCAAAGAAAGTTCCAACAATGAGGGGAGTAAGCATAACAAGGGCACCAGGAGGGATCATCTCCTTGATAGAGGCATCAGTTGAGATTTTGACACAGGTAGCATAATCGGGCTTGGCATGACCCTCCATGAGACCGGGAATGGTGTTGAACTGTCTGCGAACCTCCTCAACCATCTTTAAAGCAGCACTTCCCACACTCTTCATGGTCATTGCAGAGAACCAGTAAGGAAGCATGGCTCCAACTATTAAACCAATGAAAACTTTTGGGGTCAAGACATCTACGGTCGTGATAGCAGCACGGCTCACAAAGGCACCAAATAGAGCCAAAGACACCAACGCCGCTGACCCAATGGCAAATCCCTGGAAACATATAAGGATAGTTCATCAAACACGGTAATTCCATTTATGCTATACTAAAATTTAAGTGAACTGCTTTTGAAGTTAAAATCACTTTCGTAACAACAGCCCCTGGGAAAGATAATTAAATGCAGTACCTTTCCAATGGCAGCAGTGGTGTTTCCAGCAGCATCAAGAGCATCAGTTCTCTCACGAATGCGATGGCTCATACCAGCCATCTCAGCAATACCTCCAGCATTGTCACTGATGGGACCATAAGCATCGATAGCCAACCCAGTTGCAATGGTGCTTAACATTCCAAGGGCAGCAACTGCAATCCCATACATAGCAGCAAAGCTAAAACTAACAAAAATACTGATTGCTATGGCAAAAATTGGGATGATCACAGATTTGTATCCTAAAGCAAGGCCAAATATAACATTGGTTGCTGCTCCCGTCCTGCAAGAGTCAGCAACATCCTGCACAGGGCTGCAAATACAGGAAATGATCAATTAAGATGCAAAAACATGAATACCACTATAGATAATTAGTCAAAGCACTATTCCCATACCTGTAAGCATTGCTGGTGTAGTACTCGGTAACAAAACCAATAATAAGTCCAGCCCAGAGACCAACACCCACGCACAAAAATAGTTGCCTGCAAATCAAAATCATTTTACAAGCATGAGGAAAGCAACTACATGAGAAATAGGATGCTAAGCAAAGATATACCACATGCAAACTTCTGCTTCAGATCTTTTGTGAAGTTCATTATAATATTCATGTTATTAGGGTACAACCATACCAAGTCAATTTTCTCAAACTATGCTGATTTTAAGAAACTAATTAGCCCAATATCAACTGGTAACTCACCAAAAGATAATAACAAGTTAATCTTTCCTAATCTCACAAAATTAGGAGCATGCCTGTGTTATAGTATGCATCCATCAGGAAATTCAAGGAATGCTACTTTTACAACATGAATGTTATCTATAAGAACCATGTAAACTTACCAATTCTTAACAACTTTCTGAACCCCAAAATTGTAAATGGTGAAGGAAGATGGCACACCAATCCAAGTAACAATTGCAATTCCTACTGTCATAAGAATAGTGGAGATGATGAGCTGCTTCTTCAAAGCTGGTTCAATTTCCTTGACAACCTTGATTTCGAACAAATCGGTAGCAAATAGGGTTGTGATCAAACAGACAAGAATACTAACAGAACTAATGAGCAGAGGATACAACATGCCCGTGAAGTCATGGTTTATTCCAAAGGAGGATATAGAAGCTACAACAAGAGCAGCACAAGAAGATTCAGCATATGAGCCAAATAGATCAGACCCCATTCCAGCAATGTCCCCGACATTATCACCAACATTATCAGCAATGACCTGATTAATAAAAAAAATTTATATCATTTAAGGGTTCTATGCGAGAAAATAATTACTTGCAGAAAGATGATCAAATAACTATTTTCCAAAAAAAATAACTAGGCTTACAGCTGGGTTTCTTGGGTCATCTTCTGGAATGTTCCTTTCAACCTTTCCTACGAGATCAGCACCAACATCAGCAGCCTTTGTATAGATACCACCACCAACTCTTCCAAAGAGTGCCATAGAGGATCCACCAAGACCATAACCAGTAATAGCCTCAAAAAGGCCTTCCCAGTCATCACCATAGTACAGCTTGAATAGATTGATGGCAATGTAAAGTACCAATAAACCATTTGCTGCAAGGAGAAAACCCATTACTGCACCAGATCTAAACGCAACAATAAAAGCCTTTCCGACGCCTTTTCTTGCTTCTAAGGTTGTTCTTGCATTGGCATAGGTAGCAATTTTCATTCCAAGGAATCCAGAAAGAACTGAAGTGATGGCACCAAGCAAGAAGGATACAGTACTGAAGATAGCAGTCGCAAGAGCTGGTTTGCACATCTTCTCCTTATCATAGGTGCAAGGCTGGCTCTTCGTGCTGAAGCCCTCAACAGAGCCCAGGAAGAGGAAAATCAGGATAGCGAAAGCAATCATGAAGATGCCAACATACTGATATTCAGTAAAAAGAAAGGATGTTGCACCTGTTACACCGATACATCCACAGGTTAACCGAGAGATGATCAAGAATCATACACGAGACCAAATCTCACAATGAGCACAAATGCAGGATACTGCATCACCACGAATTGAAGAACTGACTTGTGCATGAAACTAAGACCAGAGCAACAAGGCTTAGGATTTTACTCTTTAGTACTAGAAAGTTCAATAATGCATCTCCCAAATAGTTCATGATATTGAAATCTTTTTCACAAAAAAAAAGGTAACAAAAGCATCATCATGTAGATACATAAGCATTTCTCAACTTCAATTATTTTGAAATAAATAGTTACGTTATTATTAAATAATATATTATAATCATAATTATCAATTAATATATAACTCCTAGATTATCAATATATTATCTTTGTTGTTGTAATTGTCGTATTGAAATGTATTAGTGTCAATAATAAATTTTCATTTCTATTATCAAATTATTTAGTTACTGGTGCTAAAACATTTGGAAAATCTCAAATACGGAACTGAAAGTATTTAACCCTTACAGAATAAAAGCTGCATAACAAGTTCATAAGACAAGCTTCCAAACCTTAAACAGCTTCCAAAGCAATAAAACAGAAAATATCTTTATTAAATGATTATCTTTTTTGTTTACAAAAGTTGGAGCAAGGAATAAGTATCAATTATTTAAAAGGCTCCAACAATACTCTATGCTGATATTATATTCTCAATTATTATTATTACTTTAAAAAGAAAATTATCATATACAACTTTAATGAAAATTGTTATAACTTCAAAAGTGAAATCATCGATGACACATATTCCTCCATGTATATTAAAAAAAGTGAGACGTGAGATAATAATTTGTTAACCCCAAGCTAATTTTCTTGATCCCACTGGAAAGTTAAATCTTCCATTTTCAGCATACCAAAGAAACTTTCAAGAAAAGGAAGATAAGGAAAACAGGCCACGTGCAGCACATGTGCAAGGGAGGCTAATAATTCTAACATCCATGGAGGGCAAATGACCTTTATTTGCATAAGACAACGTATAATAACTTACAGTAACATCAAAGATAAAGCCTGTCCCAGTTATAACTCCATACCGAACACTAAAAAGAATCAATCTTATATCCAATTAAAAAAAAGATTAATTAAAACTAAATTAAATGTAAATGGAAGACTCTATGAACTGGGAATTGGTGGCCTGTCTAGTCGGGAAGATATATATATATTGAACCAACTGATAAAAAATTGATCTAATTATTAAATTACTATTTTATGAAAGATTATTTTGTATTTAATATATTGTTTTTGTTGAATTAAAAAATAATTAATTATACATTACTTTTTTTAGTAATTATACATTAGTACAGTAATATAACCTTAACCAATGCTACTAAGCACCCAATTCCATTCCCCTTAAACTAAAAACTAGATCAAATATATTTTATAAATTTTTAATTTTTATAAAAGAATTCGATTTTTTATTACTGATAGTTTCCTTGATGGTGTGCAAAGAATTCAAAATTCAACCCAAGTCATTTGAGATGAAAATAATTAAACAAATACTTACCTTTAAAAAACTCGCTGTTTGAGCTTCATCACAAATTCTATAATTTAATTGCAACAAAAATAAAAAACCTCTAAATTAAAATTTTTAAATTAAACCGTTGATTACCTCCTCGTAAAGTTAAACTTTAACAAAAATTACATACTTAAAATTTTAACAAAATAACGAAGTTGAGCATTAAAATAACTAAATTTTAATTTCCATGTTAACTAAATCGCTTATTACTACGTTCTAAACTGGTGAATATCAATGGTATAACGTTTCTTGAAAATTCTTGCCACTGAAAAGATAACGCGAAAGATTAAAGAAAAGAATTCTTCAAAAAAAGATTAAAGAAAAGAAAAACAAAAAAATCTTAGATCTAACCTTCAGAGATAGCGTTTTGAATATCAGCGCACTTGGTGACAACGCTATGGTCATTGATTCCTTCCTCTTCCTCAATCAAGTAATCACCGTAACCATTCTTGCTACTATTCGCCGACGACGCATGGCGCTCGGAGGTAAGCTTCACGCGCGACACCATCACCCACTGCACCAACGAGAAAGCTATTCCAATCACGGCGCACACTGGCACCACGATCTCCGTCGCCAACTCCGACAACATCGCCGCCCCCATCGCCACCGCAGCAGAAAAGATTTAAGTGAGTTGAGTTGAGCTGAGCTGAGCTGAGTTAAATTGAATTGAATTGAGCGGTTTTGGTTTGAACGTTCAGGTGAATTTATAGTAACGAGAAATGCGGAATATATTTTTATTTTATTTTAGATAGGAATTACCTGTACACGAATCTATTATAATAACTTTAGAACCTTCGTTTTAAAGCTTGGTAACTGGTATGATTATCGTATCAGTAGATGATAAACGGTGACTGATGGAGGAATCAGCGCGTTCTTTAGACGCATAAATGTCAGGAATTTATTTTATTTTCATTCGATGCGCCACGTAGCTCGTAAATAGCTATATAATATTAGTCCTATATTAAATTCTTTTTAAGTGTTTTTTTTTTTCTAAATATCTTTCCCACCTCCACTCAATCTTTATCTTCTTGAATTCCACTGATTAATTAATTATTTTTTTGTTTTTTATTTATTAATAAAAATACAATATCGCATTTAAACGGTCTCTATTTCTTCTCTAAATATCTTTGGATCTTTCCGTTGCCTCAGCCTGAACAGTGATGTCGATTATTTTAATTACATTGTTTAAGTAATTATACGATTTTTTTTATTAATGCCGACAAGACTCGAGCTCCAATATGAAACGTAAACTACAAATTTTGAAACTGATTTTTTTTTTAAAGAAAAGAAAATTCTATTCGCAAATGGCAGATTATTCCACTCCAATCAACAATTAAATCATCTATGTATCCATTAATCAATCATCTTCCATTTATTCAAATTGCTTAATGCATGATTTTCGTTTAATCTCAAATCCGTATTTGACAAAAGTTATTATAAAAATATTAAATTTAATAATATTAGAAAATAATTATAATCAAATCAACCTTAAAACCGAATTAAATAAATCATTACCATTGAGTGCCGAAATTAGAATAAAAATAGCATGATAGAACAAAAATACCCTAGAAGAATATATCAGAACCTTTCTAACTCTTCAATGATAAATCAATTTGACAGCTGAATTTCCTTATCATTAGCATCCTTGGCATCCATTTCCACAACAGTTATCTTCTTTTCATTGGCTGGTAAGCTAGGTGGTTCCAACTTCCATCTTCATAGCATCCCTTCTTTATCCTTACACTTTCTCTTATTTTCCCTCTTCCTAGAAGGATTTTAAGAAAGAAAACAATGTCATTTGCTAGCAAAGCGAACTCAGGCATCAAAGATATATGTATCATAAATTAGAAATTAGAAATGAGAAAACTGCAATTGCAGTATGGCTATTCACGGTATTGTGAGTCTAAGGATAAACACCTACTTGTGATTATCTTGGTTTTGAGTTTCCTTATCCTCCACTGCTACATCCTCGGTTACAGTGTTCAAATTTGAACCACTTTTCTGGACTTCATCCTCTTTGGTAACATCGTCTTCGAGTGTTTTATATTCAAAATGTTCTTTTCTTTTCCTCTTTAACTTAGCTCCATCTTCAGTACCCACTTCACTGGAAGCCAGCAAGTAGTCATTACTTACATGGCAATTTGATTGTAAAGCTTACAACTAAGTAGACAAGCTTTTTCAATCATGCGATGATCAGGTCCCGGTGATCTTTCCTCCTTTGCCAGAGCTCTTCACGAAGCTCATGCTTTTGTTTTTCTCCATGCCTATTCCCTGATTTACGGTAAGCCAGTAAGAAATAACAAAAAGTCATAAACACAATCCTATGAAGCAAACAACCATATCTTAAACAGATGATAGTTGGCACCCATGACTCGCCTTCATAATATAGTTACTTTAGATATTGCATCAAATTTCAATATCATTTGATAGATTTATCTGTTTCTATTAAAGCCATAGAACAATCATACCATTCAAGCTCAACACCTCTCACAGCATTAGTCCCTTCTAACATGGTAGCATCATCTTCAATCTCATTGTCATTATGATTATCTATTTTTCTCAAGCTATTTCCTTCACATCAGCTTTTCCACTCTTCGATGCAGATAGTGAGGAGATGGGCAATGTAACTTCAAGTTCACTGTCCAATACTTCCACAGTAGCAGCAATACCACTAGTGAAATCCATTTGCTGAGAACTTCCCTCATTTTCAGATTCACTGATCTGGTATTTCTTCTTACGCCTTCCTTCGCCAGAAAATTCTTGAGAAGATGAGACGAATTTCGGATCATCATCGTCAATAAAACTACCGCCATACTCACTTTCTTCGCTTTTATCCGATCTTTCTGTTTTTGTTTCTGCAATATCTTCCCCATATGATTCCCTAACCAACATAGTTAATGTAAACAGTAGAAAAGAAGTCCTACGCCACAGAGAACATGAAGTAAATTCAAAACATAAAAAATCCAAAAAAAAGATACAATTCATCATTATGATGAATAAGGGAAGTAGGCAGATATTAACCAGTAAGATGAACAGTTCGAAGGCCGACAGTAGAGAAGACAACTTTATCAGATTCCTCAAATTCCAAATTCAATTGACAACACTCTAACTTATCAGGAAACAAACTGCAGAGAATGGCATCTTATTCCCCACATTATGAACTATGATTTTCTCTACTCCATTACCCATTCCTAATGTCGCCTCACAATCACATATTTATGTTCATTTTCTTATCAGATATTGGGAATCAGCCATTCACGGCTATTTTATTTAAATAACTCAAATAATTTAATTAAGTACCAAAATGACCCACCTTTTTAATTAAACACTAAAATGATCTAAAATTTACAGTAAAAGTTGGTGGAGCTAAATTATATGGCGCTATCAACTTGCCACGTCAGCAGGGAGCATTAAAAAATTAATTTTTTGGTGGAGCTATGTAAAATGGCGTCATGTATAAATATTATAAAAATACTGCAAATTTTAAAAAAATAGGTACTTCAAAGTTCAAAACAATTTTCTATTTTTTGGTAGAACCAACTTAAATGGCGCCACTTTTTTTATTTTTTTACTTTTTTATCAACTTTTGTCTTTTTCTTTAAATTTTTTTCTTTTTTTAAGTTTTATATTTTTCTTATTTTATTTTGTTTATTTATTTATTTTATTTATTGTTATTAATTTTAAAAAATTTGAAATGTATATCTGAAAAAATGAGAGACTTTAAAAACAATTTTCTAATTTCTGGTGGAGCCAATTTAAATGGCGCCACCACCAAAACACCTGCTTCTATTTTTTTTTTAAATTTTACTTTTTTTTTAACTTTTGTCATTTCTCTGACATTTTTTTATTTTTGTCTTTATTTTTATTTATTTATTTATTTTTATTTATTTTATTATTAATTTTAAAAAACTTGAAATGTATATTTGAAATGTTTTATAATATATTTTTTAAAATTTTAAATATATATTTGAAATTATTTTTAATTTTTTTTAAAATTTAAATATTATTTTTTAAATATTAAATATATTTTTAATAATATAAAACATTTAAATATTTTAAAGATATGACCTTTCAAATTTATTATTAGTTTTATAATATTTTAAATGTATATTTTAATTTGTTTTATAATTTTTTTAATTATGATTTTTAAATTATTTAAAATATATTATTTTTAAAGATATGACTTTTCAAATTTATTATTTGTTTTATAATATTTTAAATATATATTTTAAATATATTTTAAATTTTAAATATAATTTTTATAAATTATTAATTTTAAAATTAATTTTAAAGATATTCAAACATTTTTTAAATTAAATTTAAAATTATAAGAATTAATATTTTATTTGGTGGAGCCATTTAGAATGGCTCCATCACTTTATAGTGTACTTTTTTTAATTTTTTAATATAATAATTTAATATTTAATGTTTTATTTTGGTGGACCTCTCGGTTTTCTACCATATATAGAATGGAGAAATTATTGTGTTCACTAGGAGAGTTAAAAAAATCTATTCAAGATGAATAATGAGGTGTTTTTGGTGTATGTTATTTTTTATGGTGAAATTAAAGAAAGTGATGTTGGTTGTGTATTTCAAGGTCGGCAAAGAGTAGGTTTGCTTTTCAAAAAAAATGTGGAGCTAGCAGAAATGAAAAGGAAGATCAGTGCGAAAATAGTTGTGGAAGTGCGATGTCCAAATTATTTTACAAGTTTCCAGTCTCTACAGATCCGTTCAAATTTTGTGAGATGCAGCTGTTAGATTATGACGACTTAGGCACTATGATGGAAATATGGTGGCCGACTGGGAGTGAGAACCCCCAACCAATTGAATTATTTGCCGAGTTCGCAGACTTAAAGCCTGTTGAGAATGTTAGTCTAATAAGTCAACATCACGAATTTGACTTTGATCTTAATGTTGGATGGATAGACCAATTAGAATGTGAAGGGACATCACAGATGCCCAAAAATTCTAATTATGGTGGGAGTTCGTATAACAACCCTACCTCCGGTCCCCGTTTACAAATACATCCAGAGGTGATAATAAGCACAGAGGCAAATGTCAGAGAAATGACCAATAATGATAAAGATTCTGATCAAGACGTTGAAGATTTTAGTGACCCCGATGTTGATGAGGTTCCGGGCGACATTGATGATGAAGGCCCAGAAGAGGTTGAAGGTGTTCACAACCCTTCATTCAGTAACCCAAGTCGTGGCATTATTTAACTAAATGAACCTGGGGGTGACATGTTGAACGTAGATCCAGTTGCAACGCATGCATCCGAGTTTCCTGAGTATGCCGATATAGTATCTGCTCATAGATTGAAGATAAATTCACAGTTTGAGGAGTTATTCGTTGGGCAACGGTTCGAGAACAAGGCGGACTGTGTGTTTTCCATCAAACAATACATTATGAAGTTGTCGATTAATTACAAGGTTGTCAAATCTACACCGACATTATATGTCGGGGAATGTTGGAGAGCCGGCGATGGGTGTGGTTGGCGAGTTCGAGCTGCATTTATACAGAGGACTCAATAGTGGCAAATACGAAAATTAAAAGGGTGTCATACATGTAGTGTCGCACGTATGTCTCAAGACCACCGGAAATTGGATGCCAAAAGTATTTGCAACAGCATCATGCCACTAGTGAAAGGTAGTCTAATCATTCCTATGTCAACATTGATTGCAGACATGCAAGCTCGATTTCAGTACAAAGTTTTGTATAGGAAAGCGTGGTTGGCGAAACAAATGGCTATGCAAAAATTGTACGGAGACTGGGATGAGTCATACAATGAACTTCAAGGTTGGATTTTAGCGATGGTGGAGTACATCCTAGGAACTATCGTGGACTTGCAAACGTTGCCTTATAGAGGCCCTAATGGACAATTGGAACTAGGGAGAAGAGTTTTTCGTTGATTGTTCTAGACTTTCGATCCATGTGTTAGAGCCTTCCCCTACTGCAAACTACTAGTGCAAGTTGATGAAACATGACTTTATGGAAAATACACGCAAATACTTCTAATTGCGGTTGCACAAGACGGTAATGGAAATGTAATACCGATCGCTTTTGCCATCGTGGAGTCTGAGAACTCCGAATTGTGGGCATATTTCATTCAGAACTTACGGAGACATGTTGTCAAGCAAGACAACATTTGCATTATCTTCGACAGGTCGAAGGGTCTTGTTGCTGCGATTTGACAATCTGAGGTTCCATGGAGGTCCGTTTATTGTATTCGTCACATCACTGTGAACTTCTACAATCAGTACAGGAACAAAGACTGGCGCAAACGAATTGTGAACATGGGTAAAAATATCGTATTTAAATTCGTATTTGTAATTATTTCAAGTTCATTTCCTAATTCGAATAGTAACATAACTTAAAATTGGAATACATACATAGGATACGAGCTGGAAGCACACCGTTTCAAACATAAGTTGGCGAGGTTAGAGACTGATATGGCGGAGTTCAATCCTTCTCTCAGACAGTGGTTAGGTAGCATGGAGCCGTGGCAATGGGCTCAATGTTTTGATGAGGGGTATCGGTATGGTCAAATGACAACTAGCCTCGTTGAGGTCATTAACTCCGTCTTGAGGCGTATGCGTCACTTGCCAATTTCAACGGTTTTTTCAGCCACATTTTATAGGCTAGCAACCTTAATGCCAAAAATGGGGTTGAAACAAGCAACACAGTTAGAGGCAGGACACGTGTATGATGAAAAAAATTAGGGATGCCATGAAAAAGAACGCTCAAAGGGCTAGGTTGATGAATGCAGAACTATATTTCCGAAATTTGGAAACTTTTCGAGTGATAGAGTATATTGGTCGCCGGTCGGGGATCCCGCCACGGTCCTACGGAGTTGATCTCCGAAACAGGCATAATCAAACTCGAAAATTTATCTTACATACGAGACCTTTTATCTTACATATAATATATAGACTTAATTTTTTTTAATATGTTCAAAATTTTAATATATTTAAATATATTCAGTTATTAAAAATTTAAAATTGGTTATACTCAACATTTTCTTTTAACATATTTAAAAATTTAATATATTTAAATTTTTTTTACGTTTTTTAAAATTTAAAATATATTAAAAAATCATTTTTCTCTTTTCCTATTAAAATATATATTAACATTTTAAAATATATTTTTTAAAAATATATTGAATATATTATAATTTTAATATTGGTTATACTTAACATTTTTTAATATATTTAATTTTTTAAAAATATATTAAATATATTAAAGTTTTAAAATTGGCTATACATAACATTTTTTAATATATTTAATTTCTTTAAGTTTTTAAACATTTTAAATCTATTAAGAAAATCTTTTTTGTCTTTATCTATTAAAAATATATATTAAGTACATAAATTTATGAACGTGTACTAAAATTAAAAAATTAATATATAAAATTATAAATGTGTACTAAGATTAAAAAATTATAACCAACACATACAGATTAATTTCATGCAAGAAAATAGTTAAAAAGGAATAATAATAACTAAATAGAGATCACATTCATGAATCAAAACATGTTGAGCAAAGCAGTGCTTAGCAAGAAAAAAAGAGAAATTAAAACGATTTTTTTATTTAATTCATAATTAATTTTACTGTTTCGTCGATCCTCGATGAAGTGCGATCCGTATCTCCAGAAGACATTTTGATATCTGTATAATATTAAAAAAACACATAAATACAATATAAATAATTATTATATTACAATAACTATAAAATATAAAAAAATTAACTAACTTAACTTTTTTTTTTCTCTCTTTTCTTTCTTATGAAGGGGGACCAAACCCCCTTATATAAGATTAGTTTTTTATTTAATATTTAATTTCATGTCTAGTCACATTATTGACATGATGTGATCTTATAATATATATTTTTAACTTTTAATTTTAATTTTTACTTTTTAATATATATATATTTAAATAAATTTATTTTTTAACAAATAAATCTTTTTTAACAAATATTTTTATTTTTTAATTAATTCAAATTTCACTTTTTTAAATAAAATATTATTTTTAATTTTTAAATAGAATTTAA
Source organism: Gossypium hirsutum (assembly GCF_007990345.1). Taxonomy (NCBI): domain Eukaryota; kingdom Viridiplantae; phylum Streptophyta; class Magnoliopsida; order Malvales; family Malvaceae; genus Gossypium; species Gossypium hirsutum. Next base: position 36,118,842 of record NC_053445.1, on the reverse strand, counting down.
AAAATGGTTTCAATATCTTGACTTTTTTTATAAAAATAACACAAAAAATTTAATTCATTATCAAAATAACTCATTTTTTTAATTAAACACAAAAGTGACCTGAAATCTACAGTAAAATTTGGTGGAGCCAAATTAAAAAATGGGTCATTTTGATAATTAATTAAATGTTTTTGGTTATTTTTATTAAAAAGCTGAATATCTTTAAAAATAATTTAAAAATCATAATTTAAAATATTATAAAACAAATTAAATAATATTAAAAATATTAAAAAACTAATAATAAATTTGAAAGGTCATACCTTTAAAATATATAAATATTTTATATTATTAAAAATATATATTTAATATTTTAAAAAATAATATTCAAAATTTTAAAAATAATTTAAAAATAGTATTTAAAATTTTAAAAGATATATATTATAAAACATTTCAAATATACATTCCAAATTTTTTAAAATTAATAACAATAAATAAAATAAATAAATAAACAAAATAAAATAAGAAAAAAATATAAAACTTAAAAAAAGAAAAAAATTAAAAAAAAAGGACAAAAGTTAATAAAAAAGTAAAAATAAAAAATAAAAGAAGGGTCTAGTGGTGCCATTTAAGTTGGCTCCACCAAAAAATAGAAAATTATTTTGAAGTCCTCCATTTTTTCAGAACTTATAGTATTTCTATAGTATTTACATAGGTGGCCCCATTTTAAATTCCTTCACCAAAAACAAGAATTAAAAAATTTAATTTTATAGTGTGAATTGTGAGGGAAACTGAGGGATTTGAAGCGTCTCTGCGCTCTGCCCTTCTTAATGCTACTTAAAAACAAAAAAACAAAATTTAAGTCCATATAATTTACATTTAATTATCTTTTTAACGGGACAAATGAAAGTGGCGGCAAACTCCTAAGTCCTAAAAGTTGGATAAAACAATATTTATTCCATAACTTACTCTTTTATTTTATCTTAGAGCTGCGTAATTTTTCTTACATTAATCTTAAAATTTTGTAATATTTTCTAATTTTAGCCCATGTAATAATATCGCCCTCTGATATTATGTTATGTCATCACAATAAATTTTTATATTTTTTTCTTAAAAAAATTATACGATGATAAGATTTAGGTTTAGAGTACCACGTCATCAAAAAATTATTCAGGTATTAATATAAATCCCAAAAAAATTTAATGAAGTATTAAAATATGTTTAAAAGTTATTATATATTTTTAGCATGCTTCGAGATTCTTTGTTAGTATGTTGTATATAATATTTAAAATTAATGTTTATGCAAATAATAATAATAACTAAAGGGATATATATGCCTTTAAACTTTCGGAAAAAAATTAATTAAGCCCTCTTCATAGAAAAATATATTTAATTAAGTAAATCATTTGACCAATGTTTTTCATCTTTGACTGTTACAGCGTTAACATGTCCATTAACAACGTGGTGCTTCATGTCAACCATGGTTGCTAATGTATTAGTACCACGTTAGCTATCACATCAACAAAAAAAAAAGTTAAAAGTAAAAGAAGTATTTTATTTTTATTTTTATTGGAAAACTTAAATTTTTAAAATTAAAAAATATTTTTTAAATTTTTTTAAATTTGTAAAAATATTATTAAATTTTATAAAAATATCAAATAGAGTTCAAAAGTTAAAAAAATTAAAAATTAATAAAAAAGTCATTGAAGATAATTTTTCTAAATTATATAAAATTTTAAAAAAATATATTTTTATTTAAAAATATTATATGGGTATAAATGCTTTAATTCTATTGCTACCATTTAATATATATTAAAAATTATAAATATTTTTCAAAATTTATTTTAAAAAATAAAATGCTTAAAACAACTATGGTATACATTTTAATCATTGGGTGGCACTTCCACTGATTTGAAGCACTGGTTAATTTAGTATCGATTGACTCTGAAATGTATACCAATTATGGTATTTGTACACTTCAATCACTTGGATGGCTTATATATAGAGAATAATTGATAACTCAAAAGTTGTACACATGATTGTTATATTTTTTTTATATATATAAAGTTTAAAAACTAAATTTATGATAGTATAGGTCTGTTCTTGTAGCATGTTTTCTCTTTTAATTAGGTTTTTTTTTTTTTTGCATGTTTTCTTCTTGGGGTGGGTTTGTCGAATGTGGGGTCTAGATTGCAATCATGGAAGAAGAAATCGCAAATCTGAGGATTGATGAAGGAGAGAGGAGGAGGCTTGGCAAATCCTGTTAGAGGCTAAGGTTGAAGGTTTATGAATACCATTTGGTTGGGAGTTTTCTAATTGCAAGCACAATTCAGTTCCAAGTGATGAGGACTACGTTGGTCAATATCTTGCACCCTTTGGGGGTTCTATTTCAAATTTGAGTGATAAACTGTTTTTATTTCATTTTTTTATGAGGTGGACGTTGATAGGGTGGTTTTTGGGTATAAATTTATGATTTATCCAATGGATTGATGTTTGAGGAGTTGGCAAAACAATTTGAAAATTTTATTGGAAAATTTCTGGATTATGATGCGAAAGGGTCAGCTCGAAACTTTCAAGGTTATATGTGGATCTGAGTACGTATTATTTGAACTTTCTCAAGATTTTAATCAACACTTTTGCGACAAAAAACATTCCCATCAAAATAAAAAAAAGTAGAAAAATAAATAGTTTATTTTTTAAAAAATATATATAATTTGTATTTATCTCTTTTTAACTATTTTTAGTGACCATTATGTATTTAATAACATTTAATATGAGTATCCAAATAAATAAACGGTGATTGTATTGCATTAAAGGAGATTTATGAGGTAAATTAAAATCCTTATACGTTACCAAATTCATTAATTTTTTCTAAAAAATAATGGCTATAAAAAGGGCGAACCCATTTGGATCCCAGATTGTACCTCTAAAATTCCTAGTGTAAAGAAAAGATATAGAAGAAATGGGCCGAGAAAGAGGCAGTGCAATGATTTGGTTGACTCTAATGTTATGTTTTCAGAGCAGCTTTGCAGCCACTTTCATGGTGGGTGATGCTTCTGGTTGGGGTTACGATGTGAGCAATTGGCCCAAGGGAAAAACCTTCAAGGCGGGTGATGTCCTTGAATTTACGTATAATCGAGCGAATCACGACGTTGCAGTAGTAGATAAAGAAGCGTATGAGTCGTGTAAAATTCCACAAGAAGCTCCAGTTTTCGAGACGGGAGATGACCTTATTCCGCTTAAAAAGGGTGATAACTATTTTGTATGTGGTTTCCCAGGTCACTGTGAAGGTGGCATGAAAATAGCTATTACTGCTACGTAGTCATCTCGATTCGTTATTTTACAATAAATATATAAATAAATTTCTTTTCTCTTTTCTTTTCTTTCTTATTTCATCAACAATGAAGACTTCAGTTAATATATTTAATATTTATATTTTCAATGAACAGACAAAATTAACTTAATTAACCTAATTATAAATTAAAACCGACTTGAACCATGTGTTGGTTGAGCAGAAAAGCAAAAATTTGATTATGAGTTTTGGTGTAGTGTTGTTGCTGATATTTTTTTATGTAACTTTTAAATCGGAAAAAATATCTGATTTGTAAATATTTATCAGAACCTATAATAAGATTGATAAAAAAAATCAAATGGAGTAGTCGATGATATTATTAATGTTGTACAGGGATATAACTATTTCATCTGTGGTTTTCTCGACCATTGCAATAATGGAATGAAAATAGCTGTTCATGCCTACCTAATCTCTCTCTATGTTTATGGGATGCATTGCAAAATCTAAATGGAGGATGTTATTTCCCTTTCTTTTTTTTCTTTTTGTGATCAAATTAAACTATATTCAAAATTAAGGTGATTGCAGTGGCTGGTTTAACCAATTGATTCTATTAACTGTTTATTTAAAAATGTTTGGTAAAACTTAGTTAATAGTTGAAAGTTGATACGTGTAAAGTGACAAATAAAGGCATGATACATTTTATTGTTAAATATTTATTTGTTTAGAATACTTTAGTCTTTATACTTAAATAACACTAAAATATGTGCAACTTAGCAAACAAATACCTATAAAATAGTAGCAAAATTAACAATAAAACAAGAGTTATAGAATCTCCAAACAATAACAACAAAATAGTATCAATGTAATAGTGAAATGACACCAAAACAGTGATAAAACAACAGCAAAAAGCAACAAGTTTTTTTTTTTTGCAAATTCGGGTCGAGCTGTGTTCGGGCCAAAAAAGATTACCCAATGTTACTTAAGCTCATTTTTCGGGCTTATATTTTTGTCCAAACCCTCTACTTTTGGGCAGGCCTTCGGGTCGAGCCAGATGGCCTGGCTTATGATCAGGTCTAGATATATGTCAATATTGAATTTAAACTTTTTTTAATATTAGAATTTATTTTTGTTAATTATTTTAAATATTTTTTTTACATTTGAATAAGAATTAAAATAATAATTGAAATATTTTGTTTGTTTTGTTCTAAAAAGTAGATAATTTAATTTGACATATATTATTTTTTATCATTACAATGCCGAGGAAAATTACATTTGATTTGAGTACGTAATGTTGGAAAAAAAATGAATATACTGAATTTAGTTTTTTCTTTTGGATGTTGATTGTATGGTGAAGAAGAGAATCAATTAGGTCATATAAAATCCTTATTCGTTGATTTCAAATTAAATGGAAAAGATTTGGCTTTGGGGTTTACCAAATTCTTATATTTTTTTCCTTAAAAATAATGGCTATAAAAAGGGCAAACCCATTTAGATCACAAATTATACCTCTAAAATTCCTAGTGTAAAAAGAGCATAGAAGAAATGGGCCAAGAAAGAGGCAGTGCAATGATTTGGTTGACTCTACTGTTATGTTTTCAGAGCAGCTTTGCAGCCACTTTCATGGTGGGTGATGCTTCTGGTTGGGGTTTTGGTGTTAGTAATTGGCCTAATGGCAAATCCTTCAAGGCTGGTGATGTCCTTGGTAAGTTTAAATACGTACATACGAGAGATCGAGTTGTCCAGTTTAAATTTTGAAACTCGTGTCAATCAGGATTTTTTTATGTGAAAATATATTTGCAGAATTTAAGTACAATCGACCAAACCACGATGTTGCAGTGGTAGATAAGGAAGGTTATGAATCATGCTATGTGGCAGACGATGCTCAAGTATTTGAGACGGGAGATGACCTTATCACTCTTCAACAAGGACATAACTATTTTGTTTGTGGTTTTCCCGCTCACTGTAATAATGGAATGAAAATAGCCGTCACTGCTACATAATCTCTCTATCTCTTTCTATATACCATATATATGGGATGACATCCATTACAATATAACTAAATAAATTATTTAATTTTCTTTTCTCTTTCCTCATCTGACTAAAAATTATTCTTTGGATCCGTTTTATGGTCTATACCCATAGATTCATTACCTCCAAAATTAGAACCTTGAAAAATTCACTTTTATTTATTGATACCATAATCAATTTAATTTTTATTGATAAAAATATTTTTTATTTTATATTTCAATTACATAATCAATTTCGTCCGATTTGAAAGGTTTTATGCAAGTCCCTGAGCTTAAAAATGTTTGTCCTGTGCTGTGCATTGGATATATAAAAATACATCATCTAAACTACAAATCTATACAATAGTTTTAGTTAATCAGAAAATTACATTGCTCTGTTTTCTGTAAAATACCTGCAGGAAATATGAAATAAGTAGTTTTAGATCCAAAAGATTTGCAAGCAAATTTTTGTATAAGCTTTATATGTTTTTGAGTTTTGCAAGGAAATTAGTTTATATAATTTTATGAGTTAAACGCAATTTCACCATTTTAATAGTTTATATTTTTATGATTAAATTAAAAATTTACCAATTTTAACTAAAATTTCAATTTTAGGAGTCAAACCCTTGCCAGTTCCCCTACTGCCACCCTGATCTAAAGGGGGCAAATAAGGCCTCTCTGCTAAAATTACAAATTTATATTTTAAGTTAATATAATAATAAAATTATAATTTAAGCCTTAAAAAAAACCCCAATTTAAGTCAATTGATTCCATTAGTTATATATTATATAACGTGTAATATTATAAACATAAATGATATAACAGTCACATATAATTTAAAATTAATAAAAAAAAATCAGCTGATTCAATCTATTTGCTTATCAATTTAAAAATTTGGGTAATTCATCGAATTAATTAAATAAATCAATTTCCAAAATTGAACCAAATAAATTAAATTTATTCGGTTTGGTTGGTTAAATTAGTTCAAATCAATAAATACTCACCACTATCCAGATATCTATTGGACATAAATATCGGACACAAATACTTTAAAAAGAAGATAAAGAAGGTGAACTAACATTGAAGGAATTGTAGGTAACTTACCTTGCAAGAAAAGGGAAGTCAATAGCATATAAACAAGGGTATGCAACTTAGAAGAACATTCTCAAAGCATCGACAACTTTCTCAGGCCTGTTGATTTTCAATATAATGAGACCAAAAAATAAAATAAAATAAAAATGCAGAAATGAAAACGGATAATGTAAATGGAATCTAGTTTTACCAGTCCTCCTGTGGCATATGACCGGCACCTTCTATCAGCTTGAGCTCAACTGAGCTCAGGTTTTGTTTCCGAAATTCTTCGGCTATTGTTTGAGGGAGGTACTTGTCCGCTAAACCCCAAGCAACCAGAACTGGTTTATCCCATCTGAAGATGAGAAAAGGGTTTTTAAAAGGGTTATATCTAGATTCCCATACGGGAGAAAGTTGCTATACAGCTATAGAGCAATACTGCTCGGGCTCGGATGTAAGTATTGGATATGAGAATAAAAATGCTAAAGAAGAAAATGTACCTTCCAGATGCAAATCCATCAGCTATTTGACTTGAGATGTCTCTGAAATTAATTTTTCTTGCTGCTTCAAGTAATGCTGAAACACCAAACTATTTTTGCATTATTGGGATTGTCTTTGAATAAAACCCGAATTAAAGGAGTTGTAAGCACTAGGATTTGAAATCTGGACTTGTTAGGTGAATGCATAAACCAACTGGATTTAGTCTCAGGTTCAAAACATAATACGAGCTATGACATCATGTTAAGCATTTAACCGAAAAAAGCCCGTAAATGTAAGGATGAAATACAAACCGAAGCCGGGTCCGCTGCTGGCCAAATATGGTAATCGATAGACATCAGCCTTTTCCAGCTTCAGCACATATCTGTCAAAAGACATTTACCATTTCATCTTTAGAAACTCGGATTTAGGTGAGAATAACAAATACGGATAGGTATCTGCTATAACATAAGAAGAGAAATATTGTGAAAATAGCAGGGATATATATTGGAATTGGATACATACGGGCTACCTGCTTCAATAAAGCGTTCAGCTATCACAGCATTTTGAGAAGTAAATTCTCCAAAAAGTGGTATTCTGTGAGAGAAACAAAAGGACAATTTCATAATCTATGTTACTCCAACTCAATTAGCTTGTAATTGTCGGATCCAAATAGCATATTCATAGAAAGATAAACCCAAACCTTAGCTGTTGGAAAAGTCCAGGAACAGGAGATGAAACTGTTAATGGAGTATTCAAAATTGCTAATTTGGATATCTTGCTGGGATTTTTCAATGCCCATGTCAATCCATATGAACCTACAACAAACCCCTTCAACCATATCCAAAAAAAAAAGAAAGTAAATTAGGTATGTAGATTATGTTGCTATGACTCTTCATTTTAAATCTTAAAGTATTCATGTCATAGCGGATTATCAAACCTGAACCACAAGAAAGAAAGGAGACTTGACCTCCAAGACATCCAATAACTTGTCAAGTGCCAAATGGAACTCCTTCTCTGCAAATATTAACATATATAGCATTAATGGATTTACATCTGACGCACTGTTAGTGAATTAGACGATGGTTTTATCATGTAACTACGAAAACCTGTGTAATCAAACCCATATCCAGGCTGTGGTTTGTCACTGAAACCAAATCCTATCCAATCAGGTGCAAAGCAATGGAAACCAGCATCTGACATCTAATGCATAACACACAAAAGGGAAATCTCAAATTTTAAAAAAGAAAATTCAGATTATATGTCGAAATTAATATTCGAATATGTGTTAAACACAACCTGAGACATTACAACTCGATAGCTATAAGATTGTGTTGGAGCCCCATGTAGGAAGACAACTGTACCACGTCGGCTTTCAGGTGACCCTACAAACCACCCAACATTACTTTCAAAACAATAACAATACCTTTGCGTGATTTCATTTTTCATTTTCTTTTCAAATGAGTAAAAATAATTAGCAAATGCATAAACTAAATGCAACCAAGCAATTAGAGTTAAGTTTAAATATGACATTAGTATTAGGAAAATCATCCCATACACAAACTATGGAGTTTTTACACTTGAGTTTGGACAAGTAATCCTGAGCATGAACACGTGATATGCAATGGAAGATTTTTATACAATTCCTATTACTACTCTTACTCTCCCTAAAACCCTTAAGTCGGAATATAATTCGTGCTTAACTCAAACTCGCGTACTCCTATTCTTACAACTTGCAATAGTAATGGTACCAATCGAGCTAAAAGCTCAACCATTACAATCAAGATTTTAAATATAGGGAAAGTGTGAAGCATTACCAGTTTCTCTAACAAACCATCTAAGCTTTCCAGACTTTATGTATGAGCCATACTCCTTTCCCTTGTCTTCTATCCTCTGCAATTTTGATCCCATTAATTTTTCATCGAATATAAAATCCACAACTTTAAGTGCATAGGCGACGACGGCTATAATAAAATTACTCACATAAAGCATTTGGCCGACATTGCCATCCTCAGCGGGGGATTCCGGCAATTGAATGGCGCTGCGGCTGGAAGGATTATCGGTGACGAAACCAAACGGAGTGAAGCCTTTCTCGTCGTTCTTCTCTTCTCCACCACTGGCTTTGGCGACGAATCTCGTCGCTCTTTGGCTATTAATCGCTACTTTTTTGGTTGAAACAGAGAATTTTGAAAAAGCAAGCGGCTGAGGAGTGAGCAGAAGATTCGTCGCCATTTTTTTTTTTTGCTATTTACCTTCGCCTTCTTTGCCACTGCTTTTAACGAACTAAACTCCCTCCACCATTTTTGTCTATTTTTCTCCTTAAAAGTTTGAGAAAATAAAAATAGATTTTAGTGTTTTGTTCATAAATTATGGACCAGAAAAACAGAGGGAAAAAAACAGTATTACTAGTTCGCCACATACCCACGCGCTATAAGTTTTTTTAGTGTAACGCCTCCTAAATTATTTTTATATTAAAACTAGTTAAGCTAAAATTATATGAAAAATAAATATAATTTGATTTAAATAGATGTACTCATGTGCCGGGTCGGATCTAAGCATGATATTAATATACTTTATACTTATTTAAGTCCGGCTTGACCCAAAATTTGAGCCAAAAATTTTGTACAAATTCGTCCATATCTATAAAAGACTAATACAAGCCTATTTTAGACCTACCCATATTATTTTTATTTTTTAAAATAAAATAAAATATTTATTTTATTTTAATATTTAATAATTTAATATTTTTTATTTATTGAAATTTTTTATATAGTCATCTTAATATTTTTTAATATTTACATTAGAGTAATATTATATATTTAATATATGCTTATTTTTTAATGTGTTTTAAATTACATAATATATAAAAATAACATAATATAAAGTGTTATAAACTTAAAATGAGTCGGGTCGACCTTTGAATGTTAAAGTTTAATCCCAACTCATATTTTAAACGAGTCTAATATTTTTGCCAAAAACTTTTCAAATTTCGGGCGGACCTAGACGAATAGTCTGACCCATGAACAGGTCTAGATTTACATGGTTAAGTTAAGTTAGTAAAGATATGATATTTTGGATTCAAATATTAAAATTTTTAGTATATGTATTTTTTTAATAATTGTTCCTTTATAAAAAGAATCACTATTGGTAATTTTATAACTGAATCGATTGTTAGTTAGATTAGATTTTGGAGCGTGTGTCACGTTGAAACCGGCGCGTGGAGTTATCATTCAACTCAGAATCTAACATATCGATAACAGAACCACGGAACCCTTAGCTCCACCAGAAAGGAAAGAAGACTCACTTCAAAATGGAAAATCAAATGGCTGAGTCCCTAAACTTTTCAATATTTCTAAAAGTAGCACCATTCTTTTTCAATTGCAACTAAGCAAAAGCAAATACAAGGAAAACAAAGGACCAAAGTGGGAATATAGTGATTGAGAGCCTTAGGGTAAAACTAACCTCTCATACTTTGACGCAAGGCTCCCTCACCCTCACTCCAACCATGACCGGCAATCCGGCGTTTTCCACCGGCGATCAACATCACGCTTTGTCTCCGTCCCCGCCGCCCAACCTTCTCATCACGGTTCGTTTCCCCCATTTCCTTCACTCGATTTACTTCTTTGCCTTTCCCAGTTCCCATTTCCCCCCATTTCTAGGGTTTTGATCTTTAATTTCTTGGATTTTCTTAATAAAATTCTTATTTTATTACTTAATTAAGCTGAACCTTGATTTTCAATGAAGAAATTACGTCGTTCTTTAGATATGCTAAGAGTAGAGAACCTTGTTTTCTATTTCTTTGCCATTACAGTTCCAGTTTTTACTTCTTGATATTTAAAGCAATAAAATTCAAATTATTTGATGAAATTTTCTAAATTTCTGTGTTAGAATATATGAGTAAATGATTACAACTTTTAATTGTGAAACCATGCTAAGAAATGAATGTGGATGAAGAGCATAGTTAAATGTACTAAATCTTTTATATATATTTGGTATAAGTAAGGTAGTTTCATGTCCTTTTTATGGTATAGTTTCATGTCCTTTTTATGGTAATAAAGACTAATATTTTTGGGGTTCGTGGCTGTCTCTCCTAATAATGTCATGTTTTCTTAAATTTTTATTGTAACCATTCCTTAAAACAAAATGCGCGGGGAAGAGTTGGAATCTCAAAGATCACTTATTAGCATCATTTATGCGTTACTTCTTCAGTTATTCTGTTTGTATTTTCTTTAAGTGTCGGTTATCCATTTGATGGGGTTTCCATTTCAGATGGAAGAGGGTTCTCAAAATAGTGAGCAACTATTTGAGGATGATGGAAATGAGCTTGAAATGGAAGGGAATGACATTGATATCGACAGCAATGGCCTTGACATAGAAGGAAACTGCCTCGACATTGAAAGCAATGGCCTTCAGGATGATTGTGACGGAATGCTTGATATTGATGACAATCATGAAAGCAACGGGGATGATGCAACTGCAGTTTCCATTGAAAATGGCATATCCCAAGGAAAAAATTATCCTCCGCCGGTTGTGGGAATGGAGTTTGAATCTTACGATGATGCTTATAATTACTATAACTGTTATGCCAAGGAACTAGGATTTGCAATTAGGGTCAAATCTTCGTGGACGAAGCGTAACAGCAAAGAGAAGCGCGGAGCCGTGCTCTGTTGTAACTGCGAGGGCTTCAAAACAATCAAAGAAGCAAATAGTCGTAGGAAGGAAACAAGAACTGGCTGTCTCGCGATGATAAGGTTGAGGTTAGTAGAATCAAATAGATGGAGGGTCGATGAAGTCAAACTGGAACACAATCACCTATTTGACCATGAAAGAGCACAAAATTGTAAGTCACACAAGAAGATGGACGCTGTGGCCAAAAGGAAGGTAGAGCCTACTGTGGATGTAGAAGTGCGGACTATCAAGTTGTACCGTACATCTACGGCCGATCCAGTGGGTTATGGAAACTTGAACATACTTGAAGGAGAAATTAGTGAGACCATTGATCGTTCGAAGCGCTTGAAGCTTAACAAAGGAGATTCCCAAATTATATATGATTTTTTTAGCCGCATTCAGCTTACTAGTCCGAATTTCGTTTACCTGATAGATCTGAATGATGAAGGTTGTTTAAGGAATGTTTTTTGGATAGATTCTAGGTCTAGGGCTGCATATGGTTACTTTGGTGATGTGGTTGCAGTTGATACCACGTGCTTGTCAAACAAATACGAGATTCCTCTCGTGGCATTTGTTGGAGTAAATCATCATGGGCAGTCTATCTTGCTGGGCTGTGGTTTGCTTGCTGATGATACATTCGAATCATATGTTTGGCTATTTAGGGCATGGCTTACTTGTATGTCTGGTCGCTCTCCGCAAACCATAATCACAGACCACTGCAGGGCCATGCAAAGTGCAATATCTGAGGTGTTTCCCAGGGCTCATCATCGACTGCATTTGTCGCATGTCATGCAAAGCTTATTCGAGAATTTGGGAGAGTTGCAGGAATCTGATGTCTTTCAAATGATATTAAATAGGACAGTCTATGAGACCGTGAAGGTGGACGAATTTGAAATGGGCTGGGATGATATGATTCGACGGTTCGGACTTGTAGATCATGCATGGCTTTGTACTCTGTACGAGGAAAGAGAGCGATGGGCTCCGGTTTACCAAAAAGATACCTTTTTTGCTGGAATGTGCACTTTTGAAAATGGTGAGTTCAGGAGCTCGTTTTTTGACGGTTTTGTGCATAAGCAAACTTCTTTGAAAGAATTTTTTGGCAAGTACGAATTACTTGTGCAAGAAGAGCGTAAAACAGAAGCAATCATTGATCTCGAATCGAGAGATTCAAGTCCATTGTTGAAAACAAGATGCTTTTACGAATTACAGCTTGCGAAGTTGTATACGAATGAAATTTTCAGGAGGTTCCAAGATGAAGTTGTGATGATGCCTTGTTTTAGCATCACCCAAGTTCATGCCAACGGATCGGTTATAACCTACATGATTAAGGAACACGAGGTCGAAGGAGACCGGAGCAATATGAAGAACTTCGAAGTCATGCATGACAAAGCCGGAACAGAAATCCGTTGCATATGCAGCTGCTTTAACTTCAACGGGTACCTTTGCCGACACTGCTTGTGTGTCCTCCACTACAACGGCGTGGAGGAAATCCCTTTCCAGTATATCTTGTCTCGCTGGCGGAAAGATTTTAAGCGACTATACATACCCGAACTTGGATCCAATAACATCGACATTAGCAACCCAGTTCAGTGGTTCGACCATTTGCACAGACGGGCAATGCAAGTTGTCGAAGAAGGGATGATATCCCAAGATCATTATACTGTTGCATGGCAGGCCTTTAAAGAATCTCTGAATAAAGTTCGACTTGTTGCAGATAAGCATGTATAGTTAAAACAAAGAACATGTAGATAAATTTCTCTGTAGCATTTATAATTATCTCTTGCGTCCATATTTGTACACAGTCGAGTTTTTCCAGCATAGTTCTTGAATTTGGAATAAGTGTTACATAGCTAATTTTAATGTCAAAATTTGTTTTTAGTCCTTGTATTATGGCTAATTGTGGATTTTGTCCTTATATTTTAGTTGTTATTTTTATTTTTATTTTTTGAATTTTGAAATATTAACCAACAAATAATCCTTAAATTTGTTAATTTGAATTCTTTTATTTTCAAAGTCATATGCGACAAATATATTATTACGTGCAATTGTCATGAGGTTAGAATTTTAGTCTAATGAACCGCGTGGTCTTAGGCAAAAATTTAGTTTTAAATTTGTCTAAGTCAACTTAACTATCAAAAGTAATAATTCACAATAAAAATTCTGTAAGGCACCAAACTTAGCGGAAGCAAACTCAGATAAAAAGCAATGAAAGAATCGAATAAGCCACAAGAAAACATGCATACAAGGTGTCTAAGTAAATGTCCTTAAAAGTATTTGATTACTCAATAATGATATGATTACAAATGAGGGGAATGTATCTATTTAAAGTTGAGCTCTTTAGATCTAACAATATTGTTTAAATTACATTAATAACTAAGATCTACAAATTGAGATTCTTAAGGGATTTTCTAAGATCTTCTAATATTACAAAATCATCTAAGATTACAAAACATTCACCTTGATAAAATATAAACTACTTTCCATATTCACCAAGCTAAGGTAGATGGGTTTCTCCATATGTTATACAAATTGGGCCAATTTAAGTGGGTCAAAATGAGTCTTATTTAATCAGTTGATCTCCATGAGACGTTCTGTGTGCATTCGTCATGGGACTTAATTCGTGGCCCGTGACATTCTCCCCCAACCATTCTCGCGATGCTCTTGTCACATCCTCGGAATGTCACTGGTCCAACTTGCCCCTGAACTCCCACGATGCCTCAACTAATTCCCAACTATTCCCTATGTTGGGTAATTTTAATCCTCAAAACATTTGTCTCGACTTATGTCTCTATCTTCGTCTAACTCGACTTGTCTCTCTCTTTTGTACATCTCAATCGAAAGAGGTCATTGCTCTTACTTGCCCCCATTATGACTTGCCTAGATCGAGATCTCCTTGATCCATACAAAAAGACTTTAACACACCCACATTAAACATTGGGTTAACTTTGAGTATTGCTGCTAAGCCTGATTTGTAAGCCCCTCAACTTACCCCTTTCAAAACTTTGAAAAGGTTTCTATGTTTTTGTCACGTCAACGGCCAATCATAATGAAAAACACTAAAAAGTGTTTGAGATGTACCTTGCTCACAACATTTACTCGTTTTAAATATCCAGTTTGCATCACCACTTTCCCACAAAGTTTGATGCACAACCCACCTCTCTCATAAGTGGTAACCCCACTAATAACTCAACAGAGTTCATATCGGTTTGTTGCACCTCTAGATTTTTCAAGAGGTTCTTCGTAGCACTCTAATCCACCAAGTCAATATTCTTACCACAATAAACATCCTCAACTAGTTGGATTACCGAAAATACATTGGTTCCACCTTTCTCATCATGACTCACCAGTACAATGCATTAATCTTGTGAAGGAAAGAACAAACTTGTAATCATCTAAGTGAATTACCTCAAAGTTTTCCTTGCCTTTCCAATCCCCAATTTGTAGCCCAACTCCTTATGTTACTTCCATAGTTGGGACCTCTTTGAAATTAACAATCTTGATCTTTTTAGTCGATTTGTTAACTAATAGACCAAGTTTATCTGCGACTTTTTTCAACATAAACAAATTAGATGTCCTTGTATCAATAAGAGCACTCCTCATTCGGCTTGCGATGTTAATGTCTACAAACATAAACCCATTTTGCTTGTGATCCTTCTTCACTTTAGCAAAATTGAGTATTATTAAACCAAACTTTAATAATTTATCTTCCTTAAGCTCCGCTTCCTCTTCTTTGTTGATTGCAATGAACTTGAATCTTCTGTGGACAGTCTCGTACCCTATGCGGACCACAATATACGAAGCACTTCATTGGCTTTTCTGATTTATCGTTGGCCTTCAACTTCCCATTGCGTGGTTTCTCATGACCATTACTCTTGCCATTGCCATCATTGTCATTTTTATCTTATTCTTCCTAATGGCCACCCCCACCATTGCTTGTCTCTTTAGGCTTGGAAAACTCAAACTTGTCTTTCTTCAGATCAAGCTCAACAAAGGACTCCGCCTCAGCCATGGCTTTGGTAAGTTATTTGACCCTAGTTGACACAACTCTTGCTTTGCCTAAGGATTTAACCCATCCTTGAACTAGTAAAATGCCTCTTTTCTCACTCAAATCAAGGATTTTGAGTAACAACTTAGTGAACTCTCGAACTGTGCCTTGCTGCATAAGTCGACACAACTTAGCCCAAGCTTCTTCCTCAGCATACTCAGGGTAAAATTGCTTCCTAAATTCATTCTGTAACTCCACCAAATCCCAATAGTGATATCACCTCTTACCTCTCATCTGTGGACCTATGAGGCCATCATAAAATAGTGATATTGGTAAAATAAATTGGAGCAATGTTTACCTTAATGGCATCATTTTCAATGTCTATCACACGAAAGTAGTGTTTCATTCCCCATAAGAAATTGTTCACATTCCTCGCAAACCTCGTCTCCTTAAACCCTTTCGGTTTGGAAACATCCATTTTATGTTGTTTAGGAACTGAATCTAGCATCCTTTTACCCAAATCAGCTTTGCAGATAACGAGCTCCTCCTTGAGCTCCTCAATATGTTCCTTTAAAGTCAACACCATAACCTCTAGAGCATCATCCTTCACTGTCAGCTTATCCATAGTAGAATTGAGCACCCACTGCATTACTTCCACATTAGAATCGAGAGCCTCTATCATAAATTACTTGAGCTACTCTTTCATTGAGTCCAACTCTTCGATGTGTCCCTTAACTGCCTCGAGTGTTTTCCTTCGTATCACCCACAAATTTCTCCAGATCGATCACTTGACCTTCCAAAGTCAACAGCATATCCCTCGATTTGCTAGCTTTCATGCCCCCTTCCCCCTCATGGGTCTCCCTAGGCTCAATCTAATCGCCTACTCCTTTGTCATCTTAACTGCTGACTTACTAAACATTGACTCTAATACCAACTGTCACAGGGCTAAAACTTTAGTCTAGCGAACCGCACGACCTTAGACAAAAACTTAAATTCAAATCCACCTAAGTCAACCTAACTCTCAAAAGTGAGAATTCACAATGAAAATTCTCTAAGGCAACAAGCTTATCAAAAGCAAACTTAAAGGTAAAGAAGCAACAAAAGAACCGAATAAGCCACAAAAAAGTAATGCACACAAGGTATTTGAGTAAATGCTCTCAAAAGTATTTGGTTACTCAATAATGGGATAATTACAAATGAGAAGGAAAACTTCTATTTATAGTTAAGCTCTCTCATATCCAATGGTACAATTTAAATTACATTGACGACTGAGATTAAAGGCAATCTACAAATTGAGATTCTTAAAGTATTTTCCAAGATCCTCTAAGATTAAAAAATATTCACCCTGGTAAAATATTCACCAGGTTAACTAGATGTGTTTCTCCACATATTTTATGTATTGGACTAGTTTAAGTGAGTCAAATGAGCCACATTTAATCAATTGACCTCCATAGGACATTTTGTGTGCATTCATCACGGGCTTTAATTTGTGACCCGTGACACAATGCTATACTAGCTTGCTATTTTTACATAACACTCACTGAAAAATTACAAGGACAAATAAAGCATGATCAAATTGAAAATCAAGAACTAAATGTCTAAATCCAAAACTTATGCATGATATAAGTCTAATAGTAAAATTTAGAGATAATATAATTTTTGGCCCATTAACTTGGCAACTATGTCCACGTTGGTTCCTGTACTTTTTTTGTCCACTTTAGTCCTTGAACTTGGTAATTAGACCCATTTTAGTCATTAAACTTGGATTCTGTCAAGATTTGATGATTTAACCAATGTTATTAGAATGAGACCAGATCAGATAGATTGAGAACTTATTGATATAATGATATAAACAAAGGGGTTGAGCCGGTTGAAATCATACACTACTTGAAATTGGTAAAAATCAAAAACTAAGACAAAAATCAACAATTGAACAGGTTGAATGAGTTTAATAATTTTTTTTATTTTTATGAATTTTTAATTAATTATTTAATTATTATTGATCTGATGGTCAAACCACCTATTCATTTATTACAACACTAAGGGCTCCTTTTATCTCCAGTGCGTTGGGAATGTTAGGAGAAAAAAATGTGATTGAAACGCACGTCATTTTGGAGGTGTTTGGAGCATCACCAGTGAGTTGTTATAAATGCACTGACCACCAAATTTTATACTGGAGGTTACAGCTCCAGTAAGAAAAAAAGCAGTTCAGTCAAATGGTTATTTACTTTTTAAATCCTTTATTTTATTTTTGTTTTTCATAAAACTTTTAGTTTAATTTTTCAGAAAAACTGAGGTTATGTATTAATTAAGAAATGAATATATAATAAATTATTTTTTACATAGTAAATATATCAATTTATTTTCTTATAACTTTTAAAAAAATTCTATTTAATAATTAAACACATTTTTATCATAAAATTAGTATTAAATAATAAAAATAAATATTACATGAATAATATTAAAATTCACTAGTAAAATAATTATTTAATATATAATTTTAATAAATTTTAATTATTTATTAATTGTATAAATATAAAATAAATTAAATTTTTTATTATATGCATAAATTTTAATTTAAATAATTATCATTTTATCTAATAAATAATTTAAATTGATTATATAATTTAATTAAGGGGTTAAATATAAAATTGGTACCTAAGCTTGTCCACTTCTTCCAGATTAGTACTTATGATTTTTTTGTCCCAGATTGGTACCCGAACTTTTTTTCCGTCCACTATGTTAGCACTTGATACTAACGCCGTTATTTTTTTTGCTAATGTGGCAGTACTGGCCAATTGCGTGTTGCAACGTGGTGTCCTATTATACTTCCTTTTTTTCGTTTTTGTTTTTTTGTTTTATTTTTTTATTTTTCCTCCTCTTCCCCTTTTTTATTTCTTTTTTTGCAACTACGTCTACTTCTACATTTTTCATTTTCTTCTTTCTTACTTTTGTCACCCCCCAATTTTCTCAGGGTACGTTTGATTCACTGTAATGGAATAGAGTTGTAATTTAATAGAGTTGTAATGGAATAAAGCTGTAATCAGTAATTCAATTGTTTGGTTGAATGGAATGGAATAGAACTGTAATAGTATTCTTGTGTTTGGTTGAACGGAGATGTTGTAATAGCATAAGGAAAAAAACTAAAATGACTAGAATACCCTTAGCAGAATTTTTTTAGGTAAATGATTATTGTTATTATTATTAAATTTTAATAAGATTATTATTAAAAATAATTTAATAAAAAAATAATTTAACCATATTTTAACATAATTATTATTAAATATAATTTAATAAAATAATATATAATTTAATAAAATTCTTAATATAATTATTATTATATGAATTAAAAAATCATAATATATAATACAATAAAAATAATTATAATCTACTTTATTATTTTTAAACTGCAATGCATATTTAATGTGCTAAAATATCATTAGTAAAACAAATAATTTAATTATTCTACAATAAAAAACAAAATATTAGAAGTAATAAATAACTTGAGAATTATATTTCACATCCAAACATAATATTCATATATTAACAAAAAGTTACATGATTTCATTAGCTTATATGTCATAATCAATATGTTTTAAAATTTTGCAAAATCAAAAAGTTACAACATTGTAATAACATCCTATCATGTCATTATACCATACAAATATTACAAATACAAAAAGTTACCAAAATATCATCAACACAACCATGATTTTTAATGGTTAGCAAGAAATCTTCTGACTCATTCCAATCGCACAGAAGAAGGTAAACTAAAGAAAATGAGCATTTCCGTTGGATGATCTGGAATTTTGCTCAATGCGCGATAGCGCTCATCCTCAGTTAAACCTTCTACTTCACATAATGTTGGATATAATTTTAAAGTTCTTTCTTGAATAGTCATTTCTGACTTTTGTTGAATTAGTACTTCGGAGGCAATACTCCTACTGATTTCAACGCCAACGGTCCATTTTCCACCAATAAAGTGACAGCATCATGAAATGAAGTAGAAGAAATATGATCACTTGCAACATAAATCTTTTTTTTCTTCTTTGAAAATGTGGAATCGCCTTGGTTTCTAGCTGGTTGCGGTTGCGTAGCTGAAACATCCATGTCATCCAAAGAAACATCAGCTTCGCATCCATATAAATCGTTTCTTTCTTCATGAATATTTGTAGTAGCTACATCCTCAACATCTATTTCTTCAATAATATCAGCGGCTATTTGAGCATCTTTCCCAGTGACTCGATCTTTTGCGTAGATGGCAGTAAGTTGGTCATAATAAGGGAAACTACGATGTTTGAATTGACCGACTTCTTTATGACTCTATAAAAATGAGGAATTCATATTAGACATAAGTTTGGTCAAAATAAGATAATAAAGACTTAAAATAATTCTTACATTTATATATGAGTTCCACACTGCATCTTCAGCAACAACAAGTTGCCTATGTTCATCCCAACCAAAACCGCTATTGTTTTTTCCACTAAGCATGTCATAAACGATTGACCAATCCCTTTTCAATGTCCTAATCCTCGATTCAAGATTAGGTTTAGCCTTCAACATGGCGTTGGGTAAAACTTTTTCTAACATTCTTTCCAACTCATTTAAATAACCGACTTTGAATCTCGTATCGGCATTGAAGGTTCCAAGATTGTGCAAGTCGACCATACAGGTAACCAACGCAGCATCTTCTTTTGGAACTCATTTCCTTTTGGTTTCTATCTTTGCAGGCGACCATACAAGCAACTATCTTTGCCAGTTTGTATTCATCCTCACATTGTAATTAACTAATGTTTTATTTGAATTAATAATTGTGAATAGAAAAATATATATTATTTTGTTTGAATATTTAAAATTAGTAAAAGGAAAAAAATAATATGAATTTAATAATTTTTAGAGAAAAGAAAATAAGGTTTTAATTTCTTTTATTTTGTATTAACTCAATTCGATTATAGGTATATAGTGTGTTAAATGTTGTAAAAATTATGTATTTTAAAATATTCGATTATTATTTTTATTTAAATAAAATCTAAAACTCCATAAAATCTAAAACTCCATATTCTTTGCAATTCGTATATAGTGTCTTAACTATCTTTGCAAGTTTGTATTCATCCTCACATTCTTACCATAACATGATTTGTTTGTAGCATTTCACTTTCTTTCTTTTTTTCGTTTGTTGAGATAATCTTTTTAGTGTTAATTATAATTTTTAACCAAACAATATAAGTAATATAAAACATTGTTTGAAGACCAAAATCAAATATAACATAAATTAAAAATATCGAAAATAAAAATAGTTTAAAAATATATTAAAAGATTAAAATAGTTTTAAATGAAACATATCAAAAATAAAAACATATTGAAAAATAAATATAACCAAAATGTTGTTGTTTAAAGTAAAAAAATCAAATCCGAATTGTAAATGTAGTTTAACATGTATATATTGTCTTGTTGCTACCTTAGCACACCCTTGAGTGATATTTTTCCCCTTCTTGTTGCTACCTTCAACCACTCCTTTAGCTAAAACACAAGCCATTCCATTATTTCAAGAGGATACACATTTAACACATAATGGTTCCAACTAAAAAATCCAAATAAAAATAAGCTTAACAAAAAACCAAAGGCAAAATGAATGGAAAACATGAAAATGTCCTTAGCAACTATGTAAATGCCAGATAAAATCTGCAACTTTTGAATCAATCAAAATAGAAAGTTACCTTCAAAATGTAGGGACAAACTAATAACAAAGAAAACCAGTAGAAAGTTACAACTACTAATATTAACAATAATATTAACAATTAACTTCATCAAATCAACTATAGAACTCGAATTAAACACTAAAAAGTTAACACTGTGACCTTTGGATACCAAAATATATAACTTTTATCAAATACAATTACCAAATTGAACTAAAAACTAACATATGTACCACATTAGAAAATAGTATCAAACTCATATACCAAACGATATATTAAGCAAATCGATTTATTCATTTTTGCTCCATAGGTCAGTCTGGTTTATTAGGTTTACACGGATAATTCGATTTATTCGGTTTTTGGTATAAAAAAATCAAACCGACTCAATGCACACCCCAAACTTTTTCAATCAAAGCAAAATCAGTCGAAGATATGCTCTCTAAAATCAGTAATACTATCTCCATCAAATTCCCACATTCCAATGACCATAGTATATTCGAAATAACAACTCATTAACATGTTCAAATATTTTTTTCATTAAATTGTCAAATCAAATAAGGCAAGTGATCAAACTACCTCAGTGGCAATCTGCAGTGCTGCCGAGTGCCACTAAGCAACAATCAACTCATCTTGCCTCAACTAACCGTATCATATATGTATTAAAAGGATCTAGCCACATAAAGAAATAAACATTCATATTCATATTACAATCTTTGGATACGTAACATTCTTTATTTCAAGCACTTATTTGCAATTTGGAATTTAGTTCTCATTACTTTTAGTTTTAAAAATCTAGTCTCTATACTTTTCGAATTTAAAAATTCAAGTCTAGTTGTTACTACTATTAAAATTCTTCTATTAAATTATTTGACGTGACTTTTTGAAATTAAAAAAATATACATATTCACTTGGTAGTCATGTAACAATAAAAGTAATGTTAAAAATATTGATTAAGATTTTTTTTCTTAAAAACACTCATTTGAACTTATCATGATAAAATAATTTCTTCTATTAGAATGGTATTATTAAGAAAAAAATTAACATCAGCATTTTGATTGAAATGGTTAACAATATTAACAATTTAGATCAACTAATGACATTATAAATGTAGAGGGACCAAAATATGTCAAAACTTAAAATATATAGATTAAAACGCAAATTTTAACATAATTTAGGGATCAAAACTAAAATTTAACAATCGTTTTACAATGCAGAATAAAAAAGCAACACAAACCTAATAAAAATAGAAACCTCTAAAAAATTCTCAGAACATTCAAATTATGCATAATGATGCAATATTTTAATTGAAATTAAAATTTTATTTTAATTATATTAAATAATTTTCAATTAAAATATCATTTTATATTTTTAATATTTTATGAAAATAAATTTGAAATTAAATTAAGATAAATTAGAAAAAGATGAGAACGTGATAGAATTAAAACAGACACAATGGTTAATTTGTGGGTCAATTCCTTTATAATATAATTTTAAAATAAAATAATAAACTAAGTAATAAAATAGATCTATCTGTATGCAATTAGTACAAAGAGGTATATGTATTCATTTGTATTTGTAGAATGGGTGTGATTTTTGTTTCAATGGGTTGAAAGGATGAATAATAAAGGAATAAAGAGAAGAACGAGAATATTGTAGATGAGTTGATAGATAAAATCCAATTGTTGTTAAATGAAATAAAGAAACGCGTAATAGGTGATGAAATTGGTGAAAATAGATGAGTTGAAGATGTCATGAAATTGAAGTTACTTTTTGGTGGAATTGTTCGTTTCTTCAAAGCTGCTGTTGGTGGGATGGAGGTGCTTATTGTTCTTGTTCTACCTGGAAAGGTGCTTTTTGGGCTTTTTCACACATATATATATATCTTGCCAAGGTTTTCAGTTGCCTTTCGGAGTTTGAAATGTATTTCAATGGCAGTATAGGGTTTGGAAATGAAACTGCAGAGGAGAGTAGGAAATGATCCCTTTTTTTGTCATTAAAAGTATTTTTTACTTGGTTTTCAATTTTACTAATTAATATTTTTTTTACAAATTATTTTCTTCAAAATCATATTTTATTATCATTTCAATTATATAGGAGTTACTTCAGTAGTTATACGTTAAAATTACACCATATGTCACTATTTCGTTTGTTCGAACTATTACATTTTGAGCCAAAATATATAATAAAAGTAAATTTTATGAATGATTACTGGCAAAAAAAAAAACCTTTAACAGTCAATTTAGGAATCAAAGAATGATTTAGGAACCATTTTTATGATACCCCACATTCGATTTAAATGCATGGCATCACATTATATTGCCGGAGTAACTTAGGCTATCTCAATTCATTTTATCAAATAATTTAGCATTCAATCATAATAATTCCCATACATTTAGAACTATAACATAAACATGATCAAACAATAATAATAATTCCCATACGCTTAGAACTATAACATAAACATGATTAGACAATGTTAAGTGATCTCATTTAAAGTGTTTCAAGGTTAAACAGAAACAAATACGCAGCTATCATTCGAATTCGAATTCAATGTGTCAAATTCGACATTGTCAAATTCATGTCTCAAGACATAGCTCCCATGTTACAAATCCTTAACTTCAATGTTTGGATGTCTCGAGACAAAGGGATTCTTGTCTCAAGACCTAAAACGAGACAATCATTTTAGGTTCAATATTTAGTAGTCTCGAGACAAAGTACTAATTGTTTCAAGACACGTCAATGCACATTTTAAACTTGTTCATGGGTTAAACTACCCACTCAAGCCCAAAGGCCTACTTAAAATTTAGATAAGCCCAAAAAATTAACTTGGACAAAAAAATTAAACCCATTTAAAATATAAGTCAAGCTTGAGCTTGAACAATAAAGGCCCAAGCCCAACTCATTTTTTAAGTTTATAATATTTTATTTTTACATATTATATAATTTATAACACATAAAAATTAAATCTATAATAATATATAATACTACTATAATGTAAACATTAAAAATTTTAAGATGACCACATGTAAAATTATTAAATATTAAAATAAATATAAATATAAATATTTTTTAAATCTTAAAAAACAATATGGATGGATTTAAAATAAACTTGAGCTAGCCATCTACAAATATAAGTGTATTTGGCCAAAATTTACTTATATTCTAAGTTGAACCGGACTTGAGCAAGCATATGCTATATTACTATCAGGTTTAATCTCAACCCGAAACTAACCCGACCCATGAACACCTCTAATTCGTCTCGAGACATGTTCAAGACCATTGCTCAAAAATACTTGAAATGATCAATTTGTTCTTAGTGTCTGGAGACCAAATGATAAAATGTCAAAAGTGCAATATAAGCATGCAAAATAATGTCTTAACGCTACTTAATTCACACCAAAACTTCACCAAACCAATGCACACCTATTTGACAAGTAAAACTACATTCAAAAACCTTAAATCATGACATTCATTGCATCATACTTAATCTATTTGAATCAACTATCAACTTGTGCAAAATTAGTCATTAACCATACGATATGTACTACTAAAATCATCCAAAACATCCAAGACATGTTCAAAACGTCATTAAGACTCCACAATACTTCTTAATGACCTAGATACATGTTGTATGTAACCTATCAAGACCATACGATATGTAATACTAAAATCATCCAAAACATCTAAGCCATGTTCAAAACGTCACTAAAACTCCACAATACTTCTTAATGACCTAGATACATGTTGTATATGACCTATCAAGGTAAGCACATTACAAAAGATTGACAGTTGGTGTCTTGAATGCTGTTAGGCTCATGATCACTTCAAGAACCTAAATTAAGCCTGCACACGGAAACAAACAAATTCGTACACTGGGTATTGTATACTCATTGATACTAACATAATTTAAATTCAATCATAAAAACATTAAACTTATAAATATGCTACTAATACTTTATTGCAAATCATTAAATCATTTCTACCATCTAGCATTTTATCAACATCATGATATCATATTCCTAATGCCAATCTCGTTATCAGAATCATTTCATATTCATTATCTGCATGACCAATTTCACATATCATATTTAAATTTAAGATGACATTCGATTACCAGAATCAAAATAACATTGCATTATCAAAATCAGAATTACATGTCATTATTTACTTTTAGCCCCTATTAACAAGATGTAAACATAAGTACAAGTACATGGATTAATCCTCTAACACTCAATAAGCACCGAAGTGTTGCTCAAGCATAAATGCACCGATCCCCCTAACACTCCATAGAATGAATCCCACCAAGATGCCAGAATGGATCACACCGAAGTGTCAGAATGAATCGCATTAAAGTGCCCAAATGCTCCCACCAACAACATATACGAATCTTATGGAATGCCAACTATACCCTAATCATGTTTAGCATCATTTAATAGCGCGATTTAATAATCTCATAATATCATTACACGTAATAATCACAGTTTCAACTTGTTTTATCAAATTATACAAATATCAATTTCTCAATATCACTTTCTATTATTATTATACCAGAACATAACATTTCGCATGCTCCTCATCACAATACCATTGCAAAATCATATCACAGTGCTATTTGTATATATACACCCGATGAAATTACCAAATGAATCGAAATTCAACAAGACATAATCAAACATATCCGAATTATCATTTATAGCTAACAATTCAATCTCAACATCATAACATCATAATTCACGTTCAATCTTTACATCTATCTCAAACATTTTTTTAATCTAATGACCCTCATTAATGCATGGGAAAATTAATGGCAATGAATGGTTTAGATCACTTTACTCCACTAACACAAAATAATTCTTGATTTAATTACTACATAAGGCCATGTCAATTTCTCTCTTGAGTCTCTCTACATTTATGCCATCAATTTCACAACCCCAACAATTTAGCCACTGTACTATTTTATTTCTAAATTAATTACTAATATTTCTATTTTCTAATTTCCGTACTTCATAACTATTTGATTAAAATTTTTAGACAACCCGATATAATAAATTCAATCCTTAAACCAACTTTTCCAACACCGACAGAAAATTGGATCATTACAATTTTACTAATAAAGTCTCTCTCTCTCTCTCTCTCTCTCTCTCTCTCTCTCTCTCTCTCTCTCTCTCTTTATACACACAGAGGGACAAATCCAAAAAATACTTTGAACAACCCCTTTAGGTTGCTCCTTAAAGGGTCAGCCTTCGATAATCATCATGTCATATATTACCTACATTGGTTTGGGGGAATCAACATACATAGAATTGTAGGGATATAAAACATAAACATCTTATTTGAAAATGATTTATAATTGAATTATAAATAGTTTTTAAGATGTATCAAATAAATTATTTTAATATATCTTTTGCCACATGCAAAAAAATTATCACGCGATAAGTTTTATAAAATAATAAGGTAAAAGAATATATTATAATCAATAAGACAAATGTAAACTCAAGTTCTCTTTCTAAAAACTTTTAAATCCTAGCTCTTGTTTGGCATAATGGGTTGCCAGGTCAATTGCCACCCATCTTTTCTTCTATGGTTGCACAAATCAACATTTTCCTCTTTGGATGCTATGGGCCGCCCCATCCTCAAGACTGACACTTAAAAGTGAGTGTTCTTAAAGTTTCGGACCCAAAACCTCTTACCTCCTACTCATACGAATTGATATTGTCCTCTTTGAATGCGCAACCATTAAGGCTTTGTCACCCTTAAAAAGGGGCAACTACCACATGTTTCAAACTCAAGACCTCGTATTTAGTTTTCATCGCAACTCTGGTACCATTATAGCCTTAAATTTTGGGCACTTCTGGCAATTTCTATAAACCTATCTGATCATTTCCTAGCTAGTTGCTTCAAGATTCCTAATTCTGGGTTATCATGCACACAATATTTCTAATGTTGACTTAAAAGCTTAAAAGAGGACTAAGTGCAGTTCAATATCACAGCATTTACCATAGGTTTATAGACAAAATCATAAATGATTCCAAAATGATAGCTAGAACTAGATTTAGCCATACTGCATACATAGTGAAACTATTAAGTAAAGTACCTTCCAAGCTTCAAGCATGCTTGTTCAAGGACCGGCGGCTTCATTGACCCACTCGCTTCGCGCAGATAACGCCTGAGGCAAACTATGGCATAACCTCGAGTATTGATTGCACTTAAAGAGCGGACCGCATCCTCGTCCCCGGTGGCAGCAGCCTCCACTTGTAATCGACGGTTTCTAAGTTGATCAAAAACCAAATCGGACGCCTTGGATCTTTCCAGATCTTGAATCCGGCCCCTCCAAATCCTATCCACCGCATCCAAGTACTTGCCGCCGCACGTGTCAGTATCTCCGGGCAAGTACTTGACGGTGCATTCCAATGCGACGGCGCAGTAGGCTTCCTTCATGGAATCGGGAATCGGGAGCCCTTGGTTGCTGTCAATGCGCCCAATCTTCTCCAAAGCGTCGAGTATTTTCTCGGAAACGTCACCGGCGTAGACTTCGGTTCGCATGGTACGGAGGAGCACGGCTTTTTTCAACTGAGGCCTGGGCTTCAATGGCGGGAAAGCTTCAATAACTTTCTTTACATGCATATCGTCGGGTGAGTACCTGACAAGGAATTCAATAATGCAACCGCAGATATATGGGTCTAGTTCTTGATCCATTGAGATTGAAATCGAAAACCCTAAATTTTCGACAGTGTTTGTTTTTCTTTTTGAAGAGAAAATGGGGAGTCCACACACTGAGTGATCTGTTGTTTTAGAGCCACTTTCTGATTTTCCAATTTATATGTAATTTGAAATTAGAAAAACTATCCGCCCATATTTATATTTAAATTTTTACTAAAAATATTTGTATCTTATTTTTAAAAATATTTTTTATATTTAATTTTGAAAATTAAAAAATATTAGTTAAATGAAAATAAATAAAAAATTATTTTTAAAAACTAAAATATGAGTAGAATTTAAGTGCACTTTTTTTAATTATTGAATTCTTATTTATTTTTACTATACAAATGAAACATTTATTAACCACATATTTCAATAAAAGAAATTAGCATATCTAAGTTGTGACGACGAACCACGTCGTGACAACGCGAATGAGGACATTACAACGTGGTGATGTATTCTCCACATAAAGCAGGGTTTTTCTTCCAATTAAACTCTATTAACTTTTCCAGTTAAAGTCTGAATACTCCAGCGATATTTTAAGTTTATTTTCTCCATATTGTATTATCGTTTGTTTACTTATTTAGTAAAAAGTCAAAATCTCTTTTGTTTATATCTTTTTATCCTCTTTAAGGGAGTTTTTCATCTAAATATTTGTGTATTCAATTTTCTCTACTTTTCGATTTTGTTATTTATATAAGTCGATTCCAATAAAAATAAATGCATTTGTGACAATTGATTGCAAATTATTTAAATTGATAAATTTTATGGTATATACATTTCAAAATTTTCTATTATGCACATCATAAAATTCAATAAACTTTCAAAATATATATTTTTTATATACATAAGATAATATATACTAACCCGTCCAAAGTGCGGAAGAAATTTCTTTTAAAAGGTTTGTATTTTTTCTCTCTAAAATTTTAATATGTTTGCACCGGTAATTTCTGAAAATAATAATAATAATTTTTAATTTAAGCATAAAAGCTTTTATTCGTTTTTATTTTGATTTTTCGTGTTTTTAGAGTGCAGTTTGCGTTTTGACACGGTCTGACACATGGTTGTGTATCCAGCTCGTGTGGAATGGCCCAGCCTGTGTGACCCCTAAAATTTTCTCCGATTTTTCGATTTTCGCTCATTTTGCTCTCAAATGTTCTCCTAAGTATAGAAACATGAATTTAAAGGACTAGAAGCATAAAATTCACAATTAAGCCTCGATTAATCACCCAAAAACACATTAAGAACAAGATTAAAACATGTTACTTTTAACACACATCATTTGATCACTCATGATTAAATTGACAACAAAATAATGTGATATTTTTTAAATGGTATAATAACACATTTAATCTTCAACACTTACGTATTCTTATTAATTTGACCCTAATTCTACATAATTCAATAAATTTATCACTTCGCATTTACAAATTTTATAAATTTGATCATTAAACCCTTTAAAAAGGTTTGAAGAAAGAAAATAAAAAATCAGCTTACTGTTTTCTGGTTTCAAAGAACACCCGAAAATTAGATGACAATTAGATATCAAGAGTAGAAAAAAAAACCCTGAAATAAACAATCAGAGAAGAATTTAAGGGAATTACCGAGATGAAGTACTAAAATGGAAACGTTGACCGCTTCTTGCAGTTAGTGTTGTCTTAGCATTTGGATATTAAATTTACTACATATACGTATATCCCTTGCTTGAGAACATTCGATAATGAAGTTTGTAAAAAAGATTGGATGATTGGTATTTATATAGTAAAATCATCTTATTTTTATGCTGTTTTGCTTGTGATTTAATCAATCAAGTGAGAAGCTAGTCATGGAATATAAGTATGTTAATGGAAGAGATGATGATCGTGCTAGCCACCAAGTGGAAAGAAAAGTCGGCTTATAGCGACTCAAGTTGAGTTTCTTGAGAGGAGCTTTGAGGT
The DNA here is from genome assembly GCF_007990345.1 of Gossypium hirsutum. Taxonomy (NCBI): domain Eukaryota; kingdom Viridiplantae; phylum Streptophyta; class Magnoliopsida; order Malvales; family Malvaceae; genus Gossypium; species Gossypium hirsutum. The sequence continues at coordinate 36,089,035 of NC_053445.1, read as the reverse complement.
TGAACATAAACTTGAATTAGACAGCAAGTTGCGACTAGCAAAAGACTTTGGCCTACAATCCTGACAAGTAGCTATATGATTCCAAAATCAGCGTGCTCAATCCAATACCTCAAATTTAAAAACTCAAAACATTGGTTAAGATCAAGTTGATAGAATTTACAAATATGAATGGTTAAATTGATTGAATTATTAAGAATTAAGATTAAATCGATAGAATATGTAAATATTGAGAACTAAATTTGTTATTATATCAGTTTAGAAAAAGGGCATGCCATTATTTTTCTTATCAATGCAACGAGTGACCAAGACAAGAATAAATACAAACGTTGATAGCTAAATTGAAAATTTTTAAAATTGAGTGACCAAAACGAAAATTCGAGTATAATTGAATGAACATTTGTATAAATTACCCTGTAAACCACTACATTTATTGTAATAATATTTTGCTTTTTTTAGATTTTCATAATTTCTTTTATACTAATAACGAGTTCAATATTAACTGAACTAAAATTTAGTTCATCATCATGGACATTTTCAATATAGATAGTTATATAGATTTTGGTACGAATTATAAAAAAGGCTTAAGGAAGCTCAGCAGCGCAGCTAACATCTGAAATCAGACGATTATGATGACCCTAACCATCAAGACAGCGCAATACTCATCACAGCTCCTATGATGCACCAGCCGGGAATCGAACCCGGGTCTGTACCGTGGCAGGGTACTATTCTACCACTAGACCACTGGTGCTTCATGCCCTAGAAATATTAAATTTTATATTTGTCCTTTTTTTTAATAAAGGTATTTTAGCCCAATTAAACCTCGTAGATAAAGCTATTTTTAAATAGTTTAAGCCAATCTAAGATTTATTTTCAGAATGTGATGCAGTTTAAACCACACTGGTATCATGCATGTTGGTATCAAAATGCATATTTCTGGATCAATACCCAATTAGATCTCAACTCAAACAATCATAACTTTAAATATTTGTCCTTCACATATTTAGAATTTAGTATTCTTGCTTTTATTTTCAAGAATTTAATCCTTTTACTTTTTGGACTTAAAAATCCGCTTTCAATTTACATAAAACCATGTAACATTTTAATTAAAAATTTAACGATATGAACTACTTGAACTAATTAATAACATTATAAAAATATAAAGACTGTTAGAAATTAATATATAAAGATTAAATTTCAAATTTAAGCATTTTAGAAAGGACTGAAATTGAAAATTAGCCATTTTATAAAATGGAAAAAGAAAGGAAGTTGGTAGGTGTGCGCCACGTGCCATCATATAGGTATATAGATTTTAAACATATTCTAGGGACTAAACTGAAAGTATACCATTGTTTTAAAATCTCAAAATCAAACTGTGTTTGATTTTAGACAGGTGTCGACAAAAGGAATGGTAATGTCACTAATCTAACTATAAATACAACTAAGGAAAGCACACCTATTGAGTAATAGTATAGTTATGCCGAGTAAGAAATATCGTATCCACGAGGACCAAAAGTACTAGTAATTATTGTTTTTCTATTATTTAGTCGAAAAATTGGAGTTGTAATAGCCCATTTTTGCCCGGCCCATTCAAAATAAGACCAACCCAAATACTCATTACACCAGTCCAAAGTAGACCCAAATAATAACAAGCCCAATACAAACCCAAATACAACACTGGCCCAATACATAGCCGTAACAATTTTCAAATGTAGAAACCCTAAGGGGTTAGCAGCAGTCAGCGCCGCATGCCCCACGTTCGGCAGCCTCCCAAACCGCCCCACGTTCAGCACTCCGTGCACGCCACACACGCGTACCTGCAACAAATCGAACCACGAACAGTAAAGGGTGGAAAAGGGGTTTTCGGGGGTTTTTTCTTTTTGTTATTTTGGCTATTTAAAGTCAAATGGAATCTGTAATGGGGGTTAGCAAATTTTTTATACCGAAATCAAAAAGAAAATAGACAGAAAGAAACATTTTTGAAGGTGGGATCTTGTTTTCTTTCTCTGTTCTTTTACTGTTTTTTTAATTTACCTTGTTCTTTTCTTTTGCTTCTTTTTTAAAAAACAACAAAAATAAACGAAGAAGAGGAGAAAAAGAGGACTTACCGTCGAGAGAGTCGTCGGGCATCCTCTTTTTGCTGGTGTCTGGTCTGAGATGGGAGAACGGCAGTGAAAGAAGAGCTGCGGCGCACTTGAGGATTGGCAGAGGAATGGTGTTTTAGGGTTCCAAAATTGGGCATATATAGGTCGTTAACGACGTCGTTTGGGGCCTGTTTCAGTGGCCCCAAAACGGCGCCGTATTGATCATGCCCATGTGCAACCCGATTCGACCCGGGGAAGATCTTTTTTAAAAATGGACTATTTTCGCAATTAGTCCTCATGATTTATGGTTTTTTTAAAATTAACTTATTTATTTCTTCTAAATTTCATCACATGTTTTATAATTGTTTCAAATTGGTCCTATGTTGCGCAACATTGTAGGAGATTTGGGTAAATTTCTCGTTCAGTCCTCCCCCTGTTTCGCGTGTTTTAATTTGCTCCCTTTCACGTTATTTTGAAATTAGCTTTTTAAATTCTGTTTTTTTTATTTAATCCTTAATTTATTATTTTTAGTTTTTATTATATTGTTAATATTATTTATTTACGTTATTATTACTGTATTGTTATTAGTTTATTATTATATGTTATATTATTATTATATTTATTTATATAGGCGCATATACATGTTAATACATATATATTTGTTTGGTTTTAAAAAAAACATTTTAAATATATATACTATATACATATCGTATATATTTTATTTTTTGTTTTCCTTAGCTTAATATACATATGTATGCGTCTATATATTTGTATTTTATAATATTTGTATATTTTCAATATCTTATAATCCAAATATTTTTTTATAATACGTATACATATACACCTACATTATTCGACACTTTTATCAATATATCTTTCAAATCTCTTTTATATATACATATGTGTCCATATTTTTTATAATTAGTAATATACTATGCTTATATTTTTTTATATAAGCTTTTTTATATTTTTTTGATTATGTTATTTTTATTATTTTTTGTATACATGTATATATGCATTAATATCTTATCATACTTTCAAAAAGTAAACATTTTGATTTTGTCAAAATACTAAAATCATTTTTGTGATCCAAAGGCTTTCAAAATAAAAAATGATATTCAAAGTTAGGGATTTTCGAGGAAAATTGAGCCCTAACGTATTGGGTTCCGTTTTTCTTTATTAATTCCAAATAACCGAGAATATTCGTTATTTAAAATATATAAGTAAAAATCATTTTTAGAAACTTAATTTGTTATGTCCTAACGTATTGGGCATGACATAATTGCTTCCTCGAAATGAAGATTTACTTATAAAGCAAAAGTGATATTCAAAATTCGAGGATTTTGAGGAATTGTACCCTAACGTATTGGGTCTCAATTTCTTCGCATGACTTGAATAATAGACTATCCTTTTCAGATTTCAATATTTGTGTTTTACAAAATCTTTTAAATTTTTGACATCAAGACATTAAACAATCAATTTGGTACTGATTTTGGGCGCTACGAGGGTGCTAACCCTTCCTCGTGCGTAACTGACTCCCGAACCTATTTTCTTAAATTTCGCAGACCAAAACTATTTTTAAGGTGAGCCGATCACACCTCAATCAAGGATCGGTGGCGACTCCAATTTTTGTTTTAAAGTCGACAACTAAATTTTTGTTTTCAAAAAAATGGTTTCGACAGGAGTGATTGTTTTTAATCTAAAACTACTAAACTAATCTAACTAAGAATGCAACAAAGACTGAAATGGAAAAAATAATCGAAGAAAACTAATGAGAAAGACAATACCCAGGAAAGAATCCACCTAGACTTCACATATTATTCTAAATATGAACTAAACGATTTATTCACTTGTGTCTTGATCCGTAGAAATCATTAAATTATGCTAATATCTCTTTCGAGAGTAAGAACAACTGACTCTAGGTTGATTAATTGAAATTGCTTTCTAATTTTCTAATTAAAACTCGTATTGCCGCATTAACTCTATTTATGGATTCCCCTATTTGATTTGACTCTAATCCAGTAGATTTATGTCGTCCTATTTCTAGGATTGCATGTAACTCCACTCAATTATGCTAGATCTACTCTTAAACAGGGATTTTTTCTCCACTGAAATAAGCACATTAAACATGAATTAATATCCTAAAAATATTAAAACACGAAATAAGCATACATAATTGAGAACAAGAATCAAGTATTTATCATGTAAATCAGAAATCAAATAATAAGATTCATCATAGGTTTCATCTTCCCTAGGTATATAGGGAATTTAGTTCATAATCTGGAATGAAAACATCTCAAAATTAAGATAATGACAAGAGATAAAGAAACTCAATAAAACTTATAAGGAAATTAAATGGGGTCTTCAATCTTGAAGGAGATTTGCTTCTGAGTTGATTTCGATGGCGTTCTTTGAGTCTTTTCTTCAATCTTCTCTGTGTGTTCCCTTAGATCTTCTTTTCATTGATATTTATAGACTTTAGAATGCTCAGAAAGCCTAAAAATTGGGTTTTTCCGCGTATTTGGGAAGCAGGGTGCGATATCGACACGGGTTGGCACATGGGTGTGTGGCCAGCCTGTGTGGCCAGCTCGTGTAGAAATGCCCAGGCCGTGTGGATCCTGGAAATAGCTTTATTTTCCCGATTTTGGCTCGTTTTTTGCTGCTTTCACTCCCATATGCTCTCTTAAGCATAGAAACATGAATTTAAAGGATTAGGAGCATCAAATTCACTAATTTACATAACAAATAATCCAAAAATGCATCAAACATGGGATTAAAAATATGTTACTTTTATGGCTTATCAAATATCCCCACACTTAAGCGTTTGCTTGTCCTCAAGCAAAATCCTCAACTCACAATTAAAATTAATCTTTCTCAACTTATAATTCTCATCAATAATGTTTCGACATAATTCACAAATAATCATACATTGATAATTCAACTAAAAGAGCACTAAAGATTCAAACAATCCAAGTCGAACATTTTTAAAGCATGAAAATATAGGTATTTCCCCTTATCTAAGTAATTACCTTTAATTCAAAATCGACAAGAATCGACATCCTCACTAAAGGTTCACTCAAATCACTCGAAGTGTTTAAGGTTCAAGAATAAACACTCAATAGTCAAACAAGAAAAGTCATTACCATAGGTTTGCATGAAAATCAAATCTCCACCACTATAAAATGATATGATACACAAATCAAAAGGTCTTTAAGAGATTGTAATGGGGCTTAAGTTAAGGGTGTGGAGAAAGACTGAAAAGGTTGGTTTAAATCGAGAATGAATTGATAAATTACCAAACTAGAAAATTAAACAAATGCTGAATTAAAAGTAAGTGAATAAATTAAGAATTATTCAAGAATAAGAAAATGAGCTTCTTCTCAAAATATTAATTTAACTATTCAAGATCAATCATAGAACTAAATAATAATCAATATTTTTTTATCTTCTTTTTTTTCGATTTTTTTACAATAATAGATAATTCAGCAAATCAAACAAAAGAGCACGGTTAGACAACTAACCAAATCAAATCTCGATAAAATAATAAAAATCCTCAATGAACAAAAAAAATGAGTTATGGGTTAAAATTAATGGGTAAATTAAGAAACAGTGTGTTAGGCTCAACGGGGTTCACTAAGGGTTAATTAACAAGGTAGGCTTTTTATGGGATAAATGGGTTAAAACCTAAGTGTCTTTATCATATTAGTATATCAAATCAAATGTGTGGTCTCGACATTACATAATCGAAGCAAGTTCTAGAATAACAAATCAAATTGACACACTCATAACCAATAATAAAATGAGCAAGACAAATGTATGCTCTAAAGGCTCAAAATCTCACAACAAATTATGGTTTTTGATGTCAAACTTGTAAATTTAAAACTTCAAGGTAATACCTCAATTCAGGGAAACAACCTAAAATTTTTAACTCTAAAAATAAACTTATCATACTTGATTCTCTCATGTCTTAGAGTTTAAAACAACCAATGCACAAATATCTATGAATTTAATCCAAAATACATCAATAAAAATACAAATCGGTAAAAATTCATTCTAATAAAAGTATGAGAAAATTACTTAAACATAAGATATAATTCAGGGATTTTCTAATAATTATATAAATAACCTCCCCACACTTAAGATGTACATTGTCCTCAATGTACAAACAAATATAATCACAGTATAAACCTAATATCATAAGAGAGGGAAAAAACTGAAACTACCTTAAATATTAGATGAAATCCCCAGAATAGTGAAAAGCAGAATTGTAGTCAAATCTAAATGTAGCGCATGATTCCTAGCAAACTAATAAGAAAATAAACACAAATAATAGAGAAGACTAAGGGGTTATAACTCGATTAGAAACAACTATAAAAATATATTTCAAAAGATAATAATTAAAAAAGTTTAAGAAAATAAAAAAAATTAAAGCAACTAAAACAAAATTAAGAAGAAAGATAAATAAAATAAAAATAAAACAAAAGTAGTAATAATAAACTCAATGATAGTAAAAATATACTAAAAATAATAGAAATCCAAGAAAAATTAAAATAAATTTAAAATTTAAGTATAAGAATAATAAATAAATAATTTTAAAAAAATTAGTAAAATAAGAATAAATAAAATAAAAGGGGTGGCTTGGTTGGGGAAGAAAAGAAAGACAAATTGAGAAAGAAATTCTAGGGTTTGGGCCACATAGTCGTGTGACACGGCTGTGTGAAGTATTTTCAGCTTGTGTGCAATTAAAAATTAACCCAGTTTTCACACGGCCATGGCCGTGTGGCCGGGCCATGTCTCTTACATGGCCGTGTGCCTTGCTTGTGTAACTCTCTGACTTGATTTAAAATTGAAAAAAATTAGCTCCAGGTTTCACACGGCCTAGGACACATTCGTGTGTCCAGGCCGTGTGTGTGTTTTCCTTCGCTCTCCCACGCCCATGTGAGATCCCACACACCCGTGTGGTCAGGCCATGTAACTCATTGTTGATTACCTCATTTCACAAACGGCCTGTAACACGCCTATGTGTCCAGGCTGTGTGTTCTACACGCCCGTGTGTCTAGGCTGTGTAGGTCAAACACACACTTTTTTTTTAGATTTTAAATTAGCATGCAATGGAATTAAAAACATTATAAAAAGTTAAACATTCGGGTTGCCTCCTGAGAAACGCTTATTTAGAGTCTAAGCTCGACTTACCTTGTATTCGCACGGGCACGGTGGTTCGCGGAGCCGAAGCTCCTCTCTATCGTTTTTAAAATCGTCACCACTATAAAATTTGAGTCGATGTCCATTTACCTTAAATGTGCCATATGCCAGATGTGTTACCTCTATCGTATCGTACGGGAAAACGGTTTGTACTACGAATGGACCTGACCATCTGGATTTCAGTTTCCCAGGAAATAGTTTGAGCTTTGAATTTTATAAAAGGATACGATCCCCAACTGTGAATTGTTTGGGTTGCTTCAAACGAGCGTCATGGCGTCGCTTTGTCATTTTTTTATATAGTCTCGAGTTCTCATAAGCATTAGCTCGCCACTCATCTAAATCATTTAGCTGTATCATTCTTTTCTCACCTGCAAGTTTAATGTCGTAGTTTAGAAATTTTATTGCCCAAAATGCTTTATGTTCGAGTTCAAGTGGTAAATGAAAACTCTTTCCATGTACAAGTCTGTAAGGAAATGTTCCTATGGGTGTCTTATACGCAGTCCTATAAGCCCATAAAGTGTCATATACTTTTATCGTTGAATCCTTTCTATTTGACTCTACAGTTTTTTCTAGGATGCGTTTGAATTCTCGATTCGCAACTTCAACTTGGTCACTATTTTGAGGGTGATAAGGGGTAGTTGTTCTATGATGCACCCCATACCTCTTAAGGACCTTATCAAATTGAGCATTACAAAAATGTGTACCCTATCACTAATAATCGCTCTAAGTGTTCCAAATCGAGAAAAGAGCTTCTTAAGAAATCGAACTACCACTTTAGCATCATTAGTAGGTAAAGTTTGAGCTTCTACCTATTTCGACATATAATCAACTACTACAAGAATGTATTTATTACCAAAAGAGCTAGGGAATAAGCCCATGAAATCAATGCCCCAGACATCAAAAATTTCACATGAAAGCATATAAGTTTGAGGCATTTCATCACGTTTAGATATATTACCTGTTCTTTGGCATCTATCACAAGAAGCAACATACCTGTTAGCATCATTAAACAGTGTGGGCCAATAAAAACCTGATTCAAGCTGTAAAGGCCCAATTTAGCCCGGGACCAAAACAAAACCAAAATAACAGTTTATGTATATTGGGCTAAAACGGCCCAATTGGGCCCAAAAATTGAACAACATTAGGGAAGGTTCCCTGCTTTTCCTAGCGCCACTACTACCCATGTGCACTTTCGGCGCGCACAACGCCCGAGGTCTGCCACCGCCAGCTGCGCCTTGCACCGAAATGGCAAAGGCTCCTCTCGTTGACTTCATCTTACCTGCAAAATAGACGAAAACAATAGCCAATAAACAGAAACGAAGATAGTAAAAACAAATAGGAGGAAAATGATGGATTTTTCGGCTTTATAAGCCTGAAAATATGTTGTAAAAGGGGGGTTTTTTTTGAAATAAAAAAGAAAAAAGTTTGAACTTGGATTCAAATGTGATATTTTGTTTTTGTTCTTTTCGTTTTAGATCTTTTTTAGTTATTTTGATTATTTATTTTCCTTTTTTTATCTACAAAAATAAAAAATAAAAAGGGGGAGAAGAATAGTCACCTGAATCCCCGTGAGCCCCGGCACCGGAATCTCCCCTTTCGTTGTTGAAATCGGGTTGAAAGGGGGGAGAAAGGTCTCTCTTTTTGGGTTTTTTTAGGCAGAGAGGGCTCAGCCTCCGTGGGTGCTTCGAAACGAGGTTAAAAAGCCTCTTTTGCGCTGCGTCAGTCGCCGGCCACGGTGGTGGCGCGACGGAGGTCCGAGGAACTCAGTGGCTGGATAGGAGAGAAAAGGGAGGAGAGTTTTGTTTTTTTCTAAGGAATGAGGCTGAAATGAAATAAAAAAAACTTTGGGGTTTAAAGAATAAAAACAAAACGGCGCTGTTTTACCCCCTCTTACCCGCGTGTTGACCCGACCCGTAACCCAGGGTCCGCGTGTTTTCGCGCGGGTGGGTTATTTGCAGTCTAGGTCCTTTCACATTTTCAGCTTATTTTGATTTGGTCCTGTTGCTTATTTTTAACCCTTTTTGAAATTTACCCACAGAATTTTGCTTAGATTTCGATCAGATCCCTGACCCATCAGCGCACTGAAAGCGGACACGTGTCTGAATTTGCGCATTTTGCCCATTCGGTCCTCCCCTTTTATTTCACTTTCGATTTTGCCCCGAATATTTGTCTTAAAATTCAAATCAGTCTTTTTCCTGTTATTTTGCTATTTTATAAATTAACTTAGTTTATTTATTTATTTATTTGTTTCTCACTATTATATTATGCTATGATTTTTACATTGTTATTATTACCATATTTCTATTTTATTTGTTTAGCTAAATGTAAATATCTTTTAATATCTTTATTATTATCATTTTTTACCCACTTATACCCTTTTTAGACTTCATTTTATATATATACATACTAACATATATATACCTTTTTAATATTTCATGTATGTACGTACTTATATTTTTTGTATACTTTATAATTTATCTACATATATACATACGTAATATTCAATAAATGAGTACATTTCTATCTACTTTATAATTTGTATATACGTATTTACATATACATCTTAAATTTTTACACATATACATACCTATTTCTATAGTATGTGCACGTACATATTTTTAAGTTTATTTATAAATACATGCCTACTTATATATATTACTTGTATTTTATACTTTATATATATATCTTTTATCTTCATAAATACATATACTTATAAGTTTTTTACATATATTTTTGTATAGTTTTTATATACCTACATAATATACATACTTACGTCCTTTTTTACGCTTTATAATTTATATACATTAATATGTACATTCGTTTTTTTACATATATACATGTATATGAACTCACGCATCTTTGTAATTTATAATCTACTAATATACATACGTAGATATTTTATCTCTTATTATTTGTATTGTTATTGTCGTTCTATTCAATATTTATTTATTTATTTATTCATATGTTCGTTATTATTTTTAGGAAATGCTTTAGTTTATTTTAGTTTATTTATTTATTATTTCATATACTTGACTCTTTTATTTTATGTATTTTATTTCTTGTGATTATTGCGTATATTATTTGTGCTTGTATTATCATCATCATTTTGTTATACAAGTTAATATTGTGTTTATTCCTACCATTTTATGTTAAGTTAATTTTATTTAATATGGTTTTAAAATAAACAAAATTTCGTATTTTGAAATTCGCAAAAATTGTACCCTAACTTACTGAGTTTCGATTTTCACGATGAATCTAAATACGCGAGTCTTTTTTCAAACCTAAGCTTTAAACGACCTCGAGAATTAAGAAAAGATCGTGTCCTAACTTACTGGGCATGATCCCTTTTTTAAATACGGGATAGCTAAATATCTTTTGAATAAGTAAATTTTCGGCATTTATTCTCGTATCGGGAATTCGATACGTTGTGTCCTAACATATTGGATATGACGTTGTTTTCTCGAGATCAGGATTTTTTTTTTAAAAAAATAAAGGCAATATTTTGCGTTTGGAAATTCAAGAAAATGTGCCCTAATGTACTGGGTTTCGATTTCTCTTTTAGCCAAGTAGCCAAATACCCTTTAAAAGTTTCAAAGTATAGGTTTTGGAAACCATAAGGTGATCTTGGTTTCGAGAGTTTAAAATATCGTATCCTAATGTGCTGGATGTGGTATTCCTTCGGAACAAGAGAATCTTAAATCCCAACTCATATTATTCAAAAGTTTTTAGGATCATATTTTTAAAATTCTTCAAAGTTTTCAATTTTCGATATTAAGACATTAACTAATCAACTAGGTACCAATTTTGGGCGTTACGAGGGTGCTAACACTTCCTCGTACGTAACCGACTCCCGAGCCTATTTTTTTGAATTTCGTAGGCCAAAATCGTTGTTTTAATAAAATTAAATAATTTATTAAAAACAACCACTTTTTAAGGTGACCCGATCACACCTTATCAAAAAGGATTGGCGGTAACTCCCGTTTTTGCTTTCATTTTTCAAAACCCAAGTCGCTCCGTTTTCATCCAAAAAATGGTGTCAACACAAGCGTTTTATGTGCTGTCCTAATTCCACTGTAATGTCCTCCTGTCGGTCCTAAGTGGCAGTGTTCCAAGATATTATTCGCTTTTGATTTTGTAACACATTTTCGAATTACTTGATCTGCACATACACGAAAAAGAAAAGGGTCCTCCCAAAAATAAATTTTCACATTGGCAAAGAATCGTTTCTTTTAGTGATGTGTCAACCCTTTTGGTAGGATGTTAGCAGCAAGGCAATTCGCGATATCTGCAAACCAAAGAACTTTAGAATCGACTATAACCATGAGTTGTTCCTCAAAAAACAAGTCATTTATCTCGTTCTCATCAAACTCCTTAAGATGGGGAATCTTTAGTCGTGAAAGGTGATCTGCTGCAATATTTTCAACTCCCTTCTTATCTTGGATTTCCAAATCGAACTCCTGCAATAATAAAATCCACCTTATAAGTCGAGGTTTTGCATCCGATTTAGTTAGTAGATAGTGAAGAGCAGGATGGTTAGTGTAAACAACAACTTTAGACAATATTAAATATGGTTTAAATTTATCGAATGCAAAAACCACTGCTAGAAATTCTTTTTCTGTAGTAGTGTAATTTTCTTGTGCATCTGTCAAAGAGTTGCTAGCATAATAGATTGGCTAGAAATGTTTGTCTCTTCGTTGTCCAAGAACTGCACCAACTGCAAAATCACTCGCATCACACATCAGCTCAAAGGGTAAATTCCAATCAGGTGCAACCACAATCGGTGCATTAATTAATTTTTCCTTAAGAGTATTAAATGCTTCTAAACATTCCTGATTAAAATTGAATGTCACATCTTTTTGTAGCAATTTAATTAAAGGCTTAGCTATTTTAGATAAATCTTTGATAAACCTTCTATAAAATCCAGCATGTCCTAAAAAGCTTCGAATAACCTTAACTGAACTAGGGGGAGGTAATTTTTCGATAGTTTCAATTTTCGCTCTATGAACCTTGATCCCTTTACTAAAAATTTTATGGCCCAATACAATCCCTTCTCAAACCATGAAGTGACATTTTTCCCAATTAAGCACAAGGTTCGTTTCCTTACATCTCAGTAAAACTCGTTTTAAAATTTTAAGACAAAGGTGGAAAGAATTATTGAATACTGAGAAGTTATCCAGAAATACCTCCATAATGTCTTCTACAAGTTCATCAAATATTGCTAGCATGCAACGCTGAAAAGTAGCAGGAGCATTACACAATCCAAAATACATTCTTTGAAAAGTAAACGTACCATATGGACATGTAAATGTCGTTTTTTCTCGGTCCTAGGGAGCTATTGGGATTTGGAAGTGGCCAGAAAGTCCATCTAGGAAGCAATAATACATGTGACCAGATAATCTTTCCTTGTAGCGTCATTCAACTTCCTATAGTCAATACAAACTCTCCATCTCGTGACTATTCTCGTTGGAATCAACTCGTTTTTCTCGTTGGCTACAATAGTCATGCCTCTTTTCTTCACCCAAGTATTATTAGAAATATGATAAATAACTCCAGCATCTAGAAGTTTAATTATCTCAGCTTTAACAACTTCCTTCATGCTAGGATTTAACTTTCTTTGAGCTTGCTCACATGGTTTATACTCATCTTCCATTAAAATTTTATAGGTGCAAAAAAAAGGACTGATCCCTCTAATGTCGGAAATCTTCCAAGCTATGGCTCTTTTATGTTCCTTTAAAGCTTGCAATAACTCATCTTTCTCATTTGGCTTCAAATCTGAAGCAATAATGACTTGCAAAGTAGAATTGTCTCTAAGAAATGCATGCTATAAGTGATTTGGTAATTGCTTCAGTTCCAATTTGAGAGGTTGTAACACCCCTAACCCCTATCATTTACTCACCAAGGCATAATTATACTTTTATTTTATTATCAGAGTTAAAAATATTCACAGTTCAATAAAAAGACTAATCATAAATTAGCGAATCAATAATATTCAAAAATTACGAATTTGAACTTATACATATAAACAAAAGAACATGATCCATGTTTAATAGTCAATTCTACTGACTTATTACCAAATTTGTGTAAAAAAAACAACCACTTCACTCAAGTCAATTTAAAAACTTCACATTCCATAATCACTACTTAGCTAACTTAAGCATATTACATCATTGTTTACAAATTATTTAATCCATAATATACTTATATAATATTATAACAGAACCTAAATTATATCAACTAGCATATTCAAATATGAAACACAACCAATCCATATATGTCTCATTATTTTAATACATTTTATGTCCAAATATATTAGCACATTAAAACCTAATTTTATATCTATACCTAAGACCGAACGTATATATATTCCTATTACATTGTACTTATTAATCAACCAAACCATTTTAGTAATTACTCATCATTATAATATAAGTTTACAATTATATGACATAGTCACATTAAACAAAACATTAAAATTGAACATTATCAAGCACTTATGTATATAACATATTATGCTAAAATCTTTAGCCGTAATACCCTTATATCATTTGAGCCACAAACCTAATCATCCTTAGAATGCAACTATTAAGATCGAATTTCATAGGTACTTACAATTTCAAATTAAACGTATATCTAAACTTCAATTTCTAACAAAAAAAAAACATGGCATAATTTGCTGTTCTATAGCAAAACATAGCAACCGTAAATCAATAACTTAACAAATAGATTTCCTATAAAGTAAGCTAGGCTAATTTATTAAAAATCAATTTTAGTAAGCACGAACTCAAGGCTTCATTTTCATAGACAATTATACAAAAGTATCAACATCATTTTAAGTCAATTTCTCAAATGATTTAAGACCAAACTTAAGCTTTCATTTACAAGTTTTAACCGAATACATGGCATACCATAATCAAACGAAGCACATACATATATGGCATACTACTATTACTAGCCATACATATTCAACTTAATGATCCACATTTCATATACACTCGGCATTCGGTTTGCATCATAACATTCGAACATAGTACATACCAAATATACATATATAATATAAACTAAGCCATACCCGAATATAAGTAAGTAAACCATCATTATTGATCATCTTCTTTATGTATAAATACCAAAATCAAACAAAAGGAAATAAGCCATTTTCGCATGGCTTTTTTCTTTATATACATAATCAAAATCAAACCCAAATATATATGTATATATATATTTACTAGCCTATACATGCCATAAGTTCAAAATGAATTTTTTTTTAAAAATACCGAAAGTAGTCGACAGTGTGAATGACTTCACTGATGATCCCCGAGCACGTAACAACCTCCAAAATCTATAAAACAATGACAAATAGATACACGAAGTAAGCTAACTTAGCTTAGAAAGTCTTAAGCAAATACTTATATAATATATCATTAAATAGGCAATATATCAAGATCGAATATACACATGTTTATACATAACTAATACATTCACATATCTCAAATCATTTTTTTCATGACTACTTGCTTATACTCAGGCTTCCAATCATTTGCATCATATTAACATAGGGTCGAACTCACCTTTCATATACACATATACTTATGTTAGCTTTATATATCATTTTTGCGATAACTAACCAATTTACTTACCAAATTTTTCGAATAGCTAAGTAAACATCACGTACCTAATCACTTTAGTTCATTAATCCCAATTGATATCACTTCGGCGTAAAGGCTACTAAGTAAAAATCTTAATATGATACACTGGCACGAAGCCTGTTAGGCGTAAAGCCTGATATAATTCACCGGCATAAAGCCTGCTAGGCATAAAGCCCGATTATCACTGATACAAAATGGATCTTACACATAATTCATATCTATATAGGAAGTACTAATAAATCTTTAAGATGTAAACTAAACATTTTAAACATAGTATCTCAAATAGATCGAACTTTTGCTCAAATTTCACAACCATTTCACATTCGGCTAACATATGAAAATTTCTACAAATAAATTCAGCAAATAAAATTCATATAAATTTTAATTTAACGACATTTATTTGCTTAACGACTTACCTCGAACGATGAAAATCGAAACAAGACAATTAATCGACAACTTTGGTTTTTCCTCGATCCAACTCCGATTTCTTTGGTTCTTGATCTAAATGTATTCAAAATAAACTAATTTAAAGATAATTCCATTCAATTTAGTCCAAAAACACATAAATGGGAAAATTATCATTTTGCCCCTGACATTTTACACTTTTTGCAATTTAGTCCCTAGTGCATAAAACACAAAATACATAAAATTTGCACACACCATGCTAGGGCTGAATGTTCCTTGTCTTCATACAAGTCCTCATATTTCATTTATTTCACACTTTAGTCTCTCAAAATTTTATTTTCACAATTTAGCCCTAATTACTCAAATTCACCAAAAATTCAAAGACAACACATATTAATCTAACACATATATTTCATATTTCACCTACTAACATCATAAAACTCAAAAATTCATCAATGGCACATTTCAAAATCATCAACAATTCACAAAATTAAAACATGGGTTTTGAAGTATTCAAAGCAACAATCTCAAAAACGTAAAAATTATCAAAAAACTGAACTAAAACTCACCTTGAATCAAGCTTCAAAAAAATGGCTGAACCCTAGCTTGTTTTCTTTCTTTTTTTTTTCTTTTGTTTACATACGACTATGAAGAAAGATGAAAGCCATGGTTTTCATTTTTGTTTTACTTTAACATATATTAACCATTTATTATTTTACTAATTTAACCTTTGTTTCTAAATTTATATACTTTATAATACAAGGTCATTCTTGACCATTATCACCCACTTACTTAATAGTGGGCTAATTACCTATTAAGGACTCCACATTAAAAAGACATTAGCAATTTAACACTTTACACATTAACTAGCCACTTTTTCATTTTACGCGATTAAGCCCTTTTTCTTTAATTGGTCACTCAAACGACAAAAATTAAAACACGAAAATTTCACACAATCAAATTCACACATAATAAACACACAAAATAATACTAAAATATTTTTTTGACTCGAATTTGTGGTCCTGAAACCACTATGTCCGATTAGGGTCGAAATCGGGTTGTTACAGAGGTTCTTCAATAGAGGGTTTTAATTTTAATTCATCGTTTACCTCAATGCCCTTATAATTCTTCTATCTCACTAAAGACTCATTAGAATCTAAATCAATTTTTGTCTTACTTATCATAGCAATATCGTCATCTACCTCATCTCATTAAATAAGACACAGTTCCAACGTGTCCTTATGAATAATTTCTTGTAATGAATCTTGAATAACATGGTCAATAGGGTCAATAAAATAACCAGAATAATCTTGTTCTCTAGAGAATCGCATGGCATCATAGATTTTAAAAGTAATCTCTTCATCACCTATCCTAAGCACAAGTTTACCATCACCTACATCAATGACAGCCTTAGTAATGGCTAAAAAGGGGCGGCCTAAAATTAAAGGTACTTCAGTATCCTCATCCATGTCAAGCACAACAAAATCAATAGGGAATATGAATTTATCTACCTTTACAAGTACATCTTCAATAATACCCCTAGGATATTTAACAAATCTATCGGCTAACTGAATACTCATTCTAGTGGGTTTAGGTTCCCCAAGACCAAGTTGCTTGAACATTTTATAAGGCATCAAACTAATACTAGTACCCAAATCAGCTAATGCTTTCTCAATATTTAAACTACCAATAAAACAGGGAATAGTAAAACTTCCTGGATATTTCAGCTTAGTTGGCAGTTTATTTTGGAGGATATTTAAACATTCCTCGTTGAGTTCCATAGTGGATAGTTTCTCAAACTTCTTTTTATTCGTTAATAGCTCTTTTAAGAATTTTACATATGTGGGCATCTGCGAAATAACTTCAACGAAAGGTAAGTTGATATGTAATTGTTTAAAAAGTTCAAGAAATTTAGCAAATTATTCATCCATGCAATCTTTCTTCAACTTGGTCGGATACAGGTTCAGTGGTTTGTATTCTTTAACCATTGGTGTCTGAATTTCTTCGGGTTTTACCCCATCATCATTTGCCTTATCAGTTTCCTGTTGTAGATTCTTTTCAGGTTCAGCCAACACTTTTCCATTCCTCAATGTAACTGCTTTCACGTGCTCTTTTGGGTTAGGTTCAGTGTTACTGGGTGAACTACCTTGTTGCTTTTCTGAAACCAATTTAGCAAGCTGTTCAACTTGATTTTCAAGCCTAAGAATTTATGCTTGCTGATTTTTCAAAGTTGTCTCGGTGTTTTGAAAACGAGTCTTCGACACCGAAATAAATTTTGCTAACATCTCTTTAAGGTTTGACTTCTTCTCTGGCTGATAAGGTTGTTGTAAGCCTGGAAGGGGTTGTGATATTTGGTTTCCTTGATCACCCTATGCGAAGTTTGGGTGGTTTCTCCAACCTGCATTATAGTTTTTACTATAAGGGTTATTTTGAGTTCTAGAATCATTACCCGTATAATTGATATGCTCATTCTCCGTGCTAGGACCAAAGGGTAAATATTCTAGATTATTTATTTCACCTCCATTTGCATCACATTGCGCCACCTGATTTACCTGCATAGAAAGATATAAATCATCAAATTTTCTATTTAATATTTCTACCTGGTTTGATAATATGGTGATCACATTTAAATTAAAAACACCGGCTATTTTCATCGGCTCCGTCCTCATAACCTTCCACTGATGATTATTCAGTGGCATTTCTTCAATAAATTCATAAGTCGCTTCTGGTGTTTTATTGTTCACAGTTCCATCGGCTGCTGCGTCAATTAGTTTCCTAATTGAGGGATTCAAACCACTGTAAAAGGTTTGAACTTATAGTCATAGAGGTAGCCTATGGTGATGACACATTCTCAATAAATCCTTATACCTCTCCCATGCATCATATAATGTCTCTAAATCGACTTGCACAAAAGAAGAGATGTAGTTCCTCAACTTGGCTGTCTTAGTTGGAAGGAAGTACTTTAGTAGGAAGTTCTTGGTCATTTGATGCCATATAGTGATGGAACCTTGTGGTAAAAAGTACAACCACTGTTTAACTTTATTCCTCAATGAGAAAGGGAATAATCGTAGGTGAATAGCCTCGTCAGTGACGCTAGTAATTTTGAAAGTATCGCAAATTTCCAAAAAACTAGCCAAATGAGTATATGGGTCTTTGTCTTGCAAACCATTAAACTAAACAAACTGTTGAATCATCTGAATAATGTTCGGTGTTAGTTTGAAATTATTTGCAGTAATAATAGGTCTCACAATACTCGGTTCAACCCTAGTTAGAGTGGGCTTGGCATAATCGTACATAGTACGAGGAACAAAAATAGGATCTATAGGATTCGCCGCCACTGCAGGAGGTAGCTGATTATTCTGATTATCAGCCATTTCCTCAGTAATAAAAGAACCTGGCAGAAGCAAAATTAAAGAAAAATTAAAATGTAAAAATTAAACTAAAAGCAAAAATAAAATGCAATAAAAATAAATTGCTAAATTAATAAAAATCGAGTGTTCCTAATATTTTAATCCCCGACAACGGTGCCAAAAACTTGATGGTCACTAAACTAACTATAAATACGACTAAGGTAAGCGCACCTATTGAGCAATAGTATAGTTATGGTGAGTAGGGAATATCGTATCCACGAGGACTAAAAGTACTAGTAATTACCGTTTTTCTATTATTTAGCCGATAAATTGGAGTGATTGTTTTTAATCTAAAACTACTAAACTAATCTAACTAAGAATGCAACAGAGATGAAATGGGAAAAATAATCGAAGACAACTAATGAGAAAGACAATCCCAGTAAAGAATCCACCTAGACTTCACCTATTATTCTGAATCTGAATTAAACGATTTATTCACTTGTGCCTTGATCCGTAGAAATCCCTAAATTATGCTAATATCTCTTTCGAGAGTAAGAACAATTCACTCTAGGTTGATTAATTGAAATCTCTTTCTAATTAAAACTCCTATTGTCGCATTAACTCGATCTATGGATTCCCCTATTAGATTTGACTCTAATCCGGTAGATTTATGTTGTCCTATTTCTAGGATTGCATGCAACTGTACTCAATTATGCTAGATCTACTCTTAAACAAGGATTTTTGCTCCACTGAAATAAGCACATTAAACATGAATTAATATCCTGAAAATATTAAAACACAAAATAAGCATACATAATTGAGAATTGAGAATTGAGAACAATAATTAAGTATTTATCATGTAAATAAAAAATCAAATAATAAGATTCATCATGGTTTCATCTTCCCTAGGTATCTAGGGAATTTAGTTCATAATCTGGAATGAAATCATCTCAAAATTAAGATAACAACAAGATATAAAGAAACTCAATAAAACTTAGAAGGAAATTAAATGGGGATCTTCAATCTTGAAGGAGATCCGCTTCTGAGTTGATTCTGATAGCGTTCTTCGAGTCTTTTCTTCAATCTTCTCTGCGTGCTCCCTTAGATCTTCTTCTAATTGATATTTATAGAATTTAGAATGCTAAGAAAGCTTAAAAATTGGGTTTTTCTGCGTATTTGGGAAGCAGGGTGCGATATCAACATTGGCTGGCACACGGGCGTATGGCCATCCCGTGTAGAAATGCTCAGGCCATGTGGATCCTGGAAAGAACGTTATTTTCCCGATTTTGGCTCTTTTTTTGCTCCTTTGGCTCCCAAATGCTCTTCTAAGTATATAAACGTGAGTTTAAAGGATTAGGAGCATCAAATTCTCTAATTTACATAATAAATAATTCAAAAATGCATTAAGAATGAGATTAAAAATATGTTACTTTTATGGCTTATCAAATGGTTTGGAAACCTTAATAAATCAAAATTTTTATTATATCAAATTATAAATAATTGTATTAGGCATAAATTGTTTTAGATCAAATTGTGGTTATGGTTCTTCTACTATGTTTAAATTTAAGATTTGGTATTTATACTTTAATATGATATAATTTGGTTCCTCTACATAATATTGAAATAGTTAATACCCTTAATAATTATAGTATTTTGATTAACTAATGCCATTATAAAATAGAGGATCAAATCATGTCAAATTAAAATATAAAGACTAAATGTTAAATGTAAGCATAATAGAGAGTTTGAAACTGTAATTTACAGTTATCTTATAGTGATTGAAAAAATAAAAAAAAAAGTGTTGTGTCATTAGTTACTCTAAATAATTAGCACCGTAATTTTGATAGTTGATGTGATTTTAACACACACTTATTCCAACTCATTATGCCAAAATAAAAGAAAAAAAATGTGTTAGAATAATATTTTAAAAAAATAAAAGTAAAATATTTAATCAAAATAGATAAAAATGTTAATTATTTGGACTAACTAATAATACTGTAAAAATAGAGAATCAATTTATGTTACATTTAAATATTTAATCTCAATCATGAACATAATAAAATAATCAAAACTAAAATTTTACTATTATAAGGCAAAAAAATAGGTTGGATTTGAGGCGTGTCATGGGAAAGTACTTAAACCTTTTATACATAGGTATATAACATCATAAATTTGAAAATAATATAAGGAGTAAAACTAAAAATTTACCATTATGATTAATATAAAATAAGAAGGTGACGTGTGTCACACTTTGCATTGGGTTGATTATTTATTTATGTCAATTTATAGAAAAAAATTTGAAGGCTAAAATATGTTGTAAGTCTCTATGCACTTCGTGCATTTGAAATTTAGTCCCTTACTTTTACTTTAATGAATATAGTCATCTACTTTATAGATTTAAAAATTTAGGTCTAGTTGCTACCATCAATAAAAATCTTCTATTAATTTCTCTAGTGTGATATTTTGAAATTTTAAAAAAAATCACTTGATAGTTATTTAACAAAAAATTTAACATTGAAAATATTGATTAGGATTTTTTTCCATTAAATACACTCATTTGGAATCATCGTGATAAATAAATTAGAATATTTTTCTTAAGAAAAATTAATATTGACATTTTCATTGAAATAATTAACATCGAACATTAACTGTTAGACTAACTAACGATATTATAAAAGTAGATGAACTACATTAGGCCAAAATTTAAAGTATAATGATTAAATATCAAGTTTTATCATAGTCTAGATGCCAAAATTGAAATTTGACCATTGCTTATAATGTAAAAAAAAAAGTAAAGCAAATTTGAAAGA
This sequence comes from Gossypium hirsutum, assembly GCF_007990345.1. Classification (NCBI taxonomy): domain Eukaryota; kingdom Viridiplantae; phylum Streptophyta; class Magnoliopsida; order Malvales; family Malvaceae; genus Gossypium; species Gossypium hirsutum. The sequence continues at coordinate 36,067,544 of NC_053445.1, read as the reverse complement.
AATGAGAAGCTAAGTGCTAGTTTCTAAGATTCTTATGGTATTCAAATTATATATAACCACATAATGTTTATTAACGATGTTAACTATTTGGACTAATTAATAAAATTATAAAAATATAGGGACTAAATTCTGCTAAAAATAAAGTATATGGATTAAATCTCTAATTTAGGCATGTTAAAAGGACCAAAACTGGAATTTAATCATTTATAAAATGAAAAAAAAAAGAGAAGGAAATGGAGCATTATGGGTGGTCTACACGTGTCAACAGGAAGGTCATATATATATAGGCTGTATTTGTAGGGAAAATTAAAAAATTTAGAAAGCTCAGCAGCGCGTATCACACTTCACATCCGAAGATCTGAAGGTTGTGATGACCCAATTCATCGCGAGAGCGCACTACTCATCACAGCTCCTTCAGTGCACCAGCCGGGAATCGAACCCGTGTCAGTACCGTGGCAGTGTACTATTCTACCACTAGACCACCGTTGCCCCTTAATCAAAACGCAAAAATTAAATTTATATTTTACAGAAAAGAAACAAGCTTAATCCAACAAAGTATATTCAGTCAAGCTTAGTCCATCTTTGGACCTCAAAGCTTGACTTAAACTCATCTCAATTACATTTAGAACACCCAACTTATAAATTTCGAGTTTTCATTGTGTTTTTGGTTTGCATGGTAGTTAGTTTTTTTTAAACATATATTTCAAGTATCTAAATATATAGATAGATATTATATGACATTCACTCAAAATATATTGTGAAAAATGATACATGACAATTTTTGGAGCATAAGTTGAAATATTTTTATAATGTTTAGAGTTGAAATAGATATTATATTTGAAAGCAATTTCTTTTAAATGTTTTACATACGATATTAAAATATATAAATACTCTTATTATAATATTTGTTTAGATATAGATGTTTTAATCATTTCTTAATCAAACTGGTACCTCGTTAACTCGTAAATCAATTCAATGATGAACTTTATTATAATAAAGATATCATGTATGTAGCTATTTATATTATAAACAAATCATTTGACTGAATTTGATGTCAGAAATTAAGGGACACCAATTCAATCATTTAACACCTCACTCAAATAATAACATATAATAGCATATATGGAAGGTGTTAGTGTTATATATATATATATATAAACCACTCTTAAAAAAAACTTCTCACTCCCACTTTCTTAATTTTTTTTAAAAAATTACTTTTTTTTTTAAGTTTCCATTATGTTATTTTTAAAAAAAATTAAATAATCATATATAAGTTTAAGAAAATAGAAAATCAACTCGAACTGAAGTGTTTAAATGATTAATAGATTATAAGTTAAAAAATTATAATTAATCTAATTGAATTTATAATTAAATTAAAATTTTTATGATATAAAATTAAATATTTTTTATATTTAACATAACAAGAATTACATACAAATTTTATATAAAAATATTTTTTAAAATATCTTATAAGAGTTAATGATGATTTCTTTATTTACTTTACAAATTTATTACTTTTTAAAAGAGTTATAAACTTTATAAAATAATTTTCAAAAAGAAATAAAATAAAGTTTATTTTGTCAAAGAAAGTTAAAATACTCGAAACTCAAAATTAGTATGAAAAAATCAAGAATCGAACTGAATAATAATGAATGACACAAAAAATCCGACCGATTTGAACTAAACTAAACTCACCTCTAATCAAACACACACAAATATTTAGGTCTATCAAACTATACTAATATTTAAGATTCTTCCGACCCTTCAATCGACTCTCAATTCAGTGAAGAATTTACCAAAAATCCTTTATTTTTATAAAATAATAGATATTATTTCGAATATATTGTTAACTTTTCATATAAAATCTAGAAAAATAGTTGCACATGATGGAAATCAAACTCAAAACATTATGATTTTAATGAAAAAAACTTTATAACATAACCCATATTTGGTTATCAATTCAATTTTTTTTTAAAAATTATTACATAAAATTTCCACTTATATCGTTAATGTGTCTTAATCTAATGCGTGTTTATATGCAAACGTAAAATCATTAAATATTTAATTTAAGTTAAATATAAAATATTAAAAGTAGAATAACTTATTTGCATAATTTAATGAATAAATTTTATTTTCGAGCAATTTACCATTAAAAGCCTAATTTTTTTTAAATTTATCGAAATGGGCCCGATATTTTATTATTTACCGGAATGGGTCCTTTTCCCCTAAATCGCATCCACGTAAGCGCGATGTTAGGGGATGTGTTAGCAAATCGCGTCCCCAGGAGCGCGCTACATGTCAGCAAATCGTGTCTACATCAGCGCGCTGACGTGGACGCGATTTGCTGACGTGTAGCGCGTTCCTGGGGACGCGATTTGCCCCGTGCGTGAACAGTGCAACGGTCATTTTTTTGACCGTTGCCCCCCCAACGGTCCAAAAAAAACTATAAATACCCCCACCCTTTTTTTTCACAAACTAATCCTCTCTCAAATTTCCTCTCAATTTCCTCTCAATTTGCTCTCAAATTCCTTCCAAATTTCTCTCAAATTCATATTTAATCTCAATTTGCTCTCAAGTTCCTCTTAAATTTATCTTAAATCCCTATTTTTAAATAATTTAAAAAAATTTAAATTTTTTTAAACCGTAAAAATTTGTACGATTTCAGCAATGGCCGGAGAATTGACTCGTCTTGATAAACAGCACATATCGGTGGAACAAATAAAAATGGTAAGCGTTAAATTTAATTTTTAAATATTATTTAAGAATTTTTTATTTATGCATTTTTAGATAATTATTAATTTGTTATTTGTTATAAAAGTCTGTAGATCGGATATTGGAATGCAATATCCGGAATATGCATGCTCCTCCATCACCGTTGGTAAAGAACTACCTGCGGGAAGCGGGTTTTTGGCACGTGGCGACGGTAGGCCGAGGATGCAAGGTGGACCCGAAACTAATCAGTGCGTTGATCAAGAGGTGGAGACCCGAGACGCACACATTCCATCTTCTATGTGGAGAGTGCACTATCACTTTGGGAGATGTCAGTCTGCAATTGGGATTGCTGGTGGATGGGTACCCAGTCACCGGGTCTGCCCAATCTAGCGATTGGGGAGCGGTGTGCTACGAGCTTTTGGGTGCTATTCCGGAGAAAATGGACGGAGGTAAGATCGAGATGGGCTGGTTACGAGACACATTCCCGGATCCGGATGAAGATTCAACCGAAATAGAAAGAATTCGATATGCTTGGGCATACATTCTTCAGTTAATTAGAGGTTATTTGATACCGGGCTCGTCACGGTGCCGCGTACATCTAAGATGGCTGCTGAAACTCGTTGATTTTAGAGCAGCTGGTAAATTGAGTTAGGGGTGTGCCGTCTTGGCAACGTTATATCGGGAAATGTACGGGGCGACGCAACCGAGGAAAGAAAAAATCGGAGGTTGCCTGTCACTACTGCAGTCATGGGTACGGTTTCGCTTTCCATTTCTATTCCTCGAGTGGACCACCCGTATACATTCTCACTCATAACGAGGTAAATTTTATATTATATTTTACAATTATTATGTAAATTTTTAAAAATAAAAGTATGCTAAAAATTTATTTAATTAGGTGGAACCATCCGGCAAGTCATGCTCGATTACCTACCTCTCTTGAAGATATACGGCTTCTATTAGACCAACAGTCAGAAGCACATGTAAGTATTAAATAAAATTGATATTTCCATCATTCGCTAGTCGATTGGTATTTAGTATTTAGTATTATGTATATAACTAATATTTCTATCATGTTCATATAGTTTCAATGGACACCATACGAGGATCTGGCAATTCGGGCAGTAATTCTGGATGAGTTTTTACAAAATCCAAACGCTTGGCACGCAAAAGTCGCATTTATCAACTACGCGACCGTGGAGATGTACCAGTCAGACAGGGTGTTATGGCAATTTGGGTGTAGACAACTGATTTCCGTAGAACTTGAGGTGTTTGACGATTACCACAAAATCGACCTTCGGTAATTGAATACGAATTGGCCGAGATTCTGGTCCGAGTACATCCAAATGTGGGAAGATCCGTATGATTATATACCTACTAAGAAACCGATCATCGTTCCAGAGTTAGCGTGCGTGCCGGAATACATGCCATGGTTTAGGATCCATGGCAAGTCGTATTTACTGTCCCCAGAGGAGAGGCAGCGGCAATTACGTGTCCAAAGGGAAAGACGCGGGCCATTAAATCCAAGACGACAGGACGACGACGCTGACCCCTCAACGAGGCCCAGACATTCACCCGGCCCATCATCAGCGGCCATTCAATCACGAGGCCCAACGATAGCACCGACACAGTCACCCGACCCAGCAGTTTAACTGATGATACCCACGCAACCGCCTCTTTAGATGACACCAAGTGCGATTCCTAGCCTTTTATGTATCCTAACCTTTATATGTTTCATTTTCCGAGTCCTATGGCAGGTTAGAGCCAATGGCCCGGTTCAACTCCATTTCCTGTTACGCCGAGTGGACTGCCAATGTATAGGCCAGCGACGCACGAGGGATCGCCAGAGGGGCCGTCGGGGAGCTCTTCTTTTTACCAATCCCTACCACCGTATGGGTTTCAAACACCGTCACCGTTGGTGATGCAAACACCTCTACATTCACTATTCTATCAAGGTGGCTCATCGTCCCAACTCCGACAACCAGATGCCCTACCGGAAGAACCAGAATCCTCGCCGGAAGAACCGCAACCGCCACCGGAAGCTGGACAAAGGAGGAATCCAGCGCGTAACTGTTGGCGGCCGCCATATGGCTCTGAATTCGGCTGGCACTGATATTGATTTTTGTGTTTAAATTTATTTGTACAAATATTTTGAATATTTTGATATTATTTGATGTAATAAAATAGAAATTTTTTTGAGTTATTACTTAAAAACCCTAAACTAATTTATTAAAAATTTATAAATTTATAATTTATAATTAAATGCATAATTTAATTGACAAACCTTAAACTCTTAACCTAAAAAACACTAACTCTAACCCTTAACTTAAAAACCTTAAACCCTTAAATTAAAAACCATAAACCCTTAACTTAAAATCCATAACCATTAACTTAAAAACCCTAAACCCTTAACTTAAAAACCATAAACCCTTAACCTAAAAACCCTAACCCTTAATTTAAAAACTATAAGCCCTTAAATTAAAAACCATAAACCCTTAACTTTAAAACCCTAAACCTTTAACTTTAAAACCCTAAACCCTTAACTTAAAAACCTTAAACATTAAAACCCTAAAACCCTAAACCCTTAAATTAAAAACCATAAACTCTTAACTTAAAAACCCTAATCCTTAACATAAAAACCATAAACCCTTAACTTAAAAACTGTGACCCTTAAATTAAAAACCCTAAACACTTAACTTTAAAACCCTAAACCCTTAACTTAAAAACCCTAACCCCTTATCTTAAAAACCTTAAACCTTAAAACCCTAAAACCCTAAACCCTTAAATTAAAAACCCTAAGCCCTTAACTTAAAAACCCTAACCATTAACTTAAAAACCCTAAACCCTTAACTTAAAAACCTTAACCCTTAACTTTAAAACCCTAAACCCTTAACTTAAAAATGTAACCCTTAAATAAAAAACACTAAACCCTTAACTTTAAAACCTTAACCATTAAATAAAAAACCCTAACACTTAACTTAAAAACCTTAGCCCTTAACTTAAATATAATTTGATAATTTTACTAACCATTAATATAATTATCAGTTAATAATTTTACATTCACATAATGTTAGATTTGGAAAAATGTTTTAACTGGTACTAACAATTAATAATTTGATAATTTTACTAACAATTAATACAATTATCAATTAATAATTGAAAAAATATAATTTTTTTTTACAATTACATTCAACTATTGCGATTAGGGCATGATCGACTTGTATGACCTGGATTCCTACACCATCCGCACAACTTCTGTTGACTAGCTGTTTCTCGGATATCCATATTGTTATGTATTCTAGTCGAGTAAGGTCGACCCTTTGTTTTGTGACGTAATTCTCTATCGGGTAACAGCTTAAAAGGGGCAAGAGATGCGGGCGGCCACTTACGTTCATTTGGGACCGGTGGGAAAACATGTCACCAGACGTTGTACATGTTTTCTAATTTGTACACTTCGTCCACATAGCTCATCGGATCCAGACGGAGATTTTGACAAGCTGCAATAACATGAGCACAATGATAACGAAGTGCATCAAACATCCCACAGTCGCAAGTCCTATTTCGCAAGTGTACACGATATTTCCCACCAACAACAGCTTGGTGCGATCTATCAAACTTTGTCATGCGAAACCATAAGTTGTCTCGATCGTGACACACTGTGTGCATGGTGTTTGCCCGCGCATTGGCCTTGTTAATTTATTGAACTACCTTACTGCACCATACATAGCCTCCCTGCATCTGGCCTGCATAACTTGCTGCTCGCTTTGGAAATAGCGCCGCCAAACGAAAATATCTCTCTCGCACAACCGATGTTATCGGTAGATGACGCGTTCCTTTAAGAGCAGAATTTATGCATTCAGCCAGGTTTGACGTCATATGGCCATATCGTAGGCCGCTATTGTATGCTTGTGCCCACTATTCGAAATTAATGTTACAAAGGTAGTCCGTCCCTTCTCCGTTAATTGAACGTAAAATTGTCAACATATCGTGAAAACGGTCTTTATTTATTTCATACTCTGCCAATATAAGTTCATAGCGAATATTACATACCACTTCTTCATTTACAACTAATTTAAATTGACAAACGAAAGAACACAGATAAAGACTAAACACCCATGTTGGTCACTTGTCGTCGTTCGCTCTTAGATGAATATTGCCTGTAGTAGTTGGAAGCAACGTGCCTTAGGTAATATCGATGGTGTGTGCGCTGCCATAAGCTTTCCTGTCGATCAAATGCAGCTAGTATACTGGCGCCTTGATCTGAAATAACACAGATATCAGGTTTGGGGCACACATGCCTCATTAACCTAAAGAGAAAGAAATCCCAGTCATCAGACGACTCCCCCAGTGTTATTGCAAATGCAATTGGAAGAATTATCCCACCGCTATCCTATGCCATTGCAAACAATAGCCGATGAGTATACCTACCAAACATAAAGGTACCGTCAATTTGTACCAATGGCTTGCAGTATGGAAATGCGTCTCGGCATTGCTTAAAGGTCCAAAACAGGCGTTTGAACACTCAGCATCCACGTAGCAATTTACCGTTGTAGTACGCATGTTCCGTTTCAAGGTTTGTGATGGCACTTGGGACATATCTCTCTAGCACTTGACACCACTGTCATATTTCATTATATGAGGCGTCCCCCCTACTATGCATATTCTCCAACGCCTTTTGCTTAGCTATCCAAGCCTTGTGGTAAGAGGGCGTGTACCCCATTTAGCTACGAATATTGGTAATTAACACCGGCACTGAAGTCCTCGGATCTACTTTTACCGTGGGCAGTATCAAGCTAGCTAACATAGCTGAATCCATCTTAGGATGATCTTGTGAAATACCTATAAATGGAGTACATTAAATAATGCAACATTACATAATAAAAGTATTATTCAGAAACCGTCAATACTGCACCTGCAGCACATGTATGTGGACCTTTGTACTTTTTAATCTCCCACAACCCTGTCATTTTCCTTAACGAGGCGTAGATTTTTCATGAACAAGTGCCGTCTTGCACCGCACACTTCGTCTTAAACTTATTAGATTTGGATTTAACGACGTGGTAGTTAATGTCGTTTTTGATGCTATGTTGTTTCAAAGCACCAATAAAACTATCCTTGTTGGTAAACTGATTACCAACTTCAAATTCACCCGAATCTATCCCTGAACTTGTACGATCACGCAACTGGTTTGGTAAATCTGAAAACTCTAACGTATCATCTGCAGACAGATCGACATTATGCATGTGGGCTGGAGGTGAGTATCATGGATTTTCTTCTTCATCTGAACTCCTTTCAGCATCTTCAGATTCTGTTGGAATAGGCTCCGGTTCAGAAAATAAGCCAACTTCTGCACCATCGGGCCCGGGCTCTCGAGGTGGATCCACATCGGAGTCATCTTCTAACCCACAATCATCTGCAGCATACGAGGTCCCCTCACCGGTTGACGTCGTAGGGAGTACATCATCCCTTCTTCTGGGCATTTCATAACGTCCCCAATTGTATGTAGATTGCCAACCACTAGAACTTGATATCGTTCCCCAGTACGTATTTCCAGCATCAAACATCGAGCCACCGACGTACATGTCCCATCCACCGATAGAGTGTCTTGTGGGGGATATGCATTCAATACCGCTACCAAACATGGGTTGTTCTGTGTTTTGTAACCCGCTAACCGAATGTCGGCTAAGGTCGTGTATACATCTTGAACACCGGTCGCAAGTACATTATTTGGCGATGTAAATTGTACATATAACTCAATATAAGGTGCTCCACTAGCAAGATGAGTCTGCACCATTACCTCCAAGCTACGAGCATCTTTTATGTCGAATGAGTCATATGTCACCGGATCAACAGAAGAACAAAATCGATATGTAATAGACAGAACTTTCATTGGCGTCGTTCCGAAAATTTTACGCCTAATTCTTTTACGAAGTTTTGTCAAATCTATATTCTGGTTAAAAACCAGTCGTACCGTATTCTCCGACAAAAAAACACCATTCATGGTGTGGCAAACCTCACCATCGTAGTAAATAACAGCACTAATACGTTCACTCATATTTGAAACTCTAACCTTCTTAGCCTCTCTAAATTGTTTCTGCTGTATCTTATGCATTCTGAGAATATTTTTTGTCTCATTTATAGCCTCAGCCCAAACATGCTACTTTAGCAAAAGCGCGTCCACATGGGTGCGATTTCACAAATTCTTCTCATAAAGCATCCTGCTAGAAGCGATTTTATACTATTTGCTCAGAAACGTCAAGTCAGAATTATTTTTCCAAGACCTACTGTAGCAAAAGCGCGTCCACGAGGGCGCGATTTCACAAATTCTTCTCAAATAGCATCCTGCTTGCAGCGTTGTTTTATACTATTTGCTCAGAAACGTCAAATCGAAATTATTTTTTCAGGACCTACTGTAGCAAAAGCGCGTCCAAGTGGGCGCGATTTCACAAATTCTTCTCATAAAACATCCTACTTGAAGCGTTTTTTTAAACTATTTGCTCAGAAACGTCAACTCAAAATTATTTCTTCCAGAACCAACTGTAGCAAAAGCGCGTCCACGAGGGCGCGATTTCACAAATTCTTCTCATAAAGCATCCTGCTTGAAGTGTTTTTTTAACTATTTGCTCAGAAACGTCAACTCGAAATTATTTTTCCAGGACCTACTGTAGCAAAAGCGCGTACACGTGACCGCGACTTCAAAAATCCTTCTGATAAATCATCCTACTTTGATTTTATTTTAAAAACCCATAAACACGAAACGTAATCTAATTTTGAATAAATTTTAATTAATTTAATTACGAAACCCTAATCTCTTATTTATTTACTTTTTTCTCCAAAAATCCTAAAAACCCTAAAAATCCTAACTTGGGAAACACGGCGAAATCGAGTCCACAGGGGCGAGCTACGTGGCAGCAAATCGCGTCCACGTTAGCAAAGCGCGCTGACGTGGACGCGATTTGCCGCCACGTCATCAAACCGCGCTGATGTGGACACGATTTGCTGACAAGTCCCCTGACATCGCGCTGACGTGGACGCGGTTTAGGGGAAAAGGGCCCATTCCGGTAAATAATAAAATATCGGGCCCATTTCGATAAATTTAAAAAAAATTGGCTTTTTTTGGTATTTTGCCCTTTATTTTCATGAATAATTTATAAAAAAATAAAAATACCAATTTTTAAAAAAGTGCTGACAGAAAAGAAAAACTAGAATTTTCATTTTTCTTGAAAACCAAATATTTAAGATAAAACATATTTTGTCTTTAGTTTTTAAAGCAAGAAGGATAACAAGCCAATTGTAACCCTTTCCGCCACACCCGGTTGCTGTTAAAAACAAGGGGGAGAAAATTAATTGAAAAAGATATGGCAGCTTCCGCCATGGCAACCGGAACCCCCAAGCTCCGCTTCTCTGCCTCAAATCATGGCCGACTTAATCCCGCTTCAAAGCTAAAGGGCTCCGTAAAGTTCCTCATCGACGCCAACAACAGCCCCTCCTCAGCTACTTCCTTTCAACGCTCATTCCCCATTCGCGCCTTCGACTCCCAAACTGATGAAGAAACTCCAGCATTCGATGAACCCAATGCTGCCTTCATCCCTCAGGTCAGTTTGTATTGGCTGATGGAAAATGGGTATTCTTCAAAAATCCAAAATTTAATGCATTTCAATGTAAATTCAAATGATTTTGTGTTTGCTCCCAGAACTTGATTGGATTATGATTTTTAAACAGGAAGATTTGAGTTATGTATTGAAATTAGGAGGTGGTTCAATGGTGGGTGCGGCCATAATTAAGTATGGAAGCATTCTTTTCCCTGAGATTACCAGACCAAATATCGTACAGGCTTTGATAATGATTTCAGCACCCGTTGTTATTGCTGTTTTGTTGTTGATCAAGCAAAGTCATGTTAAGCAATGAAGGCTAGGCTATAGAGGTGTATGTATATAGATTGTCCTTTAATTTGCGTGTATTCTATTTAACGTTTATTGAATTTCTCTTGTTGAGCTTGTACACACATAGATACCTGTAAGAACCCAAAAATGCCAATGCAAGCATTTTGAATTTCACATAAATTGCATAATAAGTGTTTATACTAGCTTCTTCTGAGGTTTAATTTTTCTTGTGATGGTATTAGAGTCATCTCTAAAACTTATTAGCGATATGCTACTAAGACGGTGAGGCTTCGTTATCATGAGGGAGAATGTTGTGATCTTAGAAACACCATAATCCCACATTGATAATATATTAGGGCCAGTTCTTTATTACTTTTGAGAAGTGCTTTTGAGAAATTTGTGTATTTGGCATTGCTGTTAAAAAGTGTTTTTGAAGAATAAAATGTCTATTTTAGACATGAGATTATAAAGTAACAAATATGTATTTAAATAATGTTCAAATTAGTTAATATTATGATATTTTAGCAAAAATATAAAAAATAATTTATTATAACTTATTGTTAATATTTTAATATATAATATTAATTTTAAAAATTCCTAAGTAATTAATATTAATTATTTATAAAAATTAATTAGAATATATAAACTATATTTAAATATTTAAATATAAAAATTAAATATTGTAATTAGATATTGACACGATTATATTATTATAAAAAGTATTTTTTATTTTTAATTAATGCTTTTAACACATTTTATTATTTTATTTTAAAATGTATTTGAATATATAACTCATATATTTACTAACATAACATAGAAAACATAAACCTAACAAATTAAAATATTACATATATTTGGATAAAAGTTTTAAAAAGTGATAATATTTATATATCAAATATAAATACTAAAAATTTTACAATATCATTACAATTTAAAGTGAATTCATTAAACTAGAAGCTATAGCATCTCTTGTTAATTTCATTTCAAAACCACTTGAATTGTTTGATTCAGCGTTATCATCACCGTCATCATCACCATCATCATCGTCGTCATCATCATCACTTTCTCAACCATGCGCATTTTCTAAATCAATATCTTCGTATTCCATAAAATCTGCATCATTTCTACCGACATGTTTTCGGATAAAATTGTGTATCGTCATTGTAGCAACAATGATCATCGTTTGCTTCTCAAAACTATAACTTGGCATATCCCTTAAAATGACCTATTTTTTTTCAAAACACCAAAAGTTCGTTCAATCACGCTACGTAATGATGAATGTGAATGATTGAATGTCTCTTCTTTACCAGATACCGGTCTACCTCTACGAAAGTCAGGTAAATGATATCGCTGACCTCTATATGGTCCAAGATAACCTTTCATTTGAGGATATCCAGAATCAACAAGATAATATTTTCGTACAAGTCATAATATAATAAACAATTAATCATATTACTTTATTAAAATTATGAATTAAAGAACTTATAATTTATTACTTAAAAATACATATAAAAAATATCTAACCATTTGGTGGGTGCGGAAATTTGTATTTCGGATCTCGAATTGCATCAAGAAATATTCTAGTGTCATGTGCCGATCCTTCCCATCCAGCCATGACAAAGGTGAAACACATATTAAAATCACATACTGGCATAACATTTTGAGTCGGGATACCTTTTCTTCCAATATAGGGAATTTGTTCATTTGGTGGAAGAATAGCGGCAATGTGAGTACCATCAATTGCACCAATGCAATCCTGAACAAATAATCATATTACTCTCGTGCATATTTTTAATCAACCAAAAATATTAAAATATAGTAATATAAAATTAAATTTTAACCTTAAAATGCGGCACATATCTAGAATCATTACGTATTTGTTCGGGTATTGAGCTAAAAAAAGAATCTTCGGGTGCAATTAGATCAGTGGGCATCCTTGAAACTTTCTCAAGCACAGTTGCAAAGTGTCGACTTATTGTTGATCCAGACCTCTGAAATCTTTCTCGACATTGGGAAACTTTTGCGCCGGTGCCCAAGATGTATAAAAAAATTCCCAATATTTCAGTAGAAGATATGTTTCTTGAAGTTTGCAAGTTGTATCTTGTCTCCAAAACTCTCAACAAACTTGTGAATACCGTTTTAGACATCCTAAAATTAATCATACAACGTGATTCATGACCGTCGAGTATCTCTCGTATCCATGTCTCACCTGACTGTTTTGAATCCATGCATGGTTGCCTTGATATATACTTCTCGTAATATAAATGTACGAAAGAAGATGCAGCAACGAATAATCGATTAAAACATTCCATGCGTTGTAAAATCTCTTTCTTTTCTCTTTCATCATCATTTTCATCACCACTGTAATCCTCAACTATACTCATCACCTGTGAAAAAATTTTATATCCAAAATCATATTTAAACAACTATTGATAAAAACTAATTTAGTATAAATATGTAGAACATAAAATCAATATCCAAAGACCAAACATAAACAACTATTAATAAAACTAGATTACACATAAATAAATAGAACATAAATTCAATATCCAAAAACCAAACATAAATAAATATTGATAAAACTAGTTTAACGTTGTTGTTTAGTCACATAATAGATATCTCTTAATCCACATAGAAGATCAGAAAATGTTCAACTATCCTCCATTTCCGACTTAAGCCACAAAGCTCTAATATTGGGATTAATTGATAAAAACATAATTCGCTTGTCCTTATTGAGCAATAATTTAAGTGCGAAAAAGTATAGCGGACTAGCTTCTGGAACTTCCTCCGACATGCTGTCAAGCACTTTGACTGCTTGCGGAATACCATATGGATCCATAACAGGAGTCAAACTAGATGTGGCTTGACTCATATTGTCAGCTGCATTGCATAATTTTTCTATTTGACTGGACAATCTAGCAGCCCCTCCAATTTGCTTTGAGGATTTCTTTCTTCCAGTTTTAAAATGTGAACTTGATGTCTCCGGGTTTTTTCTTTTTTGGCCGTTCCCATCAATTTGAACATCATTTGAAATGTGAACATCATTTGAAATATTCACATCATTCAAAATGTGAACATCATTTCTCATATTCTCTTCTTCATTCTCTTCAGGTATTTCGTTGGTAACATCCTCAAAAAAATCACTCCGGAGTATACCAGAAGAAGGTGCCCATGCTTTATCTCCTGTTGCAACTATCCCCATGAACATTTGATTTAACTTCCCTTCAAATTCGAGATCAATGCCCGAAGTTCGAAATTTTTGAGCTTCAGGCACAACCTACATATAAAATGATAGTTTAATAACAGTAATTATCAATAACCTCATAAATAAGAAAAAACAAAAATATTCAGAATTATTAATGTACCTGTAGCCTACTCTCCCACCAATCATCCGATGCATCAACCGTTCTTTTTATAGGATTCCACCATAAACCAGTATCTTCGCCTTTAAGTTTCTTCCAAGCTTTCCATTCTTTTTTTAGGGCATCCCACCTATTTTTAAGTTGTCTTTGTGAAAAACCCTTTCCCGTTTCTTTCTCAAAGTTGGTCATTATTTTCAACCATCCTTCTCTCGTAAAATGAGTACCAGGCCTATTGCCTTTCAATATCTCTTTAATACAAATATCACAAAATATTTCTGTCAATCTCTTATCCCACATTGCTTTCACCTTGTCACCACTAACTTCAACCGCCGAAGTACTCATCTATTGTGTATATGAACATATTCGTTGAAGCCAGTAAAGCAATCAAGAAAATCAAACATTCCATAAGTATATTTGTTTACATGTGTATGAAAATACATATTCTAATATGAAAATACATATTCTAATATTAATTTTACCAAAGAATTTTGCAAAATGATACATCAATGTTAACTGCATCCAACTATTCAGAATCCAAGGCAAAAGCAATAAAAGAAACGTAATAAGCTCACAAACCTGGGATTTACTTTGTCAAGTCCAAGAACCAAGGAATTCCAGAATATGTTGATTGAGAATAAGCTGAAAATAGTAAAGGGGAAATAAATTAAAAAATAATATATTGTAAATCAATCATATTAAACTTAAATATATTGTAAGTCATTTACAAAATATATTGTAAACCATATTAAACTTTTTTAACCTTAGTAATAAGAGAAAACTTTGATAAAACTTTAACTTACTGCATAATAAACCAAGAATTCAAGAGAAGATAAATAAACAAACTTTTTTTAACTATGCAATTAAAAACAGATGAAATTAACTATGAAATTAACCTTTTTTTAACTATGTTTGATCCTAAAAGGGATGTATAAACAGATGAAATTAACCTTTTTTAACTATGTAAACAACAATGCCAAATAATGAAGCTTTTCATGCTACAATAATTTACTGTGAAAAAGAGAAGATAAATAAATAAACTTAAAACAAGCATGTGAGTGTCAGAGTATAAAAGGCTAAATATTTCAAAATATCTAGAAATAATCCAACAAGCCACCTAAAGCTTGTCTGCATAATCACTGCTTGCTTAAAAGACAGCTTAGAACAAAATCTGACCAGCAACATTAACATAATTCTCTTCCAATCATTCAAATAAACAAACAAGAGGTTCAATTTATACATCCCTTTTAGGATCAAACATGCCAACCTTATCAAACAGTTTAGCCAGTAAGTTATTCAATAGTTCTTCATTATCCAATACAAGGAATCACAGGTGTCCAAAATACTTAGACAACACAGTATAATAAATACTTTCAGTTTATCGCATTCGGCATTAGCTATATGATCAATGGCAGAGCAGAAATTCAATAAAGCCTTCAAATTTAAAATGCCATTTCTCAAACCAGTCGGCTGTGAAACATATCAGTCTTTGACCTTAGTTTCAGAGTAATACATCTTAAAAGCTTTAGGTAGATAAACAGGCAACAAGAACCCAAACAGATTGAAGCACCAAAACCCCATATTAGCCAAAGCCAGCACTCTTCCTACGTAAACTCTCTTACCAGACCCCGCATACTCGTTATCCACCATTGTAAACTCACACCTCAACCAGTCTACCAGGCTAAAAATCCTCGTATTGTAAACCAAAACATGCACGTCAATTGCATATTGCTAGAGTGCGGTTCAGCAAGAGAAGTCGATTATTCTTTTTCATCTCTTAACAGCAAAAGCAGTATAGAGAAATACCAGCAAATCAACAGCTTCAAACTCTTAATGAAAAGCAAATCAACAGCAAATCAACAGCTTCAAAATATTAAACAGGAGAAGAACTAATAAAACAGAAGAATAAATATAAAAGAAACTCTCACCTGCTGCGGAAGAGGAACAAAGAACAGAAAATAGAGCTTTGAAAGCTGAAAATGGGGAAAAGAAATCGGGTATAAAGCCTGGAGATAAAAGGAGAAATTTTCGGGTATAAAGAAATCGGGTATAAAGCTTGGAGAAATTTGTGTGTTTGGCAGAGGAGAAAGAACAGGGAACCAGCAGAGGGGAAAGGGGAGAAGACAGGGGTATTTGGTAAATTTTCGTCCAAAAGCAGCTACAGTAGAAGAAAAAGGAGAATTTTTTGGCTTCTCCGTCTAGAGAGAAGCACTTTTGGGATGGAGAAATTTTAAGCTAAAAGGAGGCTTTTCTTTGCTCCTTTCAAGAGAAAAGTTCTTTTGGGTGAAAAAGTCAGTTTGAAACGGAATAAAGAACGGGGCCTTAGAGTAGTTAAGGCTATGTTTGGTGTGGTGGAAATATGAAATATGGAGAAGAAAAGTAGAAGGATAATAAACATAATTGATATGTTTGGTATGAAAGATGAAAAATTGGATTGAAAATATATTTAACCTTCTGCCTTCTTTGTGACTAGTCTACCAACCTTCGGGTTGGCATTGCTCGCCTCTCTGCTTATTTTTCCCATTTGCTTTGCTTTTCTCTTATGCTTTCGGCATAATAGCCTTAAGATCTCTCCTTCTCGTTATTCAACCTTAGTCCGGCAATGACAGGTAGTGTGGGTCTTGTTGCTCCATGGTTCTCGCCATGGTTTTGCTGTCCATCCTTTGGTCCCTGACGATACCTTTGGGTTTGCTAGGCCCTTTTTTTTTTTCACTCTTATGTGAATATCCCTTTCTTTTTCATGAATTACTTTGAATTTTTACACTATAGGAAGATATTAACCAACAAGATAAAGAAAAAAGAGAGAAGAAATCGTTAAAAAGAAATTTGATGAGATTCCATAAGAAGAAACTCAAACTTAAGTAGTTTTACATATTTTCGTAACTCTTTATACTATTAGTATTTGAATAATTATTTGATATATTATCAGTAGAGTTTTTTAGACTTCACAAGTGGGTTGAGGGTGTGACAAGTGTCATTTTTTATGTAATTAATTTTTTATTTTTTATTTTTTATTTTTTATTTTTTATTACACCCTATAATACACTTGGCAAACCATTACTCTACTTGTGGAGTCTAAAAAATTCCATTGATGATGTATCAAATAATTTGGGTTAAAATTTTAATGATCCAACCATTGAATTTATCAAGATACTTGTACTTGTCATACATGTAAAATTTTGAATCTATTTGATATCTTTATAATATTGGTATAAAATGTTGTATATATTAATATATATGTTAGTGTTGTGTGACCTAAATTCCTGTTAAAATAAAATACAAGTAGCAAGATAGGGGGATCTGTGAGGGCAAATGTACGGTACATGCTATACAAGTGGAATCTGTGTAGAAGTTTACTTCCTCTATTTGATATTTGATTAGAATAAGGTGTTTTAACATTACCGCATTACTTCTATTAGATTTTGTTTAAAATATGGTTTTACAAACTTATAAATAGACATAGTCTATACTCTTCTTGAATCATTCGAATTCGACATAATGAATTTTCTTCTTTTCTGCCCGTAGTTTTTTTTTCCTCTGTATGTTCTATTTTCTCCCTTTTCTTTGCAATTCATTGTCATCATCGACGTTCAAATTTCACAATATATTTAATGGTTTGTAGTTTTTTGCATGAAACAAATAGTTAAAAATTTCTGATTTATGTTGCATAATTTATATAAATAGAGTATGAAATGTAATGGTTGAATTATTAAAATATTAATCGTATAAAGAAATTACAGAAAAGTACAAAACCACGACGTAAATGAATCTCTCCCCTGTATACATTCATATATATATATATTTGTCTCAACAAAATAATTATTATGGGATCTAAGCAATAATATATCTTGAAAATCACAATTGAATTCCCAAGTTAACACCAAATTTGGAATATGAAAGGCATTCACAATTACACTACTTTTAAAGATTATGGTTATTTAAAACATACTGGATCAATTGAGTTGAATTAAAAAAAAAAGTGAATTGAATTTTTTAATTAAATTTATCAAATCAAGAAAAACGATTAAATTAATAAATCGATGATCTACCCACCAATTCAACGGCTGATCTATTGTTTAAACATTTAAAATTTTATTCCTCTACTTTGAATTCCATTAATTTAAGTCCTTATCATCAAAATTTATATAAGGAAAGAAAGAAAGAAATGTAATTGTATAGTACAGATCTCGAGCAATGAGTCGTTTCACAATTACTAAAACAATGACCTCATAGCTTTTCAAATGAATTGAAAATCGAACCCAATAGAAGCAGAATAATAAATGACATCATTTCAACTTTAAGGACACCATTCCCCCAATTTTTGGAACATTCATAATTATGTATTAATAGTAGTTACCACAGACTTTAAATTTTCTATATCCCAATTTTGCATTTTTCATCCAAATTTATTCTGGCTAGTTAAATATTTCAGTTAAACTAAATTAATACTTGTAATAATTTATTCGAATTAAAACTATATAAGTTTAAAATGGGTAAATTGTACTTAAGGTCACTAAACTATTAGTGAGTTTATGTTCTGGTCACTCGACTTTAAAAAATTACAAAACAGTGAATGAACTATTCGAAAGTTTTTGTTTAGGTCATTGGGCTATTAAGTTTTCATTTTTTTTATTAAATTACGGCTAGCAAATTGTCAGTCAGTGTCAAAGAATGGAGAAGAAAGTTGTTTAGATTTTGGTTTGTAGATTCATGACGTTCAAAGCCGTTTTGTGAAAAAAAAATTGAATTGTTGATTAGTGCGAACATAAAAGACCATTCACAACCTAGTGACTTAAATAAAAACTTTCTAATAGTAATGTTTTAAAGTTAAGTAACCAAAACATAAACTTAGTAATAATAATTTAATAACTTGGGTGCAATTTATCATTAAAAAAATATTGTTTTAAATGGGTAATGGGTATCGTAAATAAGCATGGGAGCATAAAAGCATGATTATGAAGTCTATGCAAAGGTTAGGAGACATTGGTAGAATCACCTTCAAAAGTGTGTGTCCTTTAAACTAAGGTTTCTTTGGGGTTTCATTAATACAATGCATTTTGGACCGACCTCCTACATGAATTTTTTAACTACAAAGGATATTATAGAAGAATAAGAATTAGTCAGACAAATTAAACAGAAACATAGTACAAGAGCCTTTTGGCTTACGTCAAAGAAGCATGCTTTACAAGTTAGAATGTCGAGGTTTCTTGTTTATAATAATCTAATTAAAATTAAGTTCAAATAATGCTTAAACCCATCATCCGCCTGCGTCTTATGTGCAGGCCTCGACCTTGATGCACAATTTCATAATCCATACATTTACTCATTTTAAAATTACCATATGCAAATATATTTACATTTAAATATGATTTAATACGATAATATGTACATTATATACATCAATTCACTTCTTCCAATGTTAATGGACTGCTATTGTTCCCACAATTTGTCATATACACATACATACAACACAAAATTTTTACCCAATTCTTTTTTATGATTAAAAAAAAAACAACAACTTTAATTTACCCGTATCAATCAAGCTTACTAAAAATCAACGTTTACATTTTTTTGTCAATTTGATATTTATTTTTTTAAAAGTTAAATTTGGCTTCAATCTTAAAAAAGAAGAAGCCGAATTTGATCATTTAACTAAAAAAAGTTACAATTTTGGCCATTGAGCTATTTGATAATTTTCATTAAAGTCACTGGACAAGTTTCGTTAGTGAGCTCTAAGTGACAATTCGACAATCGGTATAGTGGATTAGTACCTATCAATGACCTTAGATCCAAGTCGATCTGATGATCAGTGTAAAAGATCGAAGAAAAAAATTGTTTGAATTTTAGTTTGCGAGTTTGTGACGTCCAAAGATATATGAAAAAAAATTGAATTGTAGAGGAGAAGGGAAAGAGAGCTTTCGATTGGTGTAAGCAGTACGAACAGAGAAAGCCATATAACATCTATTTTAACAGTCCAATGACTTAAATAAAAACTTTCGAATAGTTCAATGACTAAATTATAACTTTTTTTTAGTTAAGTGACTAAAAAGAAAACATATCCATAGTTTAGTGACTAATGGTATAGTTTACCCTAAATTTTTTAACGGAAGTATTGACTAAGATGTTAAAATTTTAAACATGACCGTTTGCATGAGAATTCACATATACTTCAAGCTATTTTTATGAATTTTTATTTTTTATAAATTTTAATTTATTTTTTGATGTGACATAAAAGATAAATAACGTCATGTTAACATAAAATACACATGAGTTATCACACCAATATTAATAAAAAAAATTAATGTTTTAATTAATATTTTCATTATAAATAAGTGATTTGATTTTTTTTTTAAAAAGATGAAGGTCAAAATTCAGTTTAAAAAAAAACAAGTGTACACTAAATTTAGTATTATATTAATTTTTTAATATTAGATCAACAGCCCACGTCTTGGTTCATTTTTCAATATGATTTTCATCGTGCATGAGAAAAACACTAACAAAATGAAAATCAAGCGCTCCGATATTGCCACGTCTCCACCAACAACAAGCTTCAAATTGTCACCTTATCATGGACCGGTTTAGTGGGAGCTTATTTTCTTTGTCCATTCTCCCCAAACTTCTATGAACTGACCGTAAAATTCAGCAATTTTCTCGAAAACCAAACAGAAAACAGAAAGAAAAGGTGGTCAGGGCAGGATGTCTGTTTGTTTTGACAGTGGCATGTGGGAAGATGGAGGAGGGTAAATAATTTATTAGTTTGTTTGTTTTATAGGTTACTATACTATATATTATAATTTCATATATTATTTTATGTTATCTTTATATTATTATAAACAACTTTTTAAATTTAGTTAACATAATATTTTTCAGTGTTAAATTAATTAATAATGTTTACTGCATGTAATAATTTAGAACATTGCTCAACAATATCTTTACTATAATAATATATTTATGTAAATTTTTACAGGATAATTAATATGGTAAATTTTAACATATTTTATTTGGTTCTATGTAAGAGGAGAGGTGACTGACAAGTTACCGGCTGCAGGCAGTTGTCGGGCGGGAAGGAGGGGTGAACGCCGCACTAACCTGCAAAACAGACAGCACGCGAGGTGACTGGTTACGGGGGCAGCAGGTCACTCTCTTTTTTAATAGTCTGTAAATGCTTGTGTGGTTGCTTGGTCAGGTTTATATCCTACATTCACCTCGATTTGGCTCCATTTCGCACGCCCTCCCCTCCCCTTTTCCCCCACTCTCCTTTCCTGCACGTCTACTTCACACTCCTTAACTGTACCCATTTTATCGAGGGGTCGAATTGGTGGTGTCATTGGTAATGATTTTATCTTCCAATTCCATCGACAGCTCTAGTGAATTTATAAAGTGAAAAACAGGTGGAATTATGAAAATCCAAAAATTTTCACGTATCAACTCGATGGAGTCGAGTTCACATTTTCTAATTTTTATAATATACATTTTGATTTCTTATATATACCATTTTTTTCACTTTGATCCTTAAAATTTTGTTGACCTACTTTAACCCTTAACGTTATCAGACCTTCCAGTTTAGTCATTTGGAAGTTAAAAACTAATGATTGGAATATTAAGCCAATCATATATTGCCACATGTCATACAATGATTTCATCATCTAAAAATCACAAAAAAATCTTTAAAAAATGAAAATAAAATTACAAAAAGTTATTAAAAATTCCAAATTATTAAAATTATTAAAACAGAACAACTTATAAAATATAAAAAATAAATTTTACTAAAAATAAAAAATAGAAATTTTAGTATTTTTAAAATTTTATAAATCATATTTACTAGAGCTTAAACATGAGGTAGTTGTCTCTTGGAAGGATATCACCAACAATATTTGTTTTATAATTCAATTAATTGAAATTTGTAATTGGTAAATCTTTTTAGGTGATAAATTTGGATAATTTTCTTTAATATTTAGATGATGAAAAATAATGTGATTTATAAAAACATTATTATTAAAATCTTAGATGTTATTTATTATTTAATTATAAATTATTTGAAAAAAATTATCCAAATTTATCACCTAAAAAGATCTACCAATTATAAAAATATGGTTTATAAAAATTATCCAAATTAATCACCTAAAGAAATAATATTCTCACGTTCAAACTCTAGTAAATGTGATTTATAAAATTTAGAAATATTAAATTTCTAAAATATTTTTAAATTTTTTAAACTTTATTTTCCTACTTTTTAATAATTTTGTATTCTGTAATTTTTTTCATTTTAAAAGATTTTAAAGACATTTTCCTGATGATTATGTCACAATGATGTCGTTGCATGATAATAGGGTAGCATATGATTTGCCTGATATCCCCACTGGGTTTTTTAGCATCCAAGGGACTACACTGAGAATGTCTAATTATATTAGTAATTAAATTGAAAACATTTGATGGACTGAATTGAGCAAAAAAAACTTTAAGGACCAAAGTAAAAAAAGCGATATACTTCAGGGATTGAAGTGTGCATTAAATCTTTCTATAATTTTGTCTCAATAAGTCTCTCAACAAAGTTTATTTTTTTTAAATTTATAAATAATATAATTAAAATATAAATACATATAATGTAAAATCAAATTATTATATATAATATAAACAGATTAAAAATTGAAACAAATAATCAAATTATCACAACAAAATTAATAGAAGTTAACAACTCATGATGAGACTAGAATACCCTCGTATATGTCCAAATTAACCGGGTATTTCCACGCGCTATCATTGGGATTAGGAATGCTTGTGTTATATGATAATATTATTACACCATTATAATATCTAAGGTCGAAGCTTAGCCAACTCCCACAGTATAAATAGCGGTGGAAACCAAGGCTTCTTGAGTGCGAAATTCCCGCTTCAAACCCTAAATCCCTGCAAATATCGAAACCCAAAAAGGTTAATTTAAGACCCCATTTTCTTTTACTCAAATTTGCCTTTCTCCCGGGGTTCAAATATCCAGTAGCCAAAACGGGTCTGCCATTGTGGATGTTGGGTTTAGATGCCGACCGTTTGCGAGCCGACCTGAA
The DNA here is from genome assembly GCF_007990345.1 of Gossypium hirsutum. Classification (NCBI taxonomy): domain Eukaryota; kingdom Viridiplantae; phylum Streptophyta; class Magnoliopsida; order Malvales; family Malvaceae; genus Gossypium; species Gossypium hirsutum. The sequence goes on along the minus strand of NC_053445.1, from coordinate 36,044,531 downwards.
CCGTTTGCTCGCTTTCCTCTTTCACCAGGTATACATTACATCACTCTTTTCCTCTCATTTAGCTCCATCAAGTTGAAAACACTGTTATGGTGTTTTTGAAACAGGGGATATTAGACGAGCAATACCTACAACTTCAACAGCTTCAAGATGAAAGCTCACCTAACTTCGTATCAGAAGTTGTCAACATCTATTTCCATGAATCCGAGAAGCTCTTGAGGAACCTCAGATCTTTACTGTAATCCACCCATCCATCCATCCATCCATCCATCAATCTTCTTCTTCTTCTGTTTTCATCAGTCATTTCTCTTAAAACCATTAATTTCAATGGGGGCAATGCAGGATGGATAGAGAGTTCTCGGATTACGACAAAATGGGAATCCATTTGAATCAGTTCATAGGAAGCAGCTCAAGCATAGGTGCTAAAAGGGTTAGAAATGTTTGTGTCGCCTTCCGTGCCGCTTCCGATCAGAACAACCGTGCTGGGTATAGTATATACATGCATGCATTGTATTTTCTTTATGGGTAAACTATACTAGTAATCATTCAACTATTAGTAAATTTTATTTTTAGTCACTTAATTATGAAAATTTACAAAATAGTCACTTAACTATTTAATTTTGTCACCAGCAGGCAGCAGGTATCTGAATGAAGCTCTTAAAGTTGGCATAATAGTAATTTTAACCCTTAATATTTATATATTATGTCAATTTAATTTTGATTCTAAAAGTCCAAGCCTCAACATTTACTCATTGTATATTTTCATTTTCTTTATGACCCTTTCACCAAAAAAGTTAAAATAACAAATTTATCAACTAAATTTGATCGAATATATAACAAAAATGAAAACAACCAAAAATCCAAAATATTAATTTTCCATCTTTTCTCCTTTGAAAAATAACCTTCAATGTAATAAAGAAAAGCAAAACTACAAAAAAAAAATCAAATTACACAACATGTAAATACTGAGGATTAATTTTCTTTAGAATCAAGACTAAATTGACATAATTTATAAATGTTGAGGGTTATAGTTACCATTATACCAATTTTAAAAGCTACCACTCATGACAAAAAAAAATTGAATAGTTAAATGACCAAAAAATAAATTTATCAATAATTAGGTGATTACTAGCGGAGTTTTCCCTTTCTTTATCAGGGTTGGACATATCGTACTTATCTAAATCATGTAATTGGCAATTGAAATATTGCAGGTGCTTGAGAGCTTTAGAGCTCTTAGAACATGAGTATTGTATCCTCAAGAATAAATTGCATGAGCTTTTCCAGGTAAACTTTTCATTATTTTCTGCAATATTAATGTATCAGTTTCAAAGTACTAACATTTATGAAAAACTATATATATATAATGTAGATAGAGCAGCAAAGGCTACTAGCAGCTGGAGTTCGATACCCAATGCTTAATTAACTAAACCCCCAAAAAGCATGCAGCTTTCATGTTTCACTAAAAGAAAAACCAGATAAGTCCCAGAGCTGGGTTTTGTAATATCTGTAGAGAGAGAAGAAAAAAAATTGGGAAAGAAAAAGGGTTGTTTTCATTGCAACCTTTGTCATTGATTCTTACTTTGTTTGAGTTTGTCACTTTTGAATCCAATATTATGAAATGAAATTATGGTGCAAAGCTTGTGATATCTGGTTTATCTCTTATCTTTTATCCTCAATTTCGGATTTATGTATGTAATTTAATTTCACATAATTTAATTTTTTTAATTTTAAAAAAATGACATTAGCCAGTCAGTCGAGATAAATATTATTATTAATAATTTTGGTTAAAATGTTGTCATGATTTTTTATTTTAATTCAAGTCGGATATTGCTCATTCTAAACATACAATTACTAGTACATTTATTGAATTGTTTTTCTGGATCCCTTTCTCAATCAAAGCATTGGATTTCTAAATTCTCATAGGGACTCTTCGGAATTCTTTCCAAGGCTTGTTGAATCATTTTTATAGATTTCGTCATTTCACTGATTCGGGCTAAATAACAAGCTAATGAATCTCTTTCTTTTTGCCATTGGATTTCCCAATCAAATTTGTCGTAACACTCATAATGATCAAAATTTCGAAGATCCAATTTAATTCCAGATGCTCGTAATATTGGGTCGGGTAAACCCCAATTTATTGCTTCTTCTCCACCAATAATGCCTATCCCTTCAATTCGTTCTAAAAAAACAAGATTTGTGTAATAAGTTTTTGATATTCAACAATTCCTGTTAAAAAATAATCACAGAAATCTAAACATTTACCTATCCAACCGTAAGGTAGATCGACCAGCACCATTCTGTACGAAAATAATTATGTATCGTTCTCATACCGGTGACAGCTTCAAATAAATCATTTACTAATTCTCTTTCTTTGAAAATATAGAAAAAGATCCAAACCATAATAGATGAGAAGCTATACGACTCAACTCCAACATAATTACTTTGATATAGTTGGCCTTTTTAGGGGCTTGAATATTCCCCAATTGTTCTGGTCCATTTACGGTTATTGCTTCCATGAACATAGTGGCTAAATAATCCCAATGCGTTACATAAGACAAATATGATATAATTGTTCGGTTTTTCGCAATTTTTTTCATTTCTCTATGTAAATAACTTAATATCAGTTCACAGTCAACAATATCTTCACCATCTAGAGTAACGATGAGACGAAAAACACCATGCATTGATAGGTGGTGAGGCCCCATATTAATTATCATAAGGTCTTTTTCTATGGGTGATGGATTCACAATTAGACTTTTTGTGTTGAAAGGAGTGTGTTGAAGAAAAATATATGCCAATATTTTATAAAAGTAATTAACAATATTAATTATTTGAATTAATTAATAATATTAAAAAAATAGAGACACTAAGTTATACCAAAGTAAAGTGAAGACACTAAGGATGTGTTTGATAAACTAAAATTTTTAAGTGTTGAAAAATTAAGAATTGAATTTTTACTGCTAAATTTCATAAGTGTTGAATTTATATTAGAAAATTATTTGATAAATTAGTAAATATAAGTACAATATATAATTATGTTGTTTGATAAAAGTAAATATTGATTTTTAAAAGATTATTTATTTTAAATTTTAATTTTACTAATATGATATTTTATATTATTTTGAATACTTTTGAATAAAAATAAATATAGTAACTTAAATATCTCAATTTTTTTTTAAAAAATGATAATTTATTTATTTATTTAATAAAACAAAATCGACTTAATATTTTCTGTGATAAGTAACTAGCTGCCTAGCTATCTTATTCAAGATTTTTTATTGAACTTTTTATATTAAACAAAAAATTAAAATAATTACCAAACACATTTAAAATATAATGTATTTCATTGTCAGTCTTCCATTATTATAATAATAAAATGCAAAAAAGAAGGCATTTTAAAATGGCTCTCGAACCTTGGTCTTATGACTTAAATGATAAAACACCAAACCAACTAGGACAAGGGGAGAGCCAGTGCTGTGAAGGGCTGTTTCACCCATTTAAACAATGGAAATGCATGCATTGCAAGGGCGCCTGAGAAAAACAAAATCACAAAGCTCATGTCTAAATAAAAAAGTGGGAATAACATAATGCTAAATTATGCAAACCAAATCTATTCATCGTCTTAACAGTAACACATTAAAACATACACAACAAAGCAGTTAATCTATGTCACATAACATGTTTTTATGTCCAATTTGAAACTTGAGTCACTAACCATTTTAAGTCGTGAGTTTCCAGCTGCCTATGATCTAAAGTTTCCAATGTTCAAAACCTACTTCCTAACACCATACATTTTACAGTCATCCAATGACGTTACACGGATAACAACATTCAAAATGACAGTACTACGGGATAGCTCGGAGATATAGTTTCTATGTTTAACAGCTTACGGAAGCCGGTCCGGGTTGTTGTGGGGCATCAGTCTGAACGCTTGGTTCAAGCTTACCATTTTCATTCACCCCCACATCCTCTACCTCAGCGTTACACTTTCCAGCAGCCTCTTGGACGCTTTTCTCTTTCACCTCTGCCTCGGGAACAGGGATTGTTTGATTCAAATTCTCTTTCTCTACATCCCCATTAGCTTCCGATGACATAGTTTCTGGCTTTTCTATAGGGGCATCAATACAACTAGCTGCTACAGGTTTCTCTTGAACTTCCATTTGAGTCGAGGTTTCTTCAACAACAACAGCTTCTTCTTGCTTGGCTTCCTCGATCTTGGCATCCGTGGTTGCAGTTTGATCAGCTGATAGCATTTCACTTCCGTTCTCAACCTGATTATCAACGGAAACATCTTTTCCTTTTTCACCTTCTGTGGTTTCCTTCTCGGTGGCTTGTGTATCTTCCTTTTCGCTCTCTTTCTCACCCTCAGATTTTTCAGGAGCAGCCTCAGCTTCCTCATCTTCCTTCTTTGCACTGGATGATTTTCGGCCTCGCTTCTTCAGGGGTTCCTTCTCTGGGGTCGGTGTAGCCTTGGCCTTTCCACTGATCCTTGCTGATCTTCTAGGGGTCTCACCGGTACCCCAATCGAACTCCGTTATTGGAGGATTACCTCTATGCGATTTTAGATACTGCTCCAATTGTTTTCGGTTATTAATCTCCTCTCCAGTTGGTGCAATGAACATGACCTCTGTCTTCCTCGGTGAACCAACTTTCTTAGGAAAAAACTGTAAGCAATGAACAGTAAATACATGTTATAAAAGTAGCACTAAAGCCATCAATATCAAGTAAGATAAGAAGCACATTAACTCGAACAACGAAATATTCAAATAAAAATGTTATAGGACATCCCTGTTTTCAATCATACGGAACAAGTTAAAGGCACAAATTAGTAGCACACAGATCAAAGGCTGATTTGTTACCATAAAAAAATTATTGAAGATTTTTCTCTCAGTAAATATTTTATAAAATCAAGTGATATGCAATAAAAAAGGGGTACTTCCAGCAGCATGAAGAACCGGAGCAACATCCTCCCTAGAACGTTTATTTTCATCGGATCATCCATTAATACATGAAACAAACATTATCTAGAAAACAATCCAGCACTCGAAAGCCAGATAGAGCTGCAATCCTCTTTGCACAAACAAGATTTGATAGTTCAATTTAATAATAAAGCTGTTTCACCACTTAAACTCGAGACCTCTGACCCATGAAACGGCAATTCAACACATTCTCACAAGAACTCATGGTTATCTCCAGCTATGTCTCAAACTTGAGTGTGAGTGTATGTTCGTTTTTCTCTAAGATAAAGGAGGACCTTGAAAGATTACCTCATGTCTAGGTGTTAGACACGGATGCTTAAAAGGAAAAACGAAGATTTGGAGCAATATAGATCTCAGGCATTCAATTTTGATAAGTTTACTACCCAGTCATCAGAAGCTAACCTTTTCTTGCTTATAACCATATATCGACTTAGGGAATAGATTTTGCATGAGAACGACAGTGTCTACACCGCACTGTAAGAGACTGATGCAGAAGAATCAATGAAGTATCATTTTATACCTTTATTCATTTGGTGCAACAATCAAAATCCCATTTTAACTGAGACGAAACATGCCATGTTCATTTTTTTCTTTAAGTACCCAGGGTCTGATACATCTCTAGACATGGAGTATACGGATATGACCCTCCAAAATCCTCCGAATATATGAGAAAACTTAGGAGAAACTTGAACATACCAGTATCAAACACAAACATGTATCCGACACTCAGACCCGAGTTCGAGTAACATAAGTGTTAGGTTTCAAGTACCATAAAAGAGAACGCAGCAGAGTTCATATGGGGAAAACAGCATAAAGAGGATTTCCCCTTTCTTCAAAAAAAAAAACAAAATATTGGGAAAAACATGTCAAGAAAAATTTTTGTTTTCCTGATTCTGTTATGTAATATACTTAGTCAATATGTTAGAATAAAGTTAACTTAAACATGGTTGAAAACTGAAAAGATTAAAAGTTCCACAAAAACCCTAACTTCCAACTATCACCATTAAAACAAAGGTTCAAACCTTCAAAGCTAAACCCTAGAGATAAAAATTGTCACCATAAAAAAATTAAACTACATCATCACAATACACCCATAAAAACAGAAAATAATCAGTAAATTCCCAAATAAACAAAAAAGAAAACCCAAATTTTCAAAGACCAAAAAAAGGAAAAAAAAAACTGCTAAAGCAAATTAAAATTTTAAAAAACTTAAAGGAACAAGGAAATTGATATATACAAACATAGAATCAAATTAATTACACTTTTAAAAAAATAAATAAGAAAGAAAAAAAAAGTACCATTTTCTTCCAAGAAGCAGGTGCTGGAAGCTCAACAGAAATAACTTCCTCTTTACTCTCCATTTTTTTTCTCACCTGCAAAGAAAATTAACAAACAATTTTCTCTCAAAACAAACAAAAAGAAAAAAAAAGTTTTCTTTTTCTTTTTTGGCTGCAAAGAAATTCTCCTTCTTTACCTGAAGAAGGGATTTTTTTTGCTGTCTGAAATTTATTTCTTGTGTTGTGTTGTGTGGTAAGAAGAGAAGCTCAAAAACCGTTGAGTTAGGGAGGAATATGCTCTTTATAAAATAAAAAATAAAAATAAAAATAAAAAGTAAAAGGAAAGGGATTAAAGTTACAAATAGAGGTAGGGAGAGTTGTGTGAAGAGTTGAAATTATTTCCAATGATAAGTTGCCACGTCTTCGAATGCTTTAAATGTTTTACGCTATGATTCGTGAATCCGGATTTATCAATTTGATTTGCACGCCAACGTTGAGAATTATTATTATTATTTTACATGTGATTTAACTCAAAACGACCGTCTCAGTTTTATTATTAGCATAATAAACATTTCAGCCATGAAACCCTAATTTTTTTAATCAATTTTCCCTTTATATTTTTTAGTTAAACTATTATTATTTGGATAATTATAAAGAGAAAATTTCAAAAAAATCATAAAAGTATTTAAAAATATTTAAAAAAACAATAAAATATATATGAATTGTTATGGAAAATGTCATGTCAGTATCATCGGTCAACTTTTTGTTTAATTTTTTTTACTAAAATTTAAAATTTAAAGTGATTAAAAAAATTAGACGAAAATAATAATAAATATGATACACATTAGCAACTAAATTTATTATTATTATTATTATTAAGGTATAACTTGGATTAGACCAAGTTGAAGTCATTAAAAAGTTTGAATTTCGATTTAAAATTTGATCAAAATTTATTTTTAAAGCTTAAAAATTCAATCGAGTTTTATTTCTAAATTCAATTTCTTCCGACTAATAATCCATAGTTATACGTAGATCTAATGATCGGTATATACTTTATTTTGTATGAAAATGTTTAAAGTGTTTTTTATTTTTATAAAATTTTCAATATATTCATAATTTATATTAAAAAAAATTTAAAACATAACTCCATAAGTTAAGTGAATTTTTCATGATTTGTATACAAATTTAACAAAAGCAATAACGTTGGGGATAGGGGGAAAGCAGAAATTTTAAATTATAATTTTTACGACAGTAAAAATACAATTTTATCATTTAAATAATTTATATTTTTATAATTTTTAAAATATTATATTAAATTTTTATTATTTTTATGGAGGGCGAAGTACAATATTTTACCGTTACTAATTTAAAATTTTAAAGGGCTCTAAATGAAAAAAAATTCATTTTAAGAGGGGCGGGACCCCTACTAGCACCCTAAATATGACCCTGGTTGGGGATAAACTTGTGTAAGCAACGAACAAGTAAAATAACGAAGAAATTTAAAAGATATAACACATAATTTTTATGTGGAAAAACTCCTCAAAGAGAATAACGACCATGGGTAAAAAAGGATTTTACTAATAAGACAAAAATACAAGATGAAGAGAATCAAAAGAAAGAAAAAACCCGAAACTTCAAAAGAAAGAAAAAACCCGAAACTTCAAAAGAAAAAAACCTTAAAACTAAAATACAGAATTCTCTCTTAACTATGTTATTTTCTATATCTAAGTCTAACTCACACACTAATCCCGGTGGCTCTAAAGTGACCTATATAGGGTACATGTTACTTGGTGCCTTCTTACCATAAATACACTTTAAATACTAATTAATGTAATATACTATTAAATACTTAGGGTTTAATTAGGAAATAATCCTAAAATTGCTGCCCAAAGAATTAGCTGCATATTTCCATTTCTTGTCGCGTCGTCAGGACGAAGATTTTCTTCTTGTCGTGATGACAACTTCTCGTTGCGACGTCGTGTCTTCCCTCGTTGTGATGTCACTCTCTATTTTGGCTTGAAATACGAGGCATACTCCACAAATTTCCTTCTACTTTTTTTTAAATTTCACTAATACAAATACAAATTGTAAGTACAAATATAAATAAATATTTGATCAACAATGTAAAATCAAACAATATAATACACAACGGATGAAGAATCGAGCAAAAACTAAATTAATCTAAAAATAAATAAATACAATTGAGCCAAGAGTAAAATTCCCAACAACTCCTAATTTTGTTAATTTGGCAGACCCATGTAGTGCGCATTGTGAATATTTAATTTGTTATTGTTATTATTTTACACAATACCTATTCAACTATCCATAACCTCTTCCATCATTAAATAGGAGGATAATCACGCTTCAACATGCTTGAACCCACATCTTTCTATTCTGGCAACAATGTTAAAGCCAACCGATATAAGACTCAGTTCAATTTGATTTGTTATTTTTATGAATATAGATATTGCAAGCTTTGATAATATTTGAACATGTAATATAATTTTTAGTCACTTGACAATTAGGTCCACTTTAGTACTTGTATTTTTTTTGGTCCACTTTAGTCCTTTAATTTGTCTACTAGATCCATTTTAATCTATAAACTTTGAATTTTGTTAAGATGCGATTGGTGTTACTGGAACATGATAGTTTGGATGGAGAAGTGGTCGATAAAACGATTCGAATCAAAGGGTTGAACCGATTAACTCGAAAACTACTTCAAATTTGATAAAAAAAAAAAAACCAAGACAAGAATCGATAGTTGAGCATGTTAAACTGTTTTAATAAAATTTGATTAATATTGTTTATCCGACAATCAAACCAATTAAATTGGTCGAACGAAAAACGGTAGTCTAACCTGTTCAACCACTAGTTCGATTATTAAAACACGAAATGGGACACTTCAAGATTGTACCACATCATCATCTAAACTTTATATAAAATTTTAATTCTACAATCTCAAAGTGTCATATCATCAAATTTTTATAAATTTCAAGTTTATGGATAAAAATAGAATTAGTTGTCAAGTTAAAATGCCAAATTCAAAGGTAAAAAATTATAATTGAGTTCAAATATTATAATTATAATTTAAAGCTGATTCAAAACAAATATGGTAATTATCTGATGTGGATTAAAATAATAATACTTGTCAAATTTTTATTTAAAAATATTTTTATACTTATTAAATGAAAATATTTAATTAATACAGACAGAAAATTAATTATTTTGAAATTTAGGAATGCAGAAATATTTCACCTGCTACCATCTCAACAAACTCATTCCCATCTAAAAGACATGAATTTAAGTGGTAATAGAATCCCAAGTTAGTGACTAAAGCTCACAAAGACGTTAAATCTTAGAGAATATAATTAAAATTTTCAAAAACTTTGAATTTATCGAGATTTAGCAAGAATTTCCAAAATTTTGAGGTCATTACTGTTTGCCTTTGAACTCGAGCGATGCGGAAGTTCGAATCACAACATTACAACTTCGTTCTCGGTTAATGGATATCATTACTTCTATTCTGTACTTGAATTAATGAAACCAAACTAACACTTCTCAGAGTAAGATTAACAGCAAGAAATGAAAGAAATTTTGCAAAAAATGGTTTGCCAAATCGAAAACCAGAGGCAGACGGTGTTCTTTTTTTTTTCTTTTTTTGGATTAGTTCCGATGTAATACAATGGCATGCCTAAAAGGTAGCTGAGTTTAGAGAGAGAAAGAAAAAAAGTGGAAAATGAGAAAGCCACGGACAGACAAGACCGAGACCATTCCGGTCGACATACATGCCAGTTTATTATGCTCTAATGCCTTTTTCATAATGAAGCTAGTAAAATGTTACAACAATAAGGGTATTAATATCTAACCGTTTTCTTTTTTTTTTTCCGAATGTGCTTCGCTGTACTGTTTGCTCAGTCATATAATCCTTCCTGTTCCCAGATGTCGACCAGAAAATCGATCATTTCCTGTCATGAAAAACACGTATCAGGTAAACATGCAATTCACGATTAAATGAGCTTGTCGGAGCTGAGACTTACAGGGAGAGGAATAGGTTGAGGGAATGGTTTGTTGTTTCCGAGTAAACTTTCGTAAGTCGCATTCCAACTGCAAGGCCAGAATGGATTAACCATGGAGAGACCGTAAATGCTGACAAAGATGAAGGAAAATGAAATCATAAATGATGAATTGAGGTATATTCCAGACGTGGTTTTCCCGACCCCCGGAACACACAAAATGATATTTTCAAAGTTTATTATTAACCTAAGATATGGGTTCAATAATGGCTAGCATCACAATTGTGCTGAAACCAGAATGCATTACTGCATGTATCACTTGTGCTTGCCGAAAACCGAAAGATCAACACCCGAAGAGAATTAAGACGTGAAGTGACTTAATGAAGGCCAAGTTGAGAGGTGCAGAGCAACTACAGAAACTTTACTGAGCTAATAGACAATAGGACCGTAAATAAAGCATGGTTATATGGTTCATGTACCCAACCCCACATAGGTAAACTTTTGAGGTCCATACTACAAATCAATCCCTTCGAGATCAAATCCCGTAATAAGTGGAACAACTAAATCTACTCCCTTCTCCACAAGATCTAAAGCTGAAAATTCAATTGTACCTTCGGAAAGCGTTGATAAAAGAAATGAACTGTGAAGAACTTACCTCAGTTTGGGTTCCCGAACCTTTTGAGGCCGATTTTTAGACTTCTTGTTTCCAATCCACTGCTGCCTAGTTCGATTCCAGAGAAGAAGGCCGGAAACCAAGAAGAATCGTCATCTCATGCAAGCTAAAAGGGGTCTCCGAGCAGACTATCCAGATAGGAAGGTAAACCGTTCCAAAATTTTACCCTGTATCGAGCTGTAACGTGCAGATGTTAATCCAACCGAAGTAACTTAAGAACCAGGAACTTACCATGATTTACGAATTCAGAGGGGCTATTGGCATTGCCATGGGGATCTAGAGACTGATTGCTCACGCTGATTGACGAGATGCTTCCTTGTGACTGCACTGCACTGTTATCCATATCGCAAGCGCTAGTGGTCCAGAAATCTTCGGATATACTGGTTTTCCTCACCGTCTGACCTGGAACTTCTAATCCTTTTGATGTATCATTCATCAAAGGATCGAATTTAGGCTCCTTATAACATCCTAGACAACCACTGCTCTGTTATAAATCACCCAAAATCGTATAAATGATTAGCACCAGCCACCAAAAACTCTAGCCAACACTAATAAATCAAAAACAAGTTCATCATTAAGATGCCAAATGATAATTACATGAGCTCAAATGGCCATATGAAAACAAAGCGATCACCTTAAACAAACAACAAGAACAAGGCCTTTTATAACTACACAGCGTAAGCTATATATTTATGCATTTACGTGGGTGTTTAAGAACCCAAGATTTTCTAGCTATCCTCTACAATACAAACACATTTTTAAAAAATAATCAATTAAGAGACCCATAAAATAACAAAAAAATATAAGAGGGAAAAAAACCCCAGATAACTTACCCCATATATACAAAAATCAAGAACTAGAGGAAGCAAGAACAGATCTGCAAATCAAATGGATTCTGATTGCCTGCTATGATAGGTCAAAGATAAATTTTGAGGAACCATAAATTAATTAAAATTTATGGAACTGAAAACAAACAAACATAAAAAAAACCAAAAAAAACCCAAATTTACCCGTAAAACAGAAAGAACGTAAATTTACCTGAAACTGAATCTTGGAATTTGACCTTCCTTCAATCTTCTTTGATTTTGGGGCAAATTGAAGAAAGAAAGGGGAAATAAAATTGTGGAGTAAATAGTAGGTTATATGGAATTGAGGGTAATTGTTTAGGGATTAATGTTAAAGCCCTACTTGTTTATCTATAACCTAACTAATGCTCTATAAATATTCAATATGAGTTAGTGAAGTTGTTTCATTTCAAGTTGTTAATTTTTTTTCTCCCTTTTTTATTAGTATTTGGTTTTAATTGAATTAATAAGTTCAAATTGGTGATAAAAAATTGAATTAACCAAATTACTCAAAACATATAGAAATGTGATATTTTTAAGAATAATAAATAAATTATGAGATTATATTAACTTATTATATAATATGAGTATGTGATATGAATTTATTTATTTATTTTAATTCAAATATAAAATTTAATATTCAATGCAGGAACACGTGAGTTTGAGTGTGTTGAAACACGTTAAGATGGAGCATTGAAACCAAACTTAAGTACTAAATTGGGAAAAAAAATTTAAGTAATTGGTTCAACGTCGAGATGGAAGTATTTTAACGATGTTAACAATTCTCCAAATTTACGTAAGCATTTTAATTAGAACAAAAATCGAGACTAACTAATAGCATTATAAATATTGAGGTGCTAAATTATGTTTAAAAATTAAAATATAAATATTAAATCTCAAATTTAAATATGATATAAAAATCAAAATTTAAATTAAATTACCAATAAAGAGTTACTCCTATTGCCATGAGGTTTTTTTTATCTTTACCACAAGAAACTAATCTTTCAACTTAGACACGCTTTTGATAAAAGCCGATACTCAATACTGCATCAATAGTTGAAATACGTATTTCGCTAGTTAGGTTTGACTCTAAATTCAAATTGCAATGCATCTTGCATTTTACGTTTAGCAACAATGAAATTTTCTTCTTTTAACATCTTTCGAAATCAAATGTTGAACGTATTCATCATTAGGAGATTCATCACTAGCACCATCCCGTGAAATCTTCAAATGTTTTATTTGAATCATTGCTTCCTTCTCCATTCATTATACTATCTTCATAGAAAATCTAAACAAATCATTTTGTGTTTCTCTTAAATTATGATTGACATTGATATTGTTCTTAAAATAGCTTTCTTCTTCTTTGCTCTTATTCAAAATTTAATTTTAGTTCGAATTTTCCAAATTTTTGGGTCTAGTGAATAAAGATTAACAAAAAGAAATTAGGGGAGTTTTGAACAAAAGATGTATCTATGGACTCTTCATATACTTTATATGAGGTAAGATAAATTCTGAAAGTGGAAGTTTATGTAATTATTGTAAATAGTAAATTGCCACAAAGGGTATTCATGTAATTATACATGTTCTAGACGATAGATAATTCATTTTGTTTATACAATATATTAAAGATAAAGAACGGGGATACCACAGTCCAAACTCGTATTAAATAGATATATGAGAAAAACTTTAACCATCGCTCTATTCAAATTAAAATATAATTCTTTTATTTATTTTTCTTCAAATTTCCGAGTTGTAATTTTGTCAATCATTACAATTAATATATATCATAGTCAAATAAAAAAATAAATTTGAGTGAAATCCAAATATTTAAATTTTGAAATCCCAATTTTCTTAAAAGCTCTTTTTGCTTATCATCAAATCAATTTTTTTAGATGCAAGAGTAGTAAATATTTAATAAATTGCAATTATAGAGAAAAAAAAACCCAAGGTATTTTAGTACATCTCAACTTGAGAGGCTTAACCTCAAATAAGAGAAACTATAGAAAAATATCAAATAAAAATATTACTCTTATAAAGTTAATTAAAAAATATATAATATTTATTTGGCCCTCCAATTTTATAAAAAAATCATTTTAGCTCTTCATTTAATTTTTATCATTTTTCAGCCCTTGAACTTGAATTGTTTGTTAAATCACCTTAAAATAGATGAAAAAATCAACGTCTATTAATTTTGCTAACGTGTCATCCATGCAATCGTTCCATTAAAAAAACAATAAATCCCATAACCATTAAATTAGAACCTTAATTTGACTAGCAACAGTCAACTACTAACCCACCATTTATTTAATCATTTTATCTCGGATTAATTAAATTTTAATAAAATCTACAAGGGACCCCTCGAAAATTTTAGTTACTCGATGGATTCAAGCATTAGATAATTAAAGAAAAAAAAATTGAGTTTGATTTAGATTTTTGTTTAATATTGATATTAAAATACATATAAAAACATATTTTCTTAACACTAAAAATGTAAAAGCAAAGCTTAGGAGGTTTAAATATACCAAATTAATAATAAAAAAATACATTCTTAAAATCATGGGAAAACATAAAAGTAGGAAGGTATCTAGAATTGGGCTCTTCTTTAATTTGATATTTTTTTTCTCTTCAATTACAGAATTTGACTTTGGATGGTTGGAAGCGTGAGTTGAATAAGGTTACGTTTGTGTCAAAGTCAAATATTTTATGCGTATTTATTTATGCAAAATAGAGTAACACCATGTTCACGCTCTGCCTTAAGCTTGTTAAGATGCATGTTTGAAGAATCTCTCAATCACATGCTTGTCAATGCCACTAAATTTGTAGATCAAATGAGCAGTGGTGGTAGATTTGTCAAAGATGACATGATTAATGACCACAATGGTGATGTGAGTCTTCTCTTTACCCATCATAAAACTTTAGAGAGAAGCTAAAAGTAAACAAGAAACATATTCATGAAGCAAATAAGAACTTGACACACTAAAATCCAATAAATCCATCTGTTATAGAAAAAACTAATCTAACATAGTTAAACTTATTTTAGAGAAAAGGAACAATCCAAAGCTTAAAGATTCAACATTTTTGTCCACCACCAACATGGAGTTCTTTCCACTAAATCTACAATAAATCTTTTTTTGTATTTTAAACAAATAAGCCTACGTAAAAATGGTTGTTGACCATTTTGATTATTTTTGCCAATAAATTTCCCTTGAACTATTTTCTTGGAAAATATATTTTATAATTTTAAAATAAAAGAAGTCTAAAAAAATAGAGATTCAAATGGAAGGAATCAAAATAAATTAACCAAATCATATATATATATAAAAAAGAACTAATATTTTAGCTAGCAAATATGAAGATTAAATTTTCCTTCTAATTGAAGCAACAAATCAAAGAATGATAATGATTAATATAAAGGATTGGTACCTGTAAGTTATAAAATACACTCTTCCAGATTCGTTTGACTTCAAAGTTCCCTTCATCATAGTAGAAGAGAGCATAAAGAGGAAGAGAATAGTTGCTTGCTTTAGCTTAAGGAGCTACAGTCTCGACTTTGTTTTAATTAGGGTTTTTATCTTAACCGTTGGATTAAAGATAATCCAATGGCTAACGCTCGAATCTAAATTCACCCGTTAAAGGTTTTTCAATATTTTTTCCCAAGCTTGACTGCAATACCCTTAACATTTTTATAAAATAACACTAGGTTCCTTAAATTATTTAGCTACCAATTTTGCCCTCTATTTTTTATCTATTTTGTACTTTGCTATGTTTTTTTGATGGTTAATTAATTAAATAACACTAGGTTCCTTAAATTTAACGTTTCGATGGTTAATTAATTAAAAATAACTAAATTGTAAAAGATGTAAAATTTAATCACTATTTGATTTGAGTGATTAAATGGTTAATTGAATAAAGGAAAAGAGACTTAAATGGTAATTAGACCGTTCAAGGGTTGGTGGATGTAAATTGTTAAAGTTTGATTATATTTATACGGGTAAAATAGTAAATTATTAAATATGTATAATATAACAAAAACATGATAAAAATTCATTATCATCTTCTTCATTTTAAAAGCCACCACCGAAACCTTAAAGGAGAAGAAAACATTCGTCCAACTTTGGTTTGGTGATTTAGTAAGCAAACTTTGCCCGTTTTAAGTAATTTTTATATTTTTGGAGATCGTTGCAACTAGGTTTAGCTAGCTCGTATCTTCAATTTTGAAACTGTTAAATATATTTAAAGTTTCCATTGATGAATCTAGTGATTTTTTATGTTAAATGATGATTTTGAAATACTATTTGTTATTTAAAAGTATTTTGTTAAGTGATTTTTGATGAATTTATCGATTAGGGACTAAATTGCTAAAATAATAAAAGTACAAGGATTTTTTGTGAAATTATTGCAAAAAATGGGCTGAAATGGAGACTATGAATATTTGGCTAGTGGGAAATTGCAATAAAAATGGTTAATTTGCATGTTTTAGGCTCAGGGACTAAATTGAATAAAAGTAAAAATTTAGGGGTGTTACAACAAACGCCTATTACATTATCTGTTATGTCTTTGAGAATGGATGCACAACCATAATAACACATGTCATTGCTCATTATTAATTTGAAGATCAATTTTCATCTATCCTCAACATCATTCTTTATCTATAGCTTATTTGTAGATGGACTTTGTGTAATGGCCCAAATTCAAGGTTATCGGAATAGTGGTTTCGTAACCACAAATCCGATTTAAAGAGAAATTTATTTTAATATTTTGCATGAATATTGGTATGATAGAAAAGTCGTATGAAAATATCAATAGAAAAATTTTACCGATTTAGTGGTTAGTTAGAAAAAGAAATTATTGAAGAAATTGGGTAAAAATAAGGTATCGAGACTTCAATCTCGTAAAACCGAGTCAAAAATATTTTTATAAATATTTATGAAGTGTTAGTAATATGGTATTAAAATTTCATTAGAAAATTTTAATGTTTGGGTAGTCAATTAAGTGAAAATGATTAAATTGAAAAGGAGTAAAAGTTACCAGAAGGGTTAAATAGCTCAATTGTTAAATGAAGAGGGACATAAATTGAAAATAACCCCAAAAGGAGATATTTTGGGCGGCATACGCTGAGAAAAATCAGGAGAATTGAAGAATTAAGGGTAAAATTGAAATATTGCAAAATTTGCTTTAAAAGTTAGGACTAAAGTGGAATTATCTAGATTCCTCTTTATTTTTCTGCATTCTCATCAGCCAAAAAACGTCCTAAGGGTTTCTTCAAGCTGGTTTTTCATAATTTTTGCACCAAGTGAGTTAATCCTTGCCTTTTTATTGAAATTTTTGTGTTTCTAAGACTTTTACAACTAGGTCCTATTACTAAATTCATTAGTTTTTGATTTTATGAATGAGTTTGAAAGTTGCTATGAATATGTGCTGGATGTGCTAGAATTTTATGATGAAATAGGATGAAATTGAAGCTTTAATTTGTTTATGAGATGATTTTATTAGGTAATTTCAATAGAAATTGATTTGTAGGACTTAATTGTGAAAAAGTTTGGAATTAAAGTCTAGTGCTAAAATTCTGGTTTCCAAAGCTTATAAAGTACTTTAAAGTGATGGGATAAAGTGTTAATTGAGAAAAATCAGCTCAATTGAGAGGTTAATTGAGTAGGGATGAAATTATCATTTATTGAAAGTTTAGGGAAAAATGGTAATTAACATCATACACTAAAACAGTTTTGGGCAGCAGCAGACTCTAACTTTGAAAAATCACAAAAAAAATTATAGATCGAATTAAAGGATGAATAAAATATTAAATTAAATCTTATTGAGTCTAGTTTCTTATAAAAGAAATGGTGTAAGCAATGGAATTGTAAATCATGAGATATAATAGATTTTGTGAGACAAGGTCAGAATGAATTCGGGTTCCCCTGTTCTGACTTTGGAAAATCATTAAAAATTGTACAAAAATTATTATGAGTTATAATTTATATTTTTAGAATCTTTAATGAGTATATTTTCAGAAGAAACAAATGGAAACATTATCCAAATTCTGTACAATGAGATAATTAATTTTTAGTGAAGAGAGGTCGGAACTGTTAAACAGTGAAATAGGGGAACTTTAAAGAATAAACTGTACTTATTGGCTAAACCAAAAATTCTGAAAATTTTATGGTAAGAAGATATGTGAGTCTAGTTTTAGGGAAAATTAGAGGATATTAATTTGGAGTTCCGTAGCTCAAGATATAAATAATTTAGCGACTATGACTCAGTGAGACAACTTTGAATGCACTATAAATAATAATGGAATTATAGAGAATGTTACATATGAACATGAAAAATATTAGATTAATGATTAAATTTATTTATTTAGATCCGAAAAACTAAAATACGAAGCAAGATCGAGGAAAATAAAAAGTTCGGGATTAGTAGATTTTTGGTTACAAATAAGTGTCGAGGTAAGTTCGTGTAACTTGAATTATATTCTTAAATGCTTGAAATGTTTGTTATTGATGTGAAAATGAGTTGGATGTTTATTGTATGATAATTGATGAAGTATTGATATATTTGATGAAGAGAGAAAATAAATCCCGGTTGAATGGAAGGAAAATTCGATGGATCTCTGAAAAGGAATTGACGGTAAAAAGGATCTAGTCCGGACGGGTGATCCTATCCTGATATAGCCCTCCTGAAGAATATGTGGAAAATGGATTTAGTCCGGATGGGTAATCCGAATTAGGGTTTGAATTTAGCCTGGACTGGTAATTCAGATCCAAGCTCATTAGAGTAATTGTCATTGCAGGAGATTTAGCCTGGACTGGCAATCCCGACAATACTCTATGAGTTTATATTACAGGGGATTTAGCCTGGACTGGTAATCCCGCTGTAAGGATGAGGTTCGCGGAAGTGTGCTCTCTGAAATGGAAATGTGCGCACATGAATATGAATTGACGGACCCGGATTTGTACACTAAAGTGTACCTCTGAAAATCCATCGAAATTCCGAGAAATTCAATGAGATAAATATGAAAAATAAAATAATAAGGGAATGAAAAATATGAAATTGATGAGCTCATCAATCATTTGTCTTTGTAATGAATTTATATGATGTTTACTTAACTAATGCAAAAGTTGAGTTTGTATGTGATAGGTATATGTTTATGTGAATTGGAAGTGTGCTTGTGTTATTAAGTGATAGGTGTATAATATGGTAAGTATAATTCTTGTTGCATGAACTTACTAAGCACAATGCGCTTACCCCGTTCTCTTTTTCCCTATTTTGTAGTGCTCGAGAGCTCGAAGGTTGGAGATTAGTCGGAGCTTTATCACACTATCAACCCATATCTTTTGGTATTCGAAAATGACTTATTTTGAAAGAATGACATGTATAGACTAAATACCAATATTACATAGAAATGAATGTTTGTAACTCAGCTGTTGGTATGGCTAGAGTAAGTCTAACTTTGAGATTTTGCGAAAAATTTCTTATGGTTTCGATCTAATATCAGTTTAGTCCCGATGTATGTTTTGGGCTTCGGAGGCCCATCCAAGGGACGTCATGACATGATTCGATAAATGAATAGTAATTAAACTCGTAATAACAGAAAAATTAATTCAGTAAAATCTGGTAATGCCTCGTATCCTATTCCGACGACGGAAACGGGTAGGGGGTATTACACTTTGGGTTGTCTATCTCCCTTGTTCTTCCTGATTAATAATCTCAAAATTTGCACTCATAGAGAAAATCCAGTTGTTAATAAGGTAAAGAAACAAATTTACACCTTTAATAAATTTGACCTGTATTTTTTTTAGCTAAATTGAAAATCAACCTTTTAAAAAGAGTCGAATTATTATTTTTCTAACAAAAATATTGATTAAAACTATAACATCCCTTACCTAGTCCGATTGCCGAACCCGAGCTACGGAGTGCTACAGTTAAAGCCGAAACAGAACACATTATCAATTATTTCAAATAAACATGAAATTTCTTCATAAATACACAATTAATATTCAAATTATACATGAATCATACAATCATAATCAACTCAATGCATAATCACCCAATATAAATCTTTCTCGGGCCTTATACGAGCTTGCGTATTCACTAGTATCAACCTAAAAATTAACCAGGACTAATTTGCAACAGTTCTGAAATTATAGATAAATTATATCATAAATAAAATCTTCTAATAATCAATCATGTCATAAATGTTCAAATATTATGATATAAAATTAAATTTAAGTCTTAATCGAGCTTATGAAAACTCTAAAATTGATTCGAAAACACACAAGGATCAAGTCGTAACATTTTCAAAAGATAAAGAAAATTATGCAAAACAAGGGTCACATGACCATGTGTCTAGGCTGTGTAACTCACGGAAGTCGTGTGGTCCAAATTGCAAATTTCATAAAATATCACACAGTTGTGTGACAAACTAAAATTGTGTGATACATATACTTTCTAATTTCTAAAGAACACATGGCAGTATCACTAGCTCGTGCATGATAAACTACCGTGTGGTGCAAAAAAATAAGTCACTAAATGCATAGTTCAATTCAACCATTAAAAAATGACCAAAAATGCACATTTAGCCAACACAAATATCTGTTCAAACATACACTTTCCATGCTAAAAAATACAATTTATAAATCCTCCCTAAATACCTAACCAATATGCTACAACTGGCACCTCAAACACAACTAAACCATTCGAATCATTACAGACCATTCAAGCATGAGTTTCAATCCAAAATTGACATCTAAAATCAACCATGATGCAATCAAATACTAGCCATTCAATACCATTTTCATATACCAAAATTTATACTGCCATTTCACATTCAAAGCCAAACAAACCTATCAATCAAAACATGTTATGACAACCTACGAAACATTAATACTTAGCCATTTACTTGTCTCAAACATAGCTTACAACAATGCTAATTTCGTTATGTCTTTCGTAACATTTTAGCACATACGAACCATAATCAAAATTGGCCATTATACATACATCAGCTCAAATAAGTCACATTTCAAGTTGGCTATTCATTTGCCACATACATAGCTCATAATAATACTTGCTATTTGAGATTAGCTTGACCTCAAAGCTCCCTTCATTAGAGTAGAAGAGAGCGTAAAGAGGAAGCAAAAGAGGAAAAGAATAGTTGCTTTATTTAGCTTAAGTAGCCACAATATTGACCTTGTTTTAACTAGGGTTTCTATATTAATCGTTGGATTAAAGATAATCCAATGGCTGACACTCGAATCTCAATTCAACCGTTAAAGGTTCTTCAATATTTTTGCCCGAACTTGACTACAATACCCTTAACATTTTTGTAAAATAACATGAGGCTCCTTAAACTATTTAGCTACCAAATTCGCACTCTACTTGTAACACCCCTTACTCGTATTTGACACCAGAATAGGCTACGAGGCATTACCAGAACACATGCACTTGTAAACGTATTTAACCGAGTTATAAAACTTCATCTAAATTAAAACTTTCAAATTATTAACATGATTTTATAATTCTTCATAATATATCCTCAAAATATTATATTCATAATAAATAGGGCCTACAAGACTCGATACATATTCATGCAATTCACAAGTCTTAATAATTCAATGCTTCATTTCTATTTCATTCAATTCACAAATTTCTCATGTTCACAATTCAAATCATTAAGTTCAATACTAATACGTATTTATCATTTAACTTAACGTTTATTGATTATACCATTCGTTAACACATTTATGAAATTCTCAATTTTTGCAATGAAAATATCACTTTAGCTTATATAACAACGTCAATTCAACTCATCATCCTGGTATAAATTCACTACCACTTATCCATTTACTATAATTCTTTTGGGCCCATTTGTCACTTACCATCCTTAATCAAATTAGGGAACAATTATAGAAAATTGAGTACTTCATTTCCACTTTGCCATAGTATAACTATGGTCTTGCGTATGATCACTTAGCACTTTTTGAAGCCATAGCCCTGCCATAGTCTTACACGGATCACATTTATCACTTGTCACTGATCAGATAAGTGTAGCTAAAGCTACCACTTATCACTTGTCACTTGTCACTTGTCACTGATCAGATCAGTGTAGCTAAAGCTACCACTTATCACTTGTCACTGATCAGAAGTACTCAAATCTGACGTTCAGCTCAATTTGACCATTTATTCGGTTTTCGTATTGTTATTTTATTCTCAATTCATTAACAAATATATCTCATCATACATTATATAATTCATGAAATTAACATGTAATCATTAAATTTCAGCCATATGAACTTACTATTTCATTATCTTTCCACACTCGTTTCTTATGCACATCACACAAGATATAAACATATCATTCAACCATAGTCGCAAGCTAGTGTATTTAAAAATAACTCTTTTTGGAACTAACCACATGATAAACCATTTCTCTAGAGATTACATAATTTAAACTTTACCACCCTTTTCATGATCACAAGCATATTTCCAATTAGGCACTTACCATTTCAATGCATAACTTATAAATTTAACGTGGCATAATCCAACCACTACTTGCCCAAAGCCTAAGCATGTACGCCAAATATGTTAGCCAAATACACATATAGCATAAACATTATAAACATGGATGAGCACAACATTTATTCATGTATCACACTTACCAACATGTGTTAATTCATAAACCATTCATGACATTACATCATGTCAAATCATATACCGAATATACCATACACACATACTATGAAACTTTATTTTCACACATGAGCTTAGACCATGACCAATAATGCACAAATATAAGCATCATTTTTATTTCATCGTTTATCAATTATAATCAAGAATATGACCAATTATACACAAATCATTCATATATTTCTCAATTTTCCTCCTCCTCCTCTCCATTCCACATCCTTAATGTGTATAACACATTTAAACAACATTATACATACTATCACTATTTTCTTGTATGTAAATTCAAGCTATCTGTCAGAGTTAGAGTCACTAATTTATTTATATATCGAGCTACAGAGCTCCAAATTAATATCTGTTAATTTTCCCTGAAACTAGACTCACATATATTCTTACCATAAAATTTTCAAAATTTTTGGTTCAGCCAATAAGTATATTTTATTCTTTAAAGTTTCCCCTATTTCACTATTCGATAATTCCGACCCCTCTTCACTAAAAATTAATTATCTCTTTGTATAGAATTTATATGATGTACCCGTTTGTTTCTATTTAAAATAGACTCATTAAGGATTTTAAATATATAAATTATAACCCATAATTATTTTTATACAATTTTTAATGATTTTTCCAAGTCAGAACAGGGGAACCCAAATTCATTCTGCCTTATCTAACAAAATTTATTATATCTCATGATTTACAATTCCATTACTTACATAATTTCTTCTATGAGAAACTAGACTCAATAATATTTAATTCCATATTTTTTTCATCCTCTAATTCAATTTCTACGATTTATGGTGATTTTTCAAAGTTAATCTACTGCTGCTGTCCAAAATTGTTTTAGTGCAAGATGTTGATAATCAAATTTATAACACCCTCCTTTCCTTTCTCTACAATATTTTCTATCAATTCCTCTTGTTTCCCTTCACTAACATATCAAGAACATAGAACCTTATATAATAAAACCCTACATTAACATCAATTTCATACTTTTTCAATAATATCAAACTTAAAAATATATTGAAATCTTGATGTTCTTATCTTACTCTATTGATTTCAATCTTTAACTTGATTTTCTCTCTCCTTCAGCTTCTATTTCTTGAATCTAACTTGATATTCTAGCTCCCCATAGTCTCCTTAAAATTTTTCTCTCTTGGTAGCTATGGAAATTCTTTTGATTTCTAGGTGAAAATGGTAAATTTTAGGTGGAAGGACCAAATTGTAAAGAAAGCAAAACTTTCTTTCTTCTCTTCTCTTCTAACGTGAAATGCATGGGAAAGGAAGATGATTCTTCATCTTTTCTTCCACATATATATATACTAAATAAAATAATAATAAAATGATAAAATATCATTTAAAAATCAAATTAAAATATTAATAAACTAATATTTATTTATTTAATCTAAAATATCTCCAACATCATCATTATTTTCTAGATTTCTCTTTCTTCTAATTGACCATTTTTCCCTTTAGATCTTTTAAAATTCCATCCTTGAGTCATCACTTAATTTAGTAAAATTACAATTTAGTCCCTCATAATTCTTCATCTATTCAATTTGGTCCCAATTCATCCATTTTCCTTAGTTTCTATATTATTCCACCCTTAAAATATTTACACTATTGGTCCTTCAACTTTTTCATATTTACACTTTAACCCCTTAAATTTTAAGTATTTACTCTTGGATAACAAAACTTTTCTCACTTTTACAATTTAATCCTTTCTTTAATTAATATGTCATAATATACTTCTCAATGTTGTCATAACTCAAAATTCTCCTTTTTGTCACTTTATTTCCTTACTATATCAAAGATTATATCTTACTGTAAAAATTTTTGGGGTATTACATTTCTCTCCCCCTTAAAATAAATTTCGTCCTCGAAATTTTTCTCATCGGATTTGTGGTCTCAAAACCACTGTTCCGACTAGACCTAAAAATCGGGCTGTTACACTATTACTTATCTATTTTGCACTTTGTTATTTTTTTTGAAGGGGTGACTTGCCAATTTTCACAAAATAGGTAGAGAATTAAAAATAGTTATAGATAACATAAGGATACATCAATAGATGCGACCGCTTTAGTCTAGTTTTTTTTTTTTGCATGCTTTTATCTCCTTGTCTTGCGATTACCATATCAAAGTTTTGCACTAAGTTTCATACATTAGTTAAAATCGATTTAAGTCATCAAATTCATTTTTGATCTTTCATTAGTAATATTGGTCCTAGATTTCTCTTTATTGAAAACTCTTAGTCTCCCTATTCCTAATTCCACCATTATGAGAAAAGTTAGAAAGATGAGCAGAATCTTTGCTTAAATTTGTGATTGGGCTTGAATTCTCTTACAAACACGTATTACATTATTCGTTGTCTTTGAGAATGGATGCACAACCATAGTAACACATGACACCACTCCTTGTTAATTTGAAGATCAATTTTTATCTATCCTCAACATCTATCTATAGCATGTTTATAGATGAACTTTGAGTTTTCAATCTCCCTTGTCTTTGTAACACCCCGAACCCGAGACCGACACCGGAGTCGAACACGAGGTGTTAACAGACTTTAAACCCCTTATAAAAAATATTTCCCAGACACTGCCAATCTGCGTACTAGTCGCTTTAAAAATCATATCTTGAGTTTCACAATTCGAAAATCAGTTTCGTGATTTTTCCCTGAAACTAGACTCATATTCCCATCTACATATTTTTTTCTAGAATTTTTGGTTGGGCCAATTAGTACAGTTTATTAGTCAAAGTCTACCATGTTACAGGGATCGACTACACTAACCTTTGCATGTTACGACTTGGATATCTCCCTGTACAGGGCTTCAATACTGATTCCGTTTGTTTCTATAGCAACTAGACTCAGAGAGGAATCTATACATATATGGCTTGACTCCTAATTGTCTCTGGTTAATTTATAATGAATTTCCAAAGTCGGAACAGGAAATCCAGAAACCGTTCTGGCCCTGTCTCACAAGAACCTGAATATCTCTTAACATACTGTCCATATGATTGTTTCGTTACTTTCCTATGAAAATAGATTCATCAAGGTTCGTTTACATAATTTATTCACTATTTAATTCCATTCCTACTATTTTTAGTGATTTTCCAAATCTACATCACTGCTGCTGTCAGCATCTACCTTTAAGGTAGACTTTACCTATTTCATAGTTTCCATGATTCAACTAGCCCTTTTTGCATAAATAGCACAATTTATGATAGTGATTAACCATTCCCATGGCCAATCCTTGTCAAGCCTATCCACACCTCTCAATAACCATATCCATACCAAATGATTATAACATTACACTCAAACATATATAAGCCATTTTCGCATGGCTAACCAAAATTATACAAGTCCAAAGGGTCCATGACCCACAACAAACGGGTAGTCCTATACATGCCATTTCGAAGTTCAACCAAAATTGTACCAAAAGGGGGCTTTGATAGTGTGGGCGACTTTGACTTCAAGATCCCGAGTCCGATAGCTGGAGAACCAAATCTATAAAACAGAGGAGCAATGAAACGGAGTAAGCAATTTATGCTTAGTAAGTTTTGAGCAAGGAATTCCAGCACAACAAAAGTATAGCATTCATATAGCTAAACGGATAATTTCATATGCACAAATTTTCGATATCATACTTGCTTCACATTACCAACCCTTATGTACATACACAAAAGATCAACTTAGCCAAAGGCCGGTAGCTCGTTTATCAACTGAGCGAATACTTATTTGTAAGGGCTCAACTAAATTCAAGCACATACGAAACATACCTCAATGTTGGGATGTTTCTAGAGTATTAACTGAAATTTTTACAGCAAGATCATTCATTCCCAAATCACGTACCTTCGGAATTTAACCGGATATAGCTCCTCGTTCAAATGCCTTCGGGACATAGCCCGGTTATAGTAACTCGCACAAATGCCTTCGGGACTTAACCCGGATTTAGTAACTCGCACAAATGCCTTCGGGACTTAACCCGGATTTAGTAACTCGCACCAATGCCTTCGGGCTTAGCCCGGAATTAGTATCTCGCACAAATACCTTCGGATCTTAGTCCGGATATGGTCACTTAGCACAAAGCCTTCGGGACTTAGCCCGGACATCATTCAAATAACCATGCACATTTAACCATAAATCATGGCACATTCGTATTTCATTTTCGTTAGCAAAACTCAAACACAAGACACTTATCATTCTTGCAATTTCGGCTCAATAGCCACACACAAAGAGCATGATTTTGATTTGCTTAAAACATGATCTAATCAAATCTTAATTTAAGCTCTCTTACTCAAGAACTTACCTCGGGTGTTGTCGAACGATTCCGATGGCTATTCGACCACTTTTTCCTTCCCTTTATCGGATTTAGTTCCCCTTTGCTCTTGAGCTTAATTAAACAAATAAATTGATTTAATCATTTGAGCATCGAAAAGAGGAACACAAGGCACTTAGCCCATATTTATACATTAGACATTAAAGTCACATATGTACGGAATCATGAATCAAACTCAACATTTTAGCTAATTTTCCCCCTTGGCCGAATTTTCTAAGCCAAGACAAAAGCATCAATATGCTTGCCTCCAACCGAATACATGCAACACCAAATCTTCTTCCTATGGCCGAATATGCATGTCTATGTTGGGGCCGATTATATGCTTAATACTTCCTACAAGTATGGTTACTTGTATTGATTATAAATATCATCTTGTTTCAAGTTCAAAACTTGGCTAATACACACATATATACACTAGTAAAGCATCCTCTCCCTTTCCATCAATTTAACACATGCATTGCTCATTAACATACAAAAGTTATATTCGGCCTTAGCACACAACTTGCTAGCCGATTCTTCCCCATCTAGCAACCAATGCACATATGTGCTCACTCAAAAATGCTAAAAAGGAGATTCAAGAATCATCAATCCACCATCATATGCATCATTAACAAGCTTCATATTTAGCATGCAATGGCATTAACACAAAATCCACCTAGGCCGAATATCCTCCCCATGACATAGCAAGGATTTGAACCATGGGCTAATTAGAACTCAAGCTAGCAACTAAAAACATGCATGAATCTCATGGCACAACCTCAAACATACCTTAATCTAGATATAAGTATGGCCAAACCTCCTCCTAATCCTCTTCCAAATCAAACATGAAGCAAGAACTCCTTCCTCCTTCCTTAGAATTTTCGGCCAAATGAAGATGAAAAAGGATGAACAAAATTTTCTCCTTTCTTTTCTTTAACTCACGGCAATTGGGGGGGGGAAAGACAACCACACACATTTTTTTTTTGTTTCCATCATAATCCCTTTCATTATTTTATGCCCATGCTCCTTATTTTATTTTTCCTAACATACCTCACTAACATAACATGTTTGTGACATGTTTCCACTCATGATGCACTAACACAACATGTCTATGACATGTCTTGCCCATCACACTTGGTCTACCATGCTTGTCATGGCCGGCCACTACTCATTAGGGGGGAATTTGACATGCAAGTCCCCCCTTTTTCCACATGCACTAATAGGTCCTTACGCATTGACCTATCACATTTTAAAATTTTCTCACATAAGTCCTATTTGATGAAATTCACTTACAATTAACAAAATTCAAACACGAAATTTTCACACATGCACATGTACATATAATGAGCATCAATTATGACGGTTAATTATTTTTACGACTCGGTTTAGCGGTCCCGAAACCACTTCCCGACTAGGGTCAATTTTGGGCTGTCACAGTCTTCCCTGATTAATAATCCCAAAATTTGCACTCATAAAAGAGGAAAACCAGTTGTTAATAAGGTGAAGAAATCTGAGTGGGTTAAGGATAGTTTTCTCTAAGTCTATCATGTTTCTAGCTTTCCAAATACCCTAAAGCATACAAGATAACATTATATAGAACTTCTCTTGCTTCAAGGCAATTTATTCGTTGATCTTGAGCCACAAGAAGATCCAATTTTCAGGGGGTCCAAATTTTATAATTGAATCCTTAAAAGGGACTTATTCTGAAACTAGACTGCTTTTGCAAAATCACATTACATCAAAAGGTGTTCCAAAGATCCCTCACTATTATTACAATTTGGATGACACTTTCCACTGAAATCAATCTTATCCTTGACTATATATTAAATAATTTCAAATTTAAAACCCTGTGTTGGCCTGATGGTCAGGGTGGTCACCATCCCAGGTATAACCTGAGTTCGAGTCGTGCTAATCGCGTTGCTGTTAGGGCTCTACCCTCCCCTCGTAGTTCATAAAAAGAAAATTCAAATTTATAATATATTATGTAAATTATATTATATAAAATTTAAATATACTTAAATCATTTATGTTTAAAATTTTAATTGAAGATATAATATATAATTGTAGTAAAAGATATATATAATTAATAATTGTTAAATAAATAATCATATTTTTTAAAATAAAAATAATATGAACAAAATCTAAATAAGTTTGAGTTAATCATTTATAAATATGGATGAATTTAGATTAGACTTGTTTAAAAGTCGGGCTACCTGTACAAACCTTGAAGCTTATTTGAAATATAAAAAAGGTTTGTACAAAAGTATGATGCCTAAAATATGTGCTTGGGAAAAAAAATTCCATTTAAAGCACGGTCGAGCTTTAGACAAAAGTTTTCAAACTCAAGCTTGACTCATTTCATCCTAAATACAGATAGATATTTAATATTTTATTTTATATAATAATAGTATTATATATTTAATATTTATCCTAATGTAATTAAGACTTAAGCTCAAATATTATGGTTTCAAAAGAAGGAATTTTATGTTATAAATAAAAACCGTGAAACATTATAAGCTAAAAGTAAAAAAATAATAAAAATGTATTGATTTGTACCAAGCGATGGTTTGCATATAATTATTAAATCTGTACCAATTGACATATTTCATTACAAGTCCTGTAAACATTCAATATTCAAAATTGCACTCCATACCTTTTCGTAATAGCCAATGTTCTGATGATTTTTAATTCAATCCATTTTAAGCCCAATATGTCAAATTCACTAAATGCACTTCAGTATAAACACATAAATGAAACAATGCATAAAATAAAATAGTAAGTTCCATAAGAATTTACCTATTCAAAGTACGTAAAGTGGGTACTGCAAGGACTAATCTAAAATTTTAGCTTTTCC
This sequence comes from Gossypium hirsutum, assembly GCF_007990345.1. NCBI lineage: Eukaryota > Viridiplantae > Streptophyta > Magnoliopsida > Malvales > Malvaceae > Gossypium > Gossypium hirsutum. The sequence goes on along the minus strand of NC_053445.1, from coordinate 36,014,903 downwards.
CTGATCAATTTCACTTCGTTCCAATTATTGATTTAAACGATTATTTTATATTATCAATCAATACTAAATATTTCTATTCTATGTTATGATATGCATGAACCTATATAATTTGATTTTTTGATGTTTCTAAAATTTTACATTTTATTCAATTTAGTCCTTAAACATGAGATAGTTATAATTTTCAATTCCAAGCCTCAAATTAAAATTTGATTTCAATTATTCTCACTAGGGACCTTATACTTTCTATTTCTAAGCAATTTCATAACAAGTTTTATATTTATTCAATTTGGTTCTTAATGTAACAAAGTTAACAATAAGATAAATTAACTTTACAATCTAGTCCTTTTCATATTCTAAACTTAAAATCTATAATTCCAAACCTAATTCTTAAAGAAATCAATAATGATAACTTTTTAAAATTTTAGCAGTTTTACGAATTGGTACATAAGCTAACTAAATCACGCTCTCATGAACTCAAGTTCATAAAAAATACAAGAAAATGACTTAAAACACATACCAATTTTGTGGCCGAATGAAAAATAATAGCTTGGGGTTTTTCTTCTTCAACTTTCGGCTAAGAGAGATGAAAATTTTGAGAATGATGACAATAATCCACTAACTCTATATTTATATTTTGATTAATTTCTAATTAAGTTAGTTTAATTAATCTAATCATGTCTTAAACATTTATAATAGTTACTGTCATCCTCCACTACTAACTCTCTATGAAAAACGGTTTAATTTTCATTTTGAAACTTTGGCCAATTGCTAATTAAGTCCTCAAGTCTTTTAACAATTAAAACTCTATAGCGATTGGACTTTTACAATTTAACCCCTAGACCTTAATTAACTATTAATTCAAAAAAAATTATCGGACCAAAGTTTAATATAATAATATGTTATCTTCATAAATATTAATATTTAATATTTACAGGCTCAGTTTACGGAAATGAGATTCCGAAATCTCAATTTCCAATATCACTGAAAATCAAATTATTACAAAAGCAATTTTCTTTTACCTTTTTAAAGTTCAATTAAAAAATATAAAAGTTTATTTATTAAAATTAAAGGACTTCAATACCCTTTCTCTTATTTATTTATTTATTTTAATTTGAACTTTTAAATGATTTTGGAAGAGAGTAAATTTTTTAAAATATAGTAGTTAAAAAGAGAATAAAAAAATGATAATAGTTGATTAATCAAACATCAATTTAATTATGAAAATACTTAATTATTTAAAAGTAATTATACAATGATTGTATTTTAATATTTTATATAAAATATATAAAAAAAAAAACAATTTCAATCTAGAATAATTGTAGAAAGGAAACCTACGGAGAGATTTGAACCTAGGAGTCTAGGACATTGAGGTTTTCAAAACTTAAACTCACGGAAAATTTCAGATCGATCATAGTCAATTGAGTTTTAAAATCTGTTGAATTCGTTTCTAATGACTTACTCAATCGAATCACCTGAACTGATCGAATCAATAACTTAACAAATTCAACCAACTGTTTGATTCTAAAAATCTTGTTATTTTAGAGAGAAATCTTTTTTCCTTGTTAATGATGCAAAAAAGTTTTTGACATAGATAATTAATCACAAGAATTATTAAATTTCAAATTCTACATCTTTGAATTTTGATCTAACATGGAAAGTTACATAATTAAAATGACATTCTAGTTTAATTTATTATTCAAGATGCTCAAGTTTATTTGTTGATGCTGATACGGATGTTTTATGGTATAGCAGTGGCAAGAGATGATCTTGGTAGATGGCTTGGGGGAGTTGGGAGAAATATTGACAAATGTAATGTCGAGTAGATTGAGATTTGGACGATTTATGATGGACTCTTTCTGGCTTGGAATGCTAAATGGGCTAATATTATTGTTGAAACGGACTGCACTCAAGCTGTTGAGGCCATTTTGGATAAGTCTAATGGGCAATTGAATAGAGACTTGGTTCTAAAAAATTAAGAGCTTTGTAGAAGAGAATGGCGAGTGGACATACAGAAGGTCTCAATAGAAGCCAATGTAGCGGCACACATATTGGTTGAGATGATGAGAGCTCTCCCTTATGGCCTTAAAGCTTTCCTAGAGATTCCAACATCGATAGTTGAGCAAATTCGGATGGATGATTAGTTCGTGTGAAATAACATTGGAATAAACTTGTAATTAATTTTTATTTTTCTCTACCAAAACTATATATTAATTAATCAATTTAACCGATCAAATCGAACCACGTTAAGTTAGCTTAGTTGGATCAATTAAGATAATAAAAGTTGATTGATTTAGTTAAAAAAATTAACCGATTTAACCATTTGAACATCCCCAATTTGTAAATGATCCGAATCTGTTGCGACTAATAATTAAAATATTCAAATCTAAATATTATCTAAATTCAAAAAAAAAAACCTTTAATAATAAAACAAAGCAAAAGCCTTGTATTTATTTAGTGTAATATGAAGAATATATTATTGATTTACATTTCAGTTCAACCCTTCCATGTCGTATATGTATAATAGAGAGAATATAAAGCTAAAAAGAACATATTGATGAAAGCAATTGAAGATGTCATGTCAGAGGCCTTTCTCTAACATTTGGTGGGGATTCTCAATGGATATTGTAACCTCTGCAGCAAAAGCCGGTGGCTGAGTTTTTGGATGAATGCTTCGGCACTTTGGTTCACCTCCTCCACGCTCCACTTCTTCGCTGCCTTTTCCTCCATCTTCACCATGCCTTTATTATCTTTCGATTTATCAACATTTTGTTGTGGAATTTTGGGGGTTTGGATTGAATCTGAGTCGTTCTTCATTGCAATTCTAAGCTGCCTTCTTTTTTTTGTGTGGATAAGGTGATGGTTTCCCATGCTAATAGGTTTTCATATTTATAACAGGTAAGACTTAAGTTTTCCATGTTAATAGATTGCATGAAGCAATTAGATTAGACCTGGATTAATAAACAAGTTGTTTTAATTGGGTACAACTCCATCTTAGTATAATTTTCAAGTAAATTATATGAATAAGCTATTAGATGGAAGAAAAGTGTTTGGGGTGAATAAAATGGGAAATGGTAAGGTTTTCATAGCTTAGTGCAAAGACCTTCCTCATTTTCCCATCTCATTTAAATATTCTTACCTTCTTAAAAAGGATATTTAAGTTCCTCAAATCCCCTCCTATGTATCTTCCATATGTGGTAAACATATATGTTTATGCTTTTTTCTCCATTTTAATATAATATTCCTATGTCAATTAACTTAATTAAATAATATTTGGATCCAAATGTAATTGTCGCATACGTAAATTGTTAATGTACATTTGAGTGATGTGGATTTGGGTTATGGAGATGAGAGGTCCTACAATAAGGAAAGAAGAGTAAGCTATGAGGACGTTAGAGTTGACACTCCAATCGATCTTCAATGCTTAAGCGAATGATTAGCTTAAGGAAGGGGTTTTATAGGTCCTTTTGTGTTTAAATCCCTCCTGCCTTTCATGTGACAGTTCCTTAAGTCTTGGTGTTAAAACTGTAAAACAAAATTTGATATAAACTTAAAAATTGTAAATCAGGATCTATAATGTGAAATCATTAAGAACAAATAAAAAACAAAACTAAATGCGGAAGCGTACTTGAATTCATTGATTACTTGAAATCTACGGATCATTGGTTTTGATCTTCCAATTAACACACAAGTAATCTAGAGAATGTGACTCTTTCTTTTCTAAACATAGGATGTTAGAAAAGTCATCTTATGTGTAATTTGGGGATCATAACCGTAATATATATAACTTTGGCACATTAGCCCTAATTTCTAATCAACCCATCATCAATTAGAAATTAATTACTAGAGTATCTACACATATTTGACCCATACTTTATTTAATAATTAAATCCCAATAAACCTTAACCAAATTAGATCACTTTTAATTTGGGCTAACCTATCATGATAGTAAATAAAAACATGCAATTACCCTTATTATATATGTGATGTCCATATTTTTCAACACTTGAAGCCCAAGGTGTCTCGAGATTGGCTGAATCTTTTACTTTGTCCTGTTTTGAACTTGTCAGGCTCTATGCTCACTTGATTTTTATGGCTTCAGGGCTTTTGCTTACATGTCATTTTACGTATACTTTTCTTCTAATATGAAACAAATTTCTAAAAGTTTTAATGAATTTTATTGATTTTTTAAATTTTTTTTAAATTTTTTATAAATTATACATGGACTATCATGCAAGTGATCACATCAATGCCGTTAAAGTTTTAATTGTTCAATCAAATTTCCACCCAAAAATAAATAATTTAACTAAAATTTAAAGGCCGTGGTCAAAATGACCAAAAAATGATAAGATCAAAATAATAAAATTAATAAACATTAAAGACTAAATTTATCATTATGACATGAATACTAATTAATTTTTTCAAAAGTTAAGTAAGAATAAAAAAAAGTTGGAAAGGGTTAAATTTAGAATTTCAAATTTGTTAGATATTTAACTTGAATCAATTAAATCTGATTTATAATAAAAGAAATGAACTACTCAAATCCGATTAGGGTAATGCTTTACCTCTTACTTCATTTTATGTACAAAATTAAAAATGAATTCATTCTCTTTATAATATATTTTTTTTAAAAACAAATCCTAGAATTATTTATAAATTTAGATAATGTATGAAATTTGATTGTAGATAATAAAATTTAAAAACAATATTATTAAAAAAATAACCACAAATCTTAAATATGAATATTAAATTAAACATGAAAAGTACAAAAATATATATATAATTTATATAGAATATTAGACATAAATTAAAGTTCTATAATTTTCAAACAAATTTGATCCAAAATCTTAACATTTTTTAATATAATTAAATATCTAATCCTTATAAATGTGAAAGCTTTCTAGAACCAATACGTGGTTGTCATATAGCTACATCTGCCACGCGTCGAAGCACCATAGGCTGGGTAATCAAACAAAATCCTGCAAAAACAAAAACACATTTTATTTATCCATACTACAAGTGTATAGCACTGCATGGCAAGCACGTCCAACACACGTGTCATAAACAAGATACGTGTTTCATCCGTAATGTCCCAAAGTTCCCTATAAATAGAAACCACACATGCAATAGTAAACTCCCCAACAAACAGTTACACAATTCGAAGCGAAAAGAAAAGAAAATGGCGTCTCATGAACAGAGTTACAAAGCTGGTCGAGCTGAAGGCCGAGCTCATGTAATAATATTATTAATTACCACTTTCGTCCTTCCATTTTCTTTTTCATTACCAGATTTTCTTTAACATTATGTTCTTTTATGGTAGGAAAAGGGTGAGCAAATGAAGGAGAGCATGAAGGAGAAAGCAGAAGCAGCGAAGCAAAAGACAATGGAGACAGCAGAAGCAGCGAAGCAAAAGACAATGGAGACAGCAGAAGCAGCGAAGCAGAAGACCAGAGGGGCCGCCGAGACAACCAACGACAAGACAAAACAGACAGCGGGAGCTGCTAGAGGGAAGGCGGAGGAAACCAAGGAGACAAGCGGGGGGATACTGCAGCAGGCGGGGGAGAAAGTGAGGAACGCGGCACAAGGTGCGACTGATGCGGTGAAACATACCTTTGGAATGGCTGATGCCGATGAGGATGAACATAATTATCCGGCTACTGTTACTAGGAAGGATTAGGGTAGCATGTAGGGTTAAGATAATAATAATAGTTGCAATATGTACGTGAGTGGTTTTAGATAACGTACGGTTGCAAACGCTTCGTTGTTATGAGTGTGTGTTGTGTTACTTTGTTGTTTTAGCTTTTTTTTTAATAATAAAAATTTTACCTTTTCACTTTTAAAAAAAATAATTTTAATAAAAATTGTCTTTTTACTATTTTATTTTTTTCTCAATCCGTTTGACTGTGTGGAGATGCGGTAGAGAGAGAGAGTAGGAGTGTGGGAGCAGGAGCTGCCTTCTGGGTATTATATATCATTAGTTGTTTGTCCCAAGATGCCATATATCCGGTTATTATTGATGGGTTAAAGTGACGCTATTTGTGCTACTTCAAACGAGACATGGTGATAGAAGTGACGGTTATGTACCAATTTTTCCTTTTAGCTTTTATGATTTATAAAATTTATAATTTATAATTTATAATTTTAAATTAGTAATAATAATAAAATTGACAAGTTTTATTTAATTTTTTAAGAATTAAAAAATATAAATTATTAAACTGGTAAAAGTGTATTTTTATTAATATAAATATATATTTTAATTTAATACAATTTAATAATTTCGACCCAAATTTGTTGGAGGGAATTAGGGTTTGTAATTGGATACTTGGTATAACCCAATTCATTTCTCTTCTATCTAGACTATGTTTTTCCTCCCTTGAATTTAGTTGGAAGGAAAAATATCCTAAAATAAGGTTAAGAGGTTAGGTCCAATGATGTATGGTAAAATTACATTAAAAACAGTAGGAAAGTTGATAATTGTATAATCTTTTTCGTGTATTCCACTCCAGTTATCCATTTTTATAACATTTTTTCTTCATCCGCAAGCTTAAATCAATCCATTTGACTTTTTGAAGGATTGGATTGATATTTCCTGGAAGGAGCAAATTGGGAAACAGATACTGAAATATTAAATATACGCCAACAAAACAATCAGCAGTTACCGATCAAATGAAATTTGAAAAACAGGTGAATATACTTTCCATATTTCTAAGCATATATAAAAACAACAATGAATCAGCACCTCCCATCGGAATGTCATCCGCGACTCTACAACATACCCCCATTGACGTCAGATGCCTGCAATATTCTCCGACTTATGCTCATGATGATGCCTATAACAACAGTAGCATGTGTGTTCTTCATGTAATTAATGCTATCAGGGTCCAGGTTAGGTCGTAATGAGCCGTAAATACCTTTCTTCTAAAGATATTTGACAAAATTTTGACTGATTAAAGACGCTCGAGATTCATTTCTTGACACTCACAGAGCATAAATATCGAAGCATATATTCATTCAGAGCACATGTATCTGCTAAATCCTGGTGAATTCTGGTGATTGCCTTCTGCAATGATTTTAGAACGGGTTGAAGATTTCTGGAATTCTGCTGAATAGAGTTGCCATGAAGTTTGCAGAGTTCCTGCGGTAAAATGATTCGAACCATGTCAAAAGCAAAACACAAACGAACATCAAGGTATTTGATAAAATGACCAGAAGGCTACCTGACACCATTGAAGCACGAACTCTAAGTGCGGGCACCTTTCAAGAAGGTTGGTTAAAGCCTCAACTAATCTTTGCAAGTACCGATAAGGGATTGATGAAGCAACGGCTGGAACATCAGCGGGATTGACAGAGAAAATACACTTTTTAATTAGTGAATCTTCATTTAAACGCAAGCTAAGAATTAAAGCTCGGCTTGGCTGTTCTTCATTAAGTGCTGCATCTATGGCCTACATAACAATTATGATTAATTAATTCACATTAGTAAATTTAGTGAAACTCAAAAATTAAGAGAAGAAAAAAAAAAGAAAGTACCTCCGGTGTAACATCGATGTCGAGATCTGTGGGATCGAAGATAAATGAGTCATCGATTGAATAAACAAGAACACCCTCTGTTGTTGCTGCTGAGAAGCTTCGTCCTGTTGGAGCAATTTTAAGGGATTTTGTTCGGATGACAGGCCTTCCATTATTAGGCATGGATCCTGGTAGATTATATCCCACATTTCCCCGGGTTTGCTTGTCAATACCTTCTTCTGTGTCACTGTTATCATCATCGATTAAATTCAATGGACCAGCTTCTGTCATATGCTTCGAGTTTAAGAAGTCAAGAACTCCATCCAAAGAGAGGTTATGAGTTATTTGAAATCGTCGAAGTAGAACCTGGTTTCAAATGGAACAAAAAAAAATGAGTGGAAAGCATGTTGTAGAGCTTGAACTAATGAAAAAAGAACATAGGAACGGGAACATGGGTGCTGACTACTGACTAAGGGAATCAAGCCGAGCTGAGCTCAAGTTGTAAGAAACTTGATTCAAGATTAAAATTTAATCTATTCAAGCTCACTTGATTCAGCTCATTTACCTAGTAAAAACTAAGCGCTATTTTCATAATCATTTGCAAAGTCAATTATTTATGCTCAAACTCAAGTTCGAACCAAGGCTTCTCCATACTAAAACATATATAAATTAAAAAGTTTGATTAAGCTCACATGATACTGAAATTCAGCTTGCTCAATAACTCGAGTTGCTGAAGCTCAAACTCGGCTCAACAATGATTGAGCCAAATAAGTACTGGTTGAAAACAAATATCTCCAAAAAGAAGAGGAGCATGTCATGATCACTTTTTTTTCAGGTGTTAGACATAAGTAAACTAAAGAAGGGCATGTTATGGCGCTCATATACACATACATCTAAAATGCCAAAAGAAGCAATGGTTTGAATGGCACCTAAAATAATCCAAAAATGAAATTTTTGGGGGGTCAATCTGAAAATAACATTTAACCAGGTGAAAATAGGCTTCAATGTTCAAATTAAAGTATATTATCTACTACGTGGATAACTTATATGTATTTAAACTTTACCTGATCAGAAACATCATACATACAGATATATCTGCTATTTCCTCCAGCTAAGATGTAACTCCCATCAGCAGAGTAACATAAGCTTGTGAAACACTTTCCTGAACTTGAGTTAGCTGCAGATCGTCTATCACTCATGAGTCGTCCTCCAGCTATATCCCTACGGCCTTCAATGGAGCGCATTGACTCGCCATCAATAGGGTCCCAAAAGTGAATCTGTCCATCTAATGTGCTGCATGCTAGTTGCTTCCCATCCGGTCGGTAAGTAAGGGTCAGAACATCATGTGTGTGTCGGAATGTTTCAACAGCGCCTTTTTCTTTAAATACATTCCATAACCGGACAGTTTTGTCCCATGATGATGAAGCTAATATTGCCTAAAAATAAAGAAACCAGAGGTGCACAGCTTATATAACGCCAGATAAAGATAGGTGAACAGTTGATAGATAATGTTAGAAGACACCTTTGGAATAAAGAATAGAAACGATGGATATAAATGGAAACTTAAAACAAACTGAATCCGCAGAAAACAAGTGAAGAAATGTCAGCTCACATCTGTAGGAGAAAACATCAGCCCATGAACCGGACCTTCATGACCACTAAGAACCTCCAATAGAAGGTTTCTCCTCATTGACCAAACAAAAATCTGTAAACATGATGACGAAGAAAACAAAATCATGAAATGTGGTTTGCATGGGAACGTAAAAATCAAACAGCATTAACCAATTTACCTCGAAAGAATCTAGAGTTCCCGCACAAATCACTTCACCACTTTGATCAGCTGCCAAAGAAACAAACTGCTTATGAGAAGGGGCAGTAAATGTTCTAAAATTTCGATAACGCAACAGGTCCCATGCACGAACAGTCCCATCCAGAGATGCACTTAAGAGGCAATGGTTATTAGCCATAAAATGGAGTGCAGTAACCGCATTAGTATGCTCACTGAATGTTACGAAGCAAAAGCCTGACGATACGGTCCATACCTGTGGCAAGAAAATTTTAAAGTTTCAGGTATTCAAGTGAAATACATGCTGAAAAGCTGTGTGAGGCATATATATTGCACAAGATTCTTAAAAGTTGAAAATCGACGCTATAACCATGAAAATAAAAGGCCTATATAATGCATATCAACCAGGTAAGTTTCAAACCCTTAAAACATCTCTCAAACTTTCATTTACCTTCACTTTATTATCATCGGCTCCAGTAGCCAAGAGCTGTGAATCCGGCGAATATGCCAGAGTATTCACATCAAAGTAGTGTCCCTGTTGCTTCAATATATAACTCTCTGACCGCCACTCCCAAACCAACAACTGCCCCAACTTTGCACAGCCGAAAGTCAACCAATTTCCAAGGTCATTGAACACAGCTGTTGTAAGCTTCTCTCTTGATATCGACAACAAATGTATGCAAACAAAATCCGGCATCTGATATAATCCAAAAACCCCATTCGAGAATCCCACCACAACAAGATCAAGTCCCTTATGATAATCACATGCGGTCACTTTCGCAGGAGCTTGCATAAAACAATCTTTCCTCAACAATTCCCATTTGTCTCCATTCAAATACCCCTCACCTTCACTAAATCCACTTTCTTTCCCGTCAGAATCCTTCCTTTTCTTACCAATTCTTTCCCCATCTTCACCTTCCCTCTCCGGCGTTCCTGGAGAGGGTGGCTCCACATCCATCAGATCGTCATCTCTGGCATCACGATTAACATCATTTCCACTATAACCCCAACTAAAAATAAAACCATCACGAGCAATAGTATATGCTTTATCAACTCTATTCTTCTTCTTATCAACACCAAAGAAGCAACCAACAAGAGAATCCCTATGACCAAGAAACAAAAATGGTTTTTTATAATTACCCTTTTTTTTATCCACAAAAAACAACCTCCCAGTCAAATCTTTAGACCCAACAATCAAATATTTCGATTCATTATCCCAATCCATTGACAATATCTTATCATTGCAATCAGCGAATGTTCTAACCAACTCAAACGCAAAAACTTCCCTCTTAAACCCAGGAGATTTCCATATTTGCAACAACTTACCCGCTGCAACAGCTATGTATTTCCCATTGGGGCTAAACTTGACGGCGTTTACTGGATGTTTGAACGTTATGCGATGCAACACCACTCTACGAGGGAGGTTGATGAAGAGGCAACGGTTGTTGTCGTCAACGGTGAGGAGAAAAACGCCGTCAGGTGAAGCAGCGATGCGGCGGATATTGCTGGAGGATTGGATGGGTAGGGTAATGGTTTGGGATTTGACGAGGTCGGTGACGGAGACGCGGTTACCTACGGGGGAGATTAGGTTGGTGTTTTGTGTTACCACGGCGTTTCCGCCGCGGTAAGGGGCGCCTAAGAGGTTTTGGAATCGGTAATTCATTGGATGGTGACGTCCGTTTGGGAGGTGGGAAAGTGAAGGAGAAGTTATGGAGCGGTGAGAAAAAGGGTTTTGTGTAGGGTTTAAACTTTAAAAGAGAATGCAGAAACAAAGAGAAGCCTTATTGGGCTTTCTGATCCGACCCGTAATATACTATGGGCCAACTACCAACCCAAAACATTACTAAATGCATCCGGTATAAACTTGTTCATAAGTTGTTTAAGCCTAACAAAATTTTAGGTTCGAGCTTGGCTCAATTCGAAAAGTGAATTTAAATTTTTGTCAAAATTTGAGTTATAGATGTTAAATTTAGGCCTGACCCGGATTGTATTAAAAATATTTTATTTTATTTTTATATAAAAAATTAAAATATATAATATATTAAAAACATTAAAATAAATGTTTCTCAATAAATTGAAAATAAATTTAAAAAATTCTTTATATTTAAATAACGATAAGATAGGTGCAACTTAGCAAGCAAATGTCTCTAAAATAATAGCAAAATTAACAATAAAACAAAAGTTAAATGATATTCAAATAATAACAACTAAATAATAGCAACATAATAGTGAAATAGTAACAAAATAGCGAGAAAATAACAAAACAACAACTTTTTTTTATCTAATGTACAAAAACTAATTTACTCATATTTTGAAGAAACTAATTTACTCATATTTTGAATAATGAAGGCAAAATATCAATAGGAAATACTTTACGATTTAAATATCAATAGGAAGTATGTTAAGTAATAGTTTTTTAGAAATAAAATAAAAATTTGAATAAAAGTAATTTACACATGGGAAATTTTGAGTCACTTCTCCTTCGAATGAGAATATTTACGTATTTATTGTGGGCTCAAAAAATATTTTGATGTGATAAACTTGAATCATTAACTAATTTATTTAGGTCCTACAATTATTATTTTAGAAATTTTTTAAAAATTTATCTTTCTTTATATATTCTTTAGATTCTTTTTAAAAATTTATAATTTTAAAAAATTTAAAATTTAAAATTTTTATAAATATTTTGAATTTTTATTGAGAGATAGATCAATTTATTCATTTTTAAAATCGATAGAGACAAAAAAGATATTTACATCAATTTTTTATTCGAATTATTCAAGTTATTAAAATTATAAAACTCAACTCGAATTACATATTTAAGTTGACTCGAAAAAATTAAATAATTCAAATTGATTAAATTAAAATAAAAAAAAAATCAATTTTTTTAAATCGAATCACTTCTAACTTCAACAATTAGACGAGAGATATTAAAATATGTTGCAAGTGGTAGTGAGATTAGATACTATAAGAATATTATAACATGAAATAAAAAGTAAACTAAACGCAGCGCACCACACCCAATCTCCTATCCAAACCCACCATTAATTTACCAAATCTTCATCTATTCTTTTAATACGACCGCGTATTGTTTCAACTAAGGAGAAAATACGAGAGGTGTTCAAATTTTCACCATAATCTCAAATACACGCGTCGCCACTTCATTCGTTCTCTCTCTATCTCCTTTTTGTTAATCTCTCTGCCTGCAACTGCAACCAGAAACTGTCCATTGACACTGTTCTCCTTTTTTTTCTCTCTTTGAACAAGCATGGGTATTTTTTCTTAATCCCTTTTTTTCCTTTTAATTTTTTCTGCTATGAATGCATTTACTTCTGCTTCTTTATGAATTCTTGTCTTCTTTCATGTTTTTTTTTACAGGTTTAGGCCATAAAATCAGGACCGGTATCCATGCTTAATTCATTCATCTTTGTTTCTTTATTTAAATATGAATTCATCTCTCTTTTTTTTTTAATTTTGAATTTTTTTGAATTTCGAATCAGGATATGCGAAGCTCAGCTTTCTTTCGAGACTGGCTCGTCAGTCTCATGATGCTAAGGTACGATTCCCTTCATCATCATTTTTTTACCTATACAAAAATTGAAGCTTAATTTGTTAAGTTTAATGATCCATGCATGAGTGTTTTGTTATGTTTATCATCAATGTCTGTAATTTATGAAACATTTCGGGTAACAGAAGGGAGAGTATAGCAGGATTGCTTCAAAACTAAAAAGGTTTAGCTAGCTTGACAAAACAAAATGTTCTGTATAAAAATTTGGAGATAAACACTAGAAGCACGTTGATTATGAAGACTAAGTATATGGTTATATTTGATTAAGATGTAATTATATTCGATGGTTAAGTGATGCCAATAACAGGGGCTTCATGTACCTAGAGGGATAATTGTGAAAGACAAGGAGATTGATGGAGTTGTTAAGCATAGATCACAGTTGAGTGGCTAGAGTGGAGAAATGCAACAAGAATTTTGTCTGATTACAATACATCTTTGAGTTAGAGGGTGAAGTGCTATAGTACAACTACTAGACTGCTTGCTATATGATACACAAATGTTGGTCTAACAAGAATCTGACATATACAAAAGATGCGATGTTAAGATATATATGCAGTAAAGACTAGGAATGACAAAGAAATAAGGATATTCGTCTAGAAATTAGGATAGCTCCTATAGAGGATAAGTTGAGAGAAAATTGTTTATAATGGTTTGGCCACATATGTTATAGATTAAACTTTAAAGGGTGTACTTGTTAGAAGGATGGAGCAAATTGACGTTGCATAGGGTAAAAGGTTGAAGGAGTGATCAAAACGACATGGTTGGAGGTGATAAATAATGATATGACGCTATAAGAACTTGAAGAGAGGATTGTGGTGAATAAGAATAATTGGAGGAAGATGATTTGTATGTCCTGCATAAATGATTCATGTCTTGGTTCTTGTAGCCGGCCTGAAATATTGCAGTTGTTTTGTCAAGATTATCTTTTACTTGGTTAATGCCTTGTTAAGTTTTAGAATATCCGTAGTCATCATGAGGCTTTCATTAACCAAGTCACCACCATCTGTTTAGCGCTTTTAGTGTTGTAGACTCAAATATGTTTGAACGGACAAAATGTTTTTGGAATTGGTTTTAACACTTGGTATAGTTCATGTGGCAAATTTTCTGAAGAAGTTTGGAAAGACAGGATAGGACTAGCACTTTGTGCTAAACGCGTAAAATATATTATAAAACATGGAATACGAAATTAGTTTATGCCAATATGAAATTTTATAATTTTTTTCTTACTTTGGGATGAAAGCTTTTTATTCCCTTACATGGTTGTTAAACACTTTTTGCAGACTCTTCCAGCATTGCCCTGCCAAATCATGAAGCAAGATGGAGATAGACTAGGATCCCTTGCACTCTTTGGGGCAGGGGTCTCAGGGCTTTTGGGTTGTGCCACCATAGCTTATTCTGATGAGGCTGAGCATGGTTTGGCGGTTCCTAACTATCCTTGGCCTCATCAAGGCATACTAAGCTCATATGACCATGCTTCGTAAGTTTTTTTTTTTTCATTTCTTTACACCATCTCTTTGCAGCAAAAATTGAATGTTCTTGTAAGAGAATGTTCCACTGCTTTAGTTTTCCTAATTTTCTGTCATGTTTTAGTGCCTTTGTATAATGTCAAACATATACCTATAATTGATGGATGCTGTCTATTATTTTTGTATGTTTGATTAATATGGATCAATTGTACATGAGCAGTATCCGTAGGGGTCACCAGGTCTACCAACAAGTCTGTGCTTCTTGTCATTCAATGTCTCTAATCTCATTTCGAGATCTCGTTGGTGTGGCGTACACCGAAGAAGAAACAAAGGCTATGGCAGCTGAGATTGAAGTGGTTGATGGCCCTAATGATGAGGGTGAGATGTTCACCCGACCTGGTAAGCTAAGTGATCGTTTCCCACAGCCATATGCAAATGAACAAGCAGCTAGGTTTGCCAATGGAGGTGCATATCCCCCAGACTTAAGCCTTATCACCAAGGTGTCTCTAGCATCTTGATTTCATGAAAATAAGCATCAAATCGAGTTCCTTGTAATTTCAATGTCTAACTCTTTGTCCTTTCAGGCTCGTCATAATGGCCAGAACTATGTGTTTGGTCTTCTAACCGGTTATCGTGATCCTCCTGCTGGTATCTCGGTAATTTCTTCTTCCACTTGCATAAAAAATTTTAATGAATATGGAAATCTATGATCTGTCTCATGGCAAGTGTACAATCGTCTCATCATGTTCAACTTCAAAGATACAGCTCAGGTTTTAAACCTTGTACTTTCATTAGTGCGGTTTCTTTCATTATGGCTAGCCCTTCTGGTGTGTGTGTGTTATAATTTGATGGTGGTTAGGGATGTAGACTTATGACAGTATGTGTTGCTAAGATAGTACATATAAAGCAAATTTATGTAAAATATGGCTCTCTTACTCTGATGATGGGAAACATTATAAAGTAACATTTTCTTGTCTTTCACTTTTCAATGATTTTATAACATCTGTTGTATGATACTCCTCTATCCTAGATTCGAGAAGGTCTGCATTATAACCCTTACTTTCCTGGCGGTGCAATAGCTATGCCGAAAATGCTTAACGATGATGCTATTGAATATGAAGATGGTACTCCAGCTACAGAGGCCCAAGTAATCTTCTTAACCATCCAGTTCTAGATCATTGTGCTAGCTTCATTGGCTCAAGAAAATGTCTCATCTCATGTTCTTTTGGCAATCTTGGTGCAGATGGGGAAAGATGTGGTGACATTTTTATCATGGGCGGCTGAACCGGAAATGGAAGAGAGAAAACTGGTTAGTATTTTTTGCCCCTGCATAGAGCTTTATGTTCCATAGGAAATAAGTTGGTACAGTTAAACTAGGTCCTTGACTGTTGACCTTTGATCCTGTTACATAGATATATCTACTTAAAAAGTGAAAATCATCCCATCTCCTGGCTAAAATCATGTGAAATGAATCAATGATGATTGATTTTTGGCCTAATTAATCACTTTTATGGTTCTTGCAATAGGAAATCTGTATGCTTGAGCATGCTCATAGAACCAAACAAACTTTTGAGTTTAGTGTTTTCAGATGCAATACTAGTAAAAGAAGTTAGTGGTCATATTACTCGGATATAGGGGTGAGTGCCAGATTAGTGGATGTGTCTCAATGACTTCTAATGTCATTTTATATATTTAAACAGTCCTATCCTTGTACGGCTATATCCTTGTTTGGATTTGTATCAGACATGAGTACTTAAAGAAAATTAAAAAGTCAGAGTAACATAGCTTAGAATATCTCAACTTGAAGTATGTGAGACTTCCCTATTGTTTTGTTTTATTTTCCATTTCAGCACAGTTTGAGATGGGAGCTGAGGTAGCTCTACTTAAGACATTGAATTTGGTGTGAAATTTTGATACAGATGGGGTTTAAGTGGATATTTGTGCTATCACTTGCACTTCTCCAAGCAGCTTATTACCGGCGTTTGAAATGGTCAGTTTTGAAATCCCGAAAACTGGTGCTTGATGTTGTCAATTGATTCCCTTCTGTTTATTTGAGAAGAGATAGATTGGTAATAATTAATTCATTAAACTGCTAATACAGTTGGACAGATTGATCTCCTTTTCGTTGTACTATTTGTTTACTTAGCTAAAGAATAAGCTGCATTGAATTGTATTAGGATCAGAAACCGAAGTTACTCGGATTTGGGTGTGAATATCGGATTTGAGTATGTATGTTTAATTTATTTAAAATACGTGAATGTATTTAGAGGGTTCTTAGGAGATTATTTCCCAATACCTACGTCTCAAATGTGTTGGACAAGAACATTGTTATATCTACACCTCGTAAGCTCACCCCGTTTGCAACCGATCTTGTAAATCAACACCTTGAGCTAAAGGCCACCGCGAACCCATGACGTGGGCTTCCGCATCCTTGACATGGATAGAACATTTGCCATCTGAACACCACATTGATCCGTTGTGATGACTTGACAACTCATACCTACGAGGAAAAGGAAAAAAGTCAGTAGATCAACTACAAAGCCTGCACAAGAGTGACACTTGGCACCTCAATAAGGACTGGCAGTGCCCCTCTTTAAGGCCTTCAAGGAACGGGATCTTCTCTCTCACACGCACACCTGCAAAAACTTTTCCTCCCTTCTAACTCTTATTACTAACAATCACTTACAATCCCAACTTTATATCAATAAGCATCAAGTAGAAATATCTTGAGCAAAGTAAAAAGTCGAAGCAACGTAAAGAAATAATGATCTTATTCATTTGTGAATGATGGAGAAATGTATTATTCAGTTATGGAAGTATGCACTTGAGAAGACATAGATCGGTAATATTCAATTCATTACACCATCTAGGTTCTTGCTTCTTTTCTATATCAAATATAAACTTCAGTTTCTCATATTTGAATGAGTGCTGGATTTAAATATATATTTAGCATGTATATGTTTAAAATTTATTTTACAGTGCGTTTGGTTCGCTGTATTGGATTAGAGGTATATTGGATTAGAGGTGTAATAGCAAATCAACTGTTTGGTTGAATGTAATGGAATAGAGGCGTAATAGTAATCTTGTGTTTGGTTGAATGGAATAGAGGTGTAATAGCATAATGGAAAAAACTAAAATGACTAGAATACCCTTAGCATAAATTTGTTTTGGTAAATGATTATTGTTATTGTTATTTAAATTTTAATAAGATTATTATTATCAATAATAAATAATTTAATCATATTTAAACATAATTTTTATTAAATATATTTTAATTAAAATATATAATTTAATAAAATTTTAATAATTAATATTCTTATATTAATTTACTCAAATCATAATATATGATACTGTAAAATATAAATTAACATAATTATTATTAAATATATTTTAATTAAAATATATAATTTAATAAAATTCTTAATAATTAATATTCTTATATTAATTTACTTAAATCATAATATATGATACTGTTAAATATAAATTAACATAATTATTATTAAATATATTTTAATTAAAATATATAATTTACTAAAATTCTTAATAATTCATATTCTTATATTAATTTACTCAAATCATAATATATGATACTGTAAAATATAAATTAACATAATTATTATTAAATATATTTTAATTAAAATATATAATTTAATAAAATTCTTAATAATTCATATTCTTATATAATTTACTCAAATCATAATATATGATACTATAATTAATATAAAATATATTTTAATTAAAATATATGATTAAATACAATTTAAAATAATTATTATTAAATATAATTTCATAAAATGTTCTTATGAATTTACTAAAATCAATATATAACTTGAGAATTATATTCTGCATAAACGTAATTAACTTATACTAAGAAAAAGTTAGATGAAAATGAAATTGTACATCATAATCCATATGTTATATAGTTTTACAACATCAAAAAGTTTGAACATTGATATTTAATGGTGAGAAAGAAATCTTCTGACCCATTCCAATCGGGCAACAGAAGGTAAACTGAAGAAAACGATCATTTGAGTTGGATGATCGGGAATTTTACTCAAAGCATCATACCGCTGATCGTCGGTTAAACCTTCAATTGACCATAAGGCTGAATATAAATTTGAAGCTTTCTCTTCCATCTTTTCTTCTGACTTCTGCTGAACTACCAGCTCGGAGGCAATACTCATACTGATTTTATCGCCAACGGCCTGGATTTTTTCCCCCAACAATGTGGCAGCCTCCTCAAATGAAGAATACACATTATCACGAGCATCAGATTTCTTCTTTCTCTTGTTTGAAGATGAGGAACCCCCTTGGTCTCTATCTCCTCACGGATCTGTACCAGAAACATCCATGTTGTTTAAAGAGACGTCAGCTTCGCAGTCATAGAATGTGTTTCTCTCTTCATTCATATATGTAGTACGTTCATCCTCAACATGTATTTCTTCAAGAACATCAGCAGCTGTTTGAGCGTCTTTCCCAGTCGCCCGATCTCTTGCGTATATCGCAGTAAGCTGGTTGTAGTAAGGGAAAGAACGATGTCTGAACTGAGAGGCTTCTTTGTGACTCTAAAAAAATGAGAAAATCATATTAGTTATAAGTTTTGTAAAAAAACAAATAAATACTTGAAATACATTTTACCTTTACATATGATTCCCAAACTGCATCTTCAGCAACAACGAGCTTCCTATGCTCGTCCCAACCAAAACCACTGTTGTTTTGGCCATTAAGCAAGTCGTAGACGACTGACCATTCCCTTTTTAGGCACCTAATCCAAGATTCAATATTTGGTTTCGCCTTCAACATTGCTCTTGGTAAAGCCTTTTCTAGCATTTTCTCTAGCTCATTCAAAT
Source organism: Gossypium hirsutum (assembly GCF_007990345.1). Lineage (NCBI taxonomy): Eukaryota > Viridiplantae > Streptophyta > Magnoliopsida > Malvales > Malvaceae > Gossypium > Gossypium hirsutum. The sequence continues at coordinate 35,995,727 of NC_053445.1, read as the reverse complement.
AACCGGCTTTGAACCCGGTATCAGCATTAAATGTTCCTACATTGTGCAAATCCACCATGCAAGAAACCAAGGTTGCATCCTCCTCTAGAACCCATTTTCTTTTGCTTCCTCGAGAAGCTTGAGAAGAAGCACCCGTTGGTGGAACACCTGACATATTGTTCTTAAGAAAAAAAAAACAAATTAACATTATTTACTATTTTGAATATCATTTAATTGTTGGGTGAACAGTTTATAATATTATATCGGTAGTTCAATACTAAATTTAAATTTATAACACATGCTGAATGAAAAGATAATTACATTATAATTCAACAAAGTTTAGTACAATACAGAATTTTAATCAAAGACCACCAAAGTTTCATAAAGTAGATACATAAAATAACATCAACAAATCAATTCAAACTGAATTTGTCCCTAAACCTAACTAATTTCTAGATGCTTGCCATTCATCGAACATTTGGTTGGCTAGTTCCATCCTCCAAGTTGCCCAAGCATCCGATGGATGAATATTTGTGATATTCGGTTCATCGTCATCCACCACATTAGTAGGTAATCCTTCTCCCAGCTCCGCTTCAATGGGATCAATACTCATATGGGTTCGAATAAAATTATGGAGCAAACAACATGCAATAATAATTCTATTTGCACCCTTACAGGATAAAACGATGGACTCCTAAGTATTCCCCATCTAAGTTTTAATAAGCCAAAGCATCTTTCAATGACATTACGTGCTGAGGCATGTTTCATATTAAAAAACTCTTGCGGAGAACTTGGCTGATAACCCTGACGCCACTCGTTTAGATGATATCGCTGTCCTCTAAATGGTGCAAGAAATCCCTCACAATTTGTGTATCCAGCATCAACTAGATAATAACAACCTATAAAATAAATTGGCTAAAAAATGATTAATTCAGCAAACAAAGTTTGATCTTAATGAATAATTCAAATTCCTCTAAGTATACACTGTACCATGAGGAACTTTTAGTCCATGTCTTCTACTAATGGCATCTCGAAGCACCCGTCCATCGGCAACTGAACCTTCCCAACCAGGAAGAACATAAACAAATTGCATCTCAGGTGTACAAACACCTAGCATATTTGTTGCTATGTCACCTTTTCGGGTTCGATATTTAGGTTTTTCAACTGTTGGCACCCTAATTTTTATGTGGGTTCCATCAAGAGCACCTAAGCAATTCTATATCACATGATATAAAATCTTGTGTTAGAATACTAATTTAAACCTAAGTCAACTAAATGTTGTACAAGCTATATATAAAACTCAGTCTATTACCTTAAACCATTTCCACCTTGTGTCAGAAGAATCGGCTGTAATTGGCTCCGGCTTTTTAAATAAGACATCTTGTAAGCGTATGACAGCAGTTAAAACACTATGAAATGCTCTGTTTATAGTTTTCCCGGACCTTCTAAAGTGATGCTTGATAACTCGATTTTTCAGGTGATGGGAGATGATATGTAAAAACATTGCTACTTGCTCATCAACAAGCATGAACCTTGACGACTTCAATCCCCCTATCGATTCTAACATCTCACATAGTTTAAAAAAGGCAGTTCTATTCATCCTAACTTGTTCAATACAAGTCTCGTCACTAGCATATACAAGCCTCTTCACATAATCCCGTTTTGCATAAAAATCTAAGGTATAGGACTAATCCTTGGTCTATAAGTCTGTAGGCTAAGGCTGGCACCCATTCTAAACAAGAACCAAACCGCAATTCTACAGATTTCCAACCAGAATGTCAATGCAAGACCAATTCTTTTACGCCTCACACTTTGTGCAATTAAAGGAAGACGAGTCATTACTGCAACATATTAAAATTAGAACACACTATCAATAAATTGAAGTTGCAATTACACATTATCAAATAAAAATAAACAATACAAATTTAGAACACACGAAACAAAATAGTATCTACTAAATGATATCGTTGCAACTTTAATTTTATTTCTTTATGAATCATCCAAACAATAAGATAATTATAAAGCATGTATAATTGACCTAAAATTAATTGTTGATGTATGTATAATTGACCTAAAATTACTTGTTGGTGTATGTATAATTGTTGGTGTATGTATAATTGACCAAAAAACAACTTCACTCACAATTCACAAGAAACTCGATACTAAAAACACTAACAAAAGTAATTTAACCATGCATATAATCTTTTAATTTTACGTTTATTTGAAATATATATGATAAATTTTATTAATTAATATAAAAATATAATTCTCTCCACATAAAATTATATCAACATTAATACATAACAAACAGGTTTCATGTTTATTATTAATTTCAAATTATTAATATTAAAGATAAAAATTATAATAATTACAATTATATTTATGTTATTAATAATGTTCTCATTATTAGTATCATAATAATTATAATTTAATTCAACATCGAATTTATATTAAATTACCTGTAGTATTTTAAATAATTACTATTTAATTAGTGTTAAAATTATATACAAATTAAAAAAATTAACATTATATATATAGATGTATTAGCAATCATTTCATTCAAGAATCATTTAAATAATCATGGGAAAATAAGGCGCAATAATTTTTTCTCTATCTTCTTAACCTTTGCCGCATGAAGATATTTTTTTGATAGATTAGGTCACAAGCCCAAATTTTTGGTTTAATTATTCTTTCGTCTCTATATTTTTTACACATTTAAAATTTAATTTCTTTATTTATAATTTTAAAAATTTAATCCTTTTACTTTGTTAAATTGGATTAAGTGACATTTTTAACTTAAAAATGCTCTCATGACAAATATTATACAAGTGAAAGACCAGATAAGCAAATAAGATTGTTAAATATGAATAAAAATAATAATCGAATGGAGTATTTATTTTTTAAACTCGTTAAATTATTTGACTAAAAATAATAATCGAAAAATAATTTAAATACCAATGTAAAAAAAATTAGAGACAAAAGTAAACGAAATGAATATGGTTTGAGAGATAGTGACGTAAACCATAATAAAAAAGAGAGCAATTAATCACATTCAATTAGCTTACTTTGGTCGGTGAAATGTCATATAAAGAAAAATATAATGATAATTTAGCTTTGGTAAATAGATTACAAACTTTCACCCTAAAACATCATGAAGGGCATGAAAATTAATTAAAAGGAAAGGTATTTTAATGAAATTAATTTATTATAAACAGAGTGGTCCTGCAAGTAACTCCCAAACAGCATTTGATTTCCATTTTCATATTCTATTGACTAACAAATCAAGAACAAGTAAAGTTCCAGTTTCATATTCTACTGACTAACAAATCAAGAACAAGTTCCAGCAGACAATCAAAACAATTGCCACAACAGTTTCATCTTCTACTCACTAACAAACTAAAATAACATTTTCCAGCAGACTATCAAAACAATGTCCAGAACAAACCAACAAAATCTTTATCGCCTATAAACTCTTCAAACATGAATTTGTAATGTACAAGTACTTTAACTTACCTACAAGATTGAAATCATAAGGTCTCTGATATCTATGTAACTGACCATGTGTATGTATAATTATTTTAGAAAAAATGGAATACATGAAAGACATTGAAGTACCAGTATCAGTATCTTCACACATATACCCAAAGCCAGACTACACAAATTGCATCTAACAGCTTCTAGTTTCTATGATCTGCACTCAGCATGAAATTCAATATTCTTAACATTATAAATTCTTTTGAACATTCGTTATCATCTAACATTTTCATCTTACCTATTTTTGCTACTTTCAGAGGACCAAATTAAAAAAACGACTCAGTTCAGGCACTTAAACAAACAAACAAAAGAAGAAATCTCATTCGGTTTTGGAGATCAAAAAAGGACTCAAAAATTACAACAGAACAAACAAAAATCGAAGATTAGCAGAGAAGAGAGAACAACTTCGAACGCTGGGAACCACTTCAAAGTTATCGAAATTCGATCAAACAAACTTCATAATTTGGCTATAAAAAACCATCCATCATCAAAAATAAATAAATTCAAAAGCGAAGGTTAGCAGAGAAGAGAGAACAATTTCAAAGGATCATCTGTTAAGCCTAATCCGACTATTGTTTTCAAAGGATTGTCGGTCCTATGCTGATGAAAAGACATGCATGCATAATTTTCCCTACAACATCCATAACAACAATAATAGCAAATCAACAACATGCATTTCTTAAGCCTAACCAACAACAGAAAACACATTTCAATCGCACATGCAATACAAACAGAATAACTATGGAAAACTAACCTATTAGCAAATCGGGGCACAATGAAGAAGAACCTGAAAAAAGCAAAAGGGGAAACCGATTAGATAAAAACAATAGATTATATTTACCTCGAAAGTTTTGGTTTTTATCTACAATAGAAAAGGATATTAATCTATCGGGAAACATAAACTAACCGATGACGCAAATCGGCAGAAACTGTGAGCAAATCGGCCGAAATAGAAAAGAAAAGAATCGGGGGAGCAAATCGGCAGAAAAGGCAAGAAAATAAACTGGGACCAAATCGGCAGAAAATAAAAGCAATGAAACAAGGAAGCAATTCGGATGAAGGTGGAAAACAGAAGAGAAACAAAGGGGATCGATTAGGGGTAAAAGAGGGAGGGTTTAGGGTAGCGTCTTCTAATCTGGGCAGAATGGGAGAATAGAAATCGGTGCTTTTCACCGATTAGGAAAGTAACGGGATACACGCGTATTAGCAATACGCTGAACCAAACGGCGGATTAGAGAGGTATTAGGTGGGGCCCACCGATGCCAATACACCAAACCAAACAAGATGTTAGTTTCTGAAAATTTATTTCTTAATATAGGGAAAAGAAAAGAAAAGATTGCTTGCAATTATAACATCTTTGGATTTTTTTTTAACAACTTACTATTAATTTTGTCTCATTTTACTCAAAAAATATACGACATTCAATAAAAATGTGTCATGAATCATGTTTGATATCTTGTTTTTTTAATAAATTGAGACGGAATAGTATACAGACTGCTTCTAATCAAATAAAAATTTAAAAATCAATTTGAAATTTGGGTATACTTCAAAGGTCTATTTAACAATAAAGCCAAAAAAACTAATATATATATGTATATAATTACTTCTTAATTAAAAGGTAACTCAATTACATCTAATATCACTAAATTATAGTAAATTTACATTTTGGTTATTTAACTTCAAAAAGTTACAAAATGATAATTGAATTATTCGAATGTTTACATTTAAGTAATTGAACTATTTAAAAGTTTTTATTTAAATCATTGGGCTATTAAGTTTTTCTTCAAAAAAATAAAGTTCGACTAGCGAGCTCCAAGCAACAATTCAACGACCAGTACAGTGGATCAATACCTATCGACAAGTAGAAGAGCATACCTTAGATCCAAGCTGATTTGATAGTCAGTATCGAAGATTGGAGAAGAAAGCTATTTGAATATCGGTTCGCAGATTCATGACATTTAAAGTTATTTTAAGAAAACAAATTGAATTGTAAAAGAGAAAAAGAAGTGAATTTTCGATTAAAGCAGGTAAATAAAAATAGAAAATTTCATAAAATAACAATTTTAATAATTTAATAACTTTTAAAATTGAATAACCAAAATGTAAATTTATAAATAATTTAATAATAGTGACTGTTTATCCCAAATAGCCAACAAAAGTACTGTATTTCCCACGTTTTAATTTTCTCATAGAATCCAAAACAGTAGTTTGGGAAGATATTGGAGGGTAATATCGTCAACTAAAGAAAGAAGCCACGTACTAGAAGGTCCAAAAAGTAAAAAACCGTTCGTTTCATTTTTCGCTGTTTTACTTCTCAAAAGGTTATCCATATCTAGCTTTCCCTCCCAAGCAATCCATCGATATTTTTTTCCGGCGGGAAAACCCTAAGTAATTTTGCGGGAAAATGTCGGGAAAAGGTGCGAAAGGGTTGACAACGGCTGGCAAATCCACAAAGGACAAGGACAAGAAAAAACCCGTCTCTCGCTCTTCTCGCGCTGGTCTCCAGGTCCTTTATCGTTTCTCTTTCTTTTCTCTCCGGCCGTTAATTTTCTGCTTGAATTAACTCATATTCTGATGATTTGCGTGGTTTAGAATTTTTTTTAATCTTAATTTATGAATTATTCTTTAATTCTGGGCAAAAAGTATAGTTTCAGATCAAAGAAAATGGTGTTTTAGTTAGTTTGTTTTTAGATAAAAGTGCTTCTGAAATTGCAGTGGAATTATTTAAGTAGGAATTTACATTAGTAGTTAGCTATTTCTTTTGCTTCAAATCGAAGTAAAAAAAATTGCTATGTTAAAGTGTTTTCTGTAGATAAGCTGGCTATTGGCTTCTTATGCATGTCCAATCGTTTTAGCTTGTTTCTGTTCTATTTGACTTGTGTTTGTGGACATTTTTGCACTGTATATGCTTATTGTTTTCTCCAACGGTAATATGGGCCTTATAAATGAACCTTGTAGCTTTGTTGTGAAAGATTTTACCAACGGTAGTACTTTGGTTCCCTTGATGGTTGAATTGTTATTATGAACAATTCAGTGTTGTCAAGGCGTGTGCCTAGGCACGCCTTGCATTATTCAACAAAAACGCCTCAGACCCCCAAGTGAGGCCCATTTGATCAGGTGCAACCTTTACTAGTAAGAAAAAGATAATATCAAACTCTATACTTCTCAACATTTGAGCATTCAACAACAAACATTGACCATAAGGAAATTATGCATATTAACCAATAAAAAAATTGCATGTTTTGTAGATAAACTAGATCACACTTTGGAGTTTACTATATATCTTAAGCTTTATATATTATATATACACACAGACTTGCAAAAACTCACACATACGCATATTGCTCTTTACTTCACTCAGGCTAGCACTTTTTTTGTGCCTTGCACCTGAAGTAATTTAAGGGTTCCAGCACCCAGAGTGCACCTTTGCACTTTTGACAATACTGGAACAATTACGTTTTACGCTCTTTATTGGTTACCTTATGTATTCTATGAACAATTATGGTCTAGAGTTCTGCCTTATTAATTACTATTTCCATGAGTAGGGAAAGAAAGGGGGGAATGATGGGGTGTAGGGTTCTATGTTACTTGGACTGGGCATAAGTGTTGGATACAGGAATGTGTGCAGCACGGCAATCTTTTTAAGCTTTCCTTGTATTTGGAGGATCATACCCCTATACCGATGTCTGATATGGATGTTGACATAGGTACTTTGAAAAAAATGAAGAGCCAGAGCAACACAATTGGAGTTTGGACAATATGCTCCTGTTGATTACTCTAGTTCAGGCGTTTGCATCTAGTGGATTAGTTTTATAGCATCTTAGATTTGAATGTAATTTCCTTATGCCAAGGAGCTGTTGAAATTTAAAGTGAAGGAGGATCTGGTCTGTGAGAAATGATTAGATAGTAACCTTGCTCCCCGTCAAATGCCAACATTTCAGGATATGCTTCATTTGATAAAGCATTGATACTTCAGCAGTATTTGTCTCTTACAATTGTTTTGATTATTAAATATCGTTTCAATTTCTCTGTTTTGGTTGATCTAATTGAATTGAAATTTATCTGCATATGACTTGCTTGCAATTTTCCTGCTACAGCTACTTGCCATGTCATTAGTAGACATTGACATTTTGTTATCTGAAGTCTTTACCAATTTGGACGATAACTGAGTTTTCGAATAAAGCGATGTGGATGTCTATTAAGGTCTTGTTGATTGTGATAAATGCTATGCGTGTTACTTTTATATACAAAGCAGGTCTTTTAGTTTCATCTAAAAAGATGGCTCATAGTATTGTCAATTATAAACCAATTTTTTTCTGATCCGGTAAAGTCTACACACAACAACATTTGCCATCATGTGTTAGAGATAGAGAGAAAGGAAAAAGGGAGGGGGGCAGGCTTCATTAATTTATGAATCAAAAGGTATGTATGAGTTGGTCTATTCCTATATGCTGTCAACATACTGCACCTCCTCAATCTTGGTTCTGCATCTTCTTAGGCTCATTATGGCCACCATAGGAATAGCCTACTACCCTGAACTTTTGCCATTTGGTAGGTTTTGGTGGATATGATGGTTGAATTGGTTATATTCTTCAGCCAGTTGGGATAGGTTTCCTCAGTTACAAGCTTATTAATGGTTCTTGTGGTATCTGGAACTTGACTTGGTTATTGCCAATGGGTTTCTGGAATCTTGAAATCAGCTTCCTTTTCCGTGTTTGAATTAAGAGTGTATTCACTGCATCCTAACTTGTTTTGCGGTTTGCATGCTATCATGGCATATTAGCATCATCTTCTGTAGGATACATGATAGACTGAACATTTTATTATACTTTGTATACAAGTAGAATGCCAGTTGGTTCTTCTAAATCATAATCAGTTACTTTTCTTATTTTTGTATGTTCTCCTATAGTTCCCGGTGGGTCGTGTCCATCGACTGCTGAAAACAAGGGTTAGTGCAAATGGAAGGGTCGGAGCAACAGCTGCTGTATACACAGCTGCAATTCTCGAGTACTTGACTGCAGAAGTGCTAGAACTGGCAGGTAACGCAAGCAAGGATCTGAAGGTTAAGCGAATCACACCAAGACATTTGCAACTAGCTATCCGGGGTGATGAAGAACTTGACACCTTGATTAAGGGAACAATAGCAGGCGGCGGTGTTATCCCGCACATTCACAAATCACTTATCAACAAATCTTCGAAGGAGTAGTTCATGTAAGTTATCTGTTTGTTTTAATCTGTACCCATAAACGTCAGTAAAATGTTTCAAGTCCTTGCTTGTTTCAGTAGATAATCATGGAGATTCAGGATTTAAATTATAAAGATGGATTCAAACAGCTGATATTTTGAATTACAAACTGCTCCCTGATATGCTTTTTCTTCTAATACCCTGTGTTAATAATATATTTTAATATCTAATAGTAAGTTTTATTTGCATGAACTTAAATTATACTGTAATTTGCTTGTATATTCACTGACAGCAAATTACAAATTAAATATCCTTATCGTAACACCTATCAACAGTTTTTGCTATATACCAATGATGAATTTCCACTTTTGGTATATTTAAGATTTAATCTTTATATTTTAATTTTTATATAATTTGGTATCTCAACTTTGATAATATCATTAGTTAGTTTAAATATTTTATTTTGATTAAAATGATATCATGATTTTTATAGAATTATTAATGCTATTAAAATTATTTGTTAAATTTAAGTCTATTGCAATGTCATTTTTTGTTACATAATTACCAAAATATCACTTTAGCGAATTTAAAAGAGGATCTTAAATTTTATAGTCTAAAAAGTACAATGATTGAATTCTTGAATTAGATACCTCTAGCCTTTTGCCTTTTTCAAAGATTATATAACAATGGTTAAATTTTATTTAGTCTTTATACTACGCCCAAATTTAATACTTAATCTATATACTTCAATTTTGATATAATTTTGTACATAAATGTCATTATTTAGTCTAAATATTTTATAAAATATTGACGTAATTTTTAAAAATTGTTATTATTGTTAAAATTATCTGTTAAATTTAAACCCATTGCAATATCATCTTTTTGTTTGCTATTGAATGGTTTTTTTATATATATTTCAAAATGTCACACCAACTAATTTAATAGATAATTTTAATCAAGTGAACAATTACACTTTTAAATTTTTAAAAATTAGAGATATTAATTCTTTAAAATAAAAGTATAGGGACTCAAATTTAAATGTACGAAGAGCACATAGGCTTGAAGCATATTTTTAACTTCTAAATATATCTTATTAACCAAAAACGTGAATCTCTGTGTAAGTTGTTTGCATGGCTCTTTTATAGTGGTGGGACAAGTCTGGATATGTGTCCTGATGTCACTGATGTGGAAGTCTGATTTAGTACTCTTAGTAGCGACGGTGATTTAATGTCTTAGGATGAGATGTCTTAAAGCGATTGACAATCAATTTCTCTAATCTTCCACATGGTCGCTACATAGTCTTAGTGGAGACACCATGTTTTGAAGTTCGCCAGGTTGGCAAACTAGCTTTGGGGTTCGCAGACTAACTCTAGATTTGCGGTGTCGTTAGTTCTATTGAAGGACACGTGTCAAGTTCCTTTATAGGTACGTTGTGAGGTCCTCAAGGTTCACTATTCAAAGTATAACAATTACCCCCTCTAGACAAGGGAAGATTATAGAGTGATCTTCGCGGGTCTACTAGATATGTGGTGGAGTATTTTATATTGGATAAAAAATTTATTTTGTGAAGGGATATTCTTGAAACTTTGAAATTTGAATAATTGAAATTTACAAGTCTGATGAATTTAGGGCGGGATAAAAAGATTTGTATATATATTTAATTATGACACTTAATGAAACTTACGATATGTTGCGACGTATTTATTGGGTTCCAATGAAATTGTCATCACTATTACTATTTGTATACACATGTTGAGCTCTGGTTGGGGCATCTTTTTGTGTCTTGATAACAGAGCACACATGAGCACATGATGACTTACTTGATAAGTTTCGAAGTAGTTGAAGAGTCTTGTTCGAACTTATAAATAGGGATAAAAGTTTGAAATTTTATCATCTCTTTCTTATTTTTCTAAATTTTGCAGTTTGCATCTTTTATTGTTGCTGCCATTATTGACATAACTTCTTTTCTTGTATGTTTTCGTGGTGCAACTATTATTGGTAGGTTTCCATTGTCTTTATTTTCTCTACACTATTCTTAATTTTATTTTATCCTTATTAAAACATGGCTTTGAGATCGACTAGCGTTTTAGCTGAGAATGAAGAGTTTATGTGCTCTACATCATTAGAGGAGATGTGATAACTATTAGCATGTAGGGGGATTACTTGTTTCAATAATTTCAAGTACAAATTTGAGATTGTGACGAGGAAACACTGGTCGAGTGAAATGGAATATCATAAAAGGTTGAATAGTTGAAATCTCCTACCTTTTTATGTATTTGAAGCAAGTTTTCACTTACCTCTACACCTCTTTTTTGTCAAAATGTTGAATTCCTATAGAGTGGTTCTCGGGCAGTCGATGGGTTCTTCTTGGTGGATCTTAAAGACGTATTTTTTGAACTACTACTTACATGGAGAAGAAGCCTTATGAACCTATTTAGAAGGATATATATAGTAACCGCCGCTTGTCAGACAAATCAAATGGGATTCGTGATGTTTACTACTCGAATGGGAAATAAAGCCATTGTTGATAATACAAGTAATTTGTGTTCGATAAGGGTTAAATACATCAAGATTGAACAGACCAACGGTGGAGAATGTAACACCCCTATACTTGGTTCGACTCAAGGAACTTAATATAAGAATGTTACATTTGGTGTCAAAGTGATTTTGGCTAAACACTAATAAATTTGAACATTAGAAATAAAAGTTTTCACTAAATTAATTCAATATTATCATTCTCAACGTTCAGGGACATTACCAGATTTTCCACTATGCCTGGAAATGTTTAAAAATATAATTTTTGCACAAAACAAGGGCAAAGTATCGATACTTTTCCTTCATTATCGATACCAATCTAAAAATCGATACTAAAAGTGCATTTTGTTTTGGAATATTTCAAAACCAAGTTCTAGGTATCAATACTTTGCCCTTAGGTATCAATACCTTGGGTAAATTTTTGGACAAAACACTTGGAAAATTTGCTAAAAACCCCCTGGACTAATTTCAAGCCATTTCAAAGTTTAAAATCAATTCAAAATAATCCTAAATCAACCTTCTTTAACATATATTCAATTAATTATGTATGTATGCATTTAGATTTTTATAATTCAATGCAAATATCACCAAAGTTCTTCTTTAGACCCTAAAATAAGTAAGTTTTTAATAACTTGCATTTTAGTCTCTACTACTTGAAACACACTTGATTTTCCTAAGTACATGTCATTCTATTCCAAATAATTAAACATACCCTCTTGACACTTGGAGATGTGATGAGATGGATGTCCACGACTTCAACTAGGACTCTTCAAAATCACTTTAGTTACGCGTTGAAAATAAACGCGTTAAGTCGGTGAAGACTTAATAAATACCCATGATATTTAAATCCTATTAAATTTCTTAATTTCCAATATCTCATTTCTTTGTTTATTTATCATATTACATCTCAATTACTTATTATCATATTCATTTGTAACCTTTTTACTTATTTTACAATTTAGTCCTTAAATCCTCAAATCAATCTATAAAACTTACTATTTTTTTAGTACATGTATCATATTTCATCATTTAGTGTAAATTTTCATAATTCCCTCACTATTTCTTTCACAATTTATTTATTTATTATTATTTTACACATTTAACTTACTAGTCATTGTCTTTCTTATATTTCCTCAAATACATTCAATTACTTACATCTTCACTTTACTGATTCAATATTTTGAACATTAATCGGAGATAAACCTTTACCTTGTAACGGAAATTGTTTACCTTTTTAGCAGAGGCCCAATAGATTAAATAGAACACTTAGGATATATAGAACTGATACAGAGGTGCATTATTATGCACTATTGAACAGAGAACACTAATGTGCTAATAATCAGAGAGCACTAACGTGCTAATAATCAGAGAGTGCGCTAAGGTTCCTTAATGGCATGCCACTAATATCTCAATAGTTCTAATTTCGTCTACTTGGACAAATTATATCATGCACACATATCACTTTTACACTTTCACATAATGCTTTTACATACTTTACAATTTAATCCTTATAACAATAATCCATATACTTATATCTTCACTATCTTTAATACATGTAATATATTTCTAAATTCAATATTCATCCATAATTCACTAATAATCCTTATCATGTATTTCACATTTCACTTTTATATATTTTGTAATTTAGTCATTAGCACAATATTTCGTGCAGCAATATATGTTACTTTTAATAAAACATATAATTTAATTCAATACTTATTAATATTCCAAAATTTACTACAACATCAATCTTTCACATTTTAAGTGTTATACACTTCACTTTTCTATTTCTAATATAAATTTTCCCAAATTTATGATTTAACCCTTAATTTCCACAATTTAGGAAATAATTGTAATTTGGATTACAATATTCACATATTCTTTTATATTCCATTATATGCTTTATTATCAATATTTCTTTGTAAACTTTTTATAACTTTCCAATTTAGTAACTTTTTTTCAGTCTTTATTCATTATTAAATAATTTTTATTTCACAACTCACTTAATTCACTTAATTAATTCCACTATCTCATTTTCCAAATCAAATTTCTATGTATTTCACTTATATTATTTTCACCACATGTATTTCTCAAGTCTTTCAATTTAGTCCTTGTTTCCATAAAATTTCACATTTTCCCATGATTTCACTTATCTAATACTGTGTATATTTTTCACTAACACATAACTCAACTATTATACTTTTATTATAATTTCCTACTTCACATAGTATATCATTTCAGACTATTTTTATTTTTATTTACTTAATTACCACTTAGTTTACAAAGATCACATTTTAATCCTTAAATAACAAGGAAGTTCATGGGTACTTGCCTCTTTTTTATCAAAATCTCTTGTTTTTCTCTTCTCCTACCACTTGATTCACTTACTCAACTTCTCTCTTCATCAGCATGTCAAAAACACAATATTTCCTCATGAGAAATCTTTACTTTAACAGCGTTTTTATGCTTTTCTATCACTACTAAACTTAAAAATAACATAAATCCTTAGCATCCATACCTTATTCTCTTAGAAACCAAACTTTAACTTAACTTTCTCTCTCCTCCAACTTCTATTTTCTTCAATCTAACTTGATATTCTAGCTCCCCAAAGTCTCCTTATTATTTTTCTCTCTTGGTGGCTATGAAAATTCTTTTGATTTCTAAGTGAAAATGGTAATTTTTTGGTGAAATGACCAAATTGTAAAGAAAATAATTTTTTTTCTTTCTTCTTCTTCTCACATTGAGAACATGGAAAGATGAAGAGAATTCTTCATCTTTCTTTCCTTATATACTAAGTAAAATAATAATTAAATATAATTAAATATCAAATCAAAATATTGATAAACTAATATTTATTTAATCTAAAATATCACCAACATTATCATTACTCTTCAAAATATCTTTCTTGTTAGATGACCATTTTGCCCCTTATGATCTTTCAAAATTCCTCTATTGAATCATCACTCATTTTAGTACTTATTCAATTTGCCCTTCATACTTTTTCCACTTATTCAATTTGGTCCTAATTCATCTATTTTCCTTAGTTTCTAGATCCTTTCACCCTTAAAATATTTTCACTATTGGTCCTTCAACTTTTTCATATTTACACTTTAACCCCTCAAATTTTGAGTATTTATTCTTGGACCATAAAACTTTTCTCACTTTTACAATTTAGTCCTTTTTGAAAACTTTTCTCACTTTTACAATTTAGTCCTTTCTTGAATTAATACATCACAATATACTTCCTAACCAAATTTTGTTGACACAACTCAAATTTTCCCTTTTTATCACTTTATTTCTTTATTTTACTATATCAAAGATAATATCTCACTTTACAGAGAATTTCTTTTCCTTTTAGCTTGGGTGAAACCTTTCACTGAATGAGTACTTGGGATTCTTATTCATTAAGCAAAGCAGAGGAAGCCCAACTGAAAAGGTTGTGAACAAATCTGTTTATAAGAAATGTGTAGAGGTTTTGTTTGATGGAAAAGAGCCCTAATGGATTTGATGATGTGGACTTTGATACTCTTAACGAAAATCAAGTCACTGGAGTGAAGCTGTGTAATGAAGCTTGGCCATATGGGGATGACATTGTAACAATGGAGATTCTTTTGAGGTTATGCGAAGAGCCTAAGGATTGGTTGTCTTCCAATGCACTTTGTCCTAAGCAAAAATGGAACTATAGAAGTAACAAAAGGGAAAGCGGCAGTGCCACTTGAAGGTTTCTAAGGCTCCAAGGGCTCCAACATTATTCAATCTAAAAGGCATGGCTTTGTAACAAAACAAGTCATCTGCAATTAGGAAAGCCATTTTCTCTTGATCTTCTAGGGTCATCTGTATCTAATTATGTCTTAAAAAAGCATCCATAAAGCTCATATACTTGTGACCTACCAAAGTGTTGACTAATCTTTCGATGGATATAAGTGGAAAACTATCTTTAGGGCATGCATTGTTAAGATGGGTGAACTCAACGCACATTCTCCACTTCCCATTAGACTTGAGAACCATTACTACGTTAGGAACTCACTCAAGATATGAAACTTCTCTTATGAAGTTTGCAGCGATGAGTCTCTACATCTCCTCCCTAGTTGCTTGGAATTTTACTTCTAGGAACTTCCTTTTTCTCTACTTCACTGATTTTATTGTGGGATTGATGTTTATACAATGTTGTATCACTATAGGATGAATTCCTGGCATATCCGTTGCAAACCATGCAAAAATGTTCGCATTATTCCTCAAGAGACTCATCAACGATCTTTTTTCTTGCTTCAATAACATGGAGACAAATTTTGTAGTTTGCTCCCTATCTCTAGGGGAAAATTCAACACTTCTGTCTTTTCTTCCAATTCAGCTTTACTAAGCCTATTTTCAGTCCTGACATCTAAACTTTCTAGATTCATCATTGACTTGCTCAAAAGATTAACCACTGACTTGCCCTTAGGAAATCTTGCTCATTTTTCAGTGTGCACGTGACCTTTTTCTTCCTCTACCATATGACACCTTATACCCGACCCAGTTGTTGGATTCGAATATAAAATGTCACATTTTGTTGCTGAAGCAACTCACTTTTCCATTTTTTTGAAAAGGAAACGTAGTGGTAAAATTATTTTATAAAAATTTTGGCAGCATTTCTGCCTATTTTACATAAAACCCCTATAAAATTTAGATTTTCACAAAATATTCACATTCAAATTATCTCTCAAATCAATTCCCAGCACTACGATTTCTCAAAACATATCAATAAACTAGATTTCTATGTTTTACTATTTTATCAAAACATTAGTTATAAAATACTAGTTAAGAAAACATAATGAAAATATTTAAATTAAGTTTACGATATAATATTGTATATTTATAAGCCTAGGTACATGCCATTTACATCAACTATAAAGTAAACTCTTCAACAATATTGTTTGAGCTGAACTTCGGTTCTTCGGATGCTGCTAAAACGATCTAACGAACCTAACTACCTGCGCACGAAAAAATAAACAAATCGTACATTGAGCAATTTTTATGCTCAGTGGTGCTAATATCATATAAATCATTACATAAGTATTAGACACAAATTAATTGATAGAAATAAACTAAAACATGATTATAAATATCATTAATAACATCACAATAAAAGAAAATTCTAATATTAATAAACTTTAATATTTTGATATTGACAAATTGAATAAAGAAAATAATTTTTTTAATTAAATTCAAAATCGCGTAATTAATTTAATTTGCACAATATGAAAATTCAAATAAATTCAAGTTTTAATTTTGCTTTTCTTTCAATTTAGACCTCGTACTAAAGTTTAGACTCATAACCAGATACACGAATCCGCCACCCTGAGTTGTTCAGCAACGATGGCTATCAGAGTAGTCCACGACCCTCTGAGAATTGGGGCTAACAATAATAACAACTGACTGACTTGGCCTTTTCTCCCTCGACCCTCTGGGAATTTGGGAGATCTAAATTCTCTGACATAAAGACTCTATGGCATGCCAACTATATCGGATTTAGTCTAACTTAGTGAAACAGGGTAAAAATCAAATTTCATGATCCATTTCAATTTTATTTTCATATAATTCTCATTTCAATTCTGTTTCATATTCAAATCACATATCGCCTAATGTAAAATAGGCTTCCAATTTGAAACATATTAAATATTTTCTTACTCAATCATCTAAAATCATAATACTCAAATCCAAATAATAACCATAAATTCGCTAATTTAGTCTTATGAAAAACATAGTAATCATCTCGAAACATAATTTATAAATATTAACTAAATTATTCAAGCTCATCCAAAACTCATAAAAATAAAATAAAATAAATATAACTAGTCATATTAAATTAAATATTCTAAAGCTTTATGTAATGAAAATAAGATATTAGCACAAACCGAAGTTTTAATCCTTTACTCCTTTTCTTCGCCTTTCTCCTTCAAGATGTTCACTTCGTTATTAGCTACAATAGGAGCAATTCAATACAAAATAACACAATTTATCCATTCTAAAATTAAAACTAATAAAAACTAACTTAAATATGCATGATTATTCATATTGGCAACTTAAGTTTTCTAGTCCGAAATTCGCAAATCTTTCGACTCGATTTTCTGTTTTCAATTTCGTCTTCACCAGACTACTCACTGCTTCACAAGCTATCATTTAGCACCAATATTACACAAAGTGGCTAATGTTCTCTACTTCCCCTTTAACATGGCCAAATATACCAAATAAACTTTTCATCCATTTTTGTTTCTTTTTCACACTTCTAACAAGCTAGAACTCATCTTCTAATAATTTCCTATCCAAAAATATATTTATTTCACTTATGTTTTCTAAGCTTCCATCACTGTCCTTTAGTGGCAACTTTCAAAATACTTGATAAAATCAAAAACTATTGGTATATATATATATGTAAAGCAAGCTTTAAAGATTCAAAATCTAAAAAAAGTTTGAAAAAAAAACCATACCTTACACTTGAATTTGAAGGAAAATGATGGAAGAAATTTCTTTCTTTCTTTCCCCCTTATTTTGAAGTGAAAAGAAGAAGAAAAGAAGATGAGTTATATTTCTCTCTTTTTCTCTTTTTTATGTTTTATAATATTAATTAATAAAATATTATTACTTAATTTAAAAAATTATTTAAAAGCCATCATGAAACCATTGATTTTTTAAAGTAATGGAAAATTTGCCATTAAGTCCTTTCCATCAAAATAAAAATAGGATAATTGCACTTTAGTCTCTATACTTTTCTAACTTATTCAATTTAGTCACTGAACTCGATACTAAATTTATAACTTAACCTTATACTCCTACTAATAATCATCTGTGTTTTCATGTCTGACAGTTTTCTCTAAAAACGATCACAATTTCTTATATTACTATTTATTTATAGATCATTTATTCAAGGACTTCTACCATAAATATTCTTCTTCTCTTTTTTTAAGCGGGGATGTTACATGCCAACTGTAAAGAAAGATTAATTGTTGATCAACGGCTAGGGTTGGTGGCGGTGGCCGATGGTGACCGAAGGCGGAGGTTGACGACGCGAAAATGGCGGTGGAAAGACGACGACGACAAAAACGTGAACCGGTACAATAATAGAAGCCCATGGTGACAAAATTGAAGTCCCAAAGTATGCTTTGGGTGAATTTTATAATTTTTCAATTTTACTTTTCTAGGATGGAATCATAGAAACTTTGGTTGGTCCAAATCATTTAAATTTTATACTTTTATTTATGAGACAAGCATGATGATATTTATATGGCTGCAAACGTATGTTCATGCATATATATGATAAGCATGCCATATAGTTTAGAGAAGAATATCGCATGTACTTGTCATACATATATTGATCATTCATGATTGAAATTGAATATTAAAAAAATCTTGAATGTTTTTAAAAGATTGAGTGGGAGAAGGTAGTGGGAGGAGGTCCCTAAACAAGACATGCAGTCTCCATTAATGGTCTCTTGTGATGGCATGACAATTTAACTACCCCTCGGTAGGATTGTTATGTGGATCTCACTGAAGAGATTTCTTAAAAGTAAGTAAAACTCTCTTGTGATCATATGATAGTTGGATCAACCTTTGTGGCAAGTACTATCATGCGATATTTCAAGTTCTGTCTTTAAAGAGGACAGTTAGTCATAGCGTGCTCTTTGTGAGATTATCTCACGATAACTCATTTGTGGTGCATGATGCAAAAGTTGTTGAGTAGATGGTTATACACCCAAGATCTTCTAGTTAAGTAACTCCTTATGAAACTGTAAGATCGTCAAAGCGATTCTAGACAAATTACAGTGTCGCTAGTTCTATTGGGGGCACGTGTCAAGCTCCTATGAGTACGTTGTGAGGTCCGCAAGATTTACTATTCAGGGTGTAACATATAACATATCTCTATAATTTAATCTAACAAATAATTAATGTAATGCGAAGCGCGAGTCAAAGACCATACTAGTTAGATAAATAATTAAAACCAATGATTGATTTTAATTATTTTCAAGAGTTTTCATTACGATAATAACGAAGTTTGCATTTTTTTTGTTTTCGCCATTGAAAGTTGAAGTTCCCATCTTCAATTACATTTAAGATTTTTGTTTTTAATTTTTTCCTCATTAATAGAAAAAGAATATCATATTTCATTGATGTAATATAAAAATATATTTTTAATTGGATATTTATGCTTTTAAATTGTTTAATATAATATTATTACTATATTTCAAATGATGAAATATTAAATTAATAGATTAATTTAGTCTTTATATTATTAAAAAGAATTAAATAAGATTAAATTTTAATAAAGTTAACATGTTTAATAGAATTAATACTTATAAAATTTTTATATTTCTACAAATGAAATTTTTTGTTTGGAATTGAACTGCAATTAAAAAATAATTTATCATTTTTAAACGGTAAGCGTTAATTTTATGAAATTTGTTCGGTTCTTTTTACTAAAATAAGAATTAAATTAATCCATGTAATAGTATAGAGATTTATTTAAAGTAGTCTTGATATAACAAGTACTTTCACCGATTTAGTTAGAATTTGAAAAAAGAAATTGAACTAATGAAATCTCTTCTTGAAATTACCCACGAATTTTGAAATCCTCCAATATTTTTATCCAAACAAGTAAATTTATTTTTAAAATTTAAAAACCTTGATATAAATAAAATATCTCATACAAATCTTTCATCTAAACATATCTTTAATATCATTTAATGATTTATTTAATCTTCAAACTCGATCAGAATAAAAAATACAAAATATTGAACCTCATGTGATGGCCTAATAGTCAAGGATGTTCACCCTAATATGGTCTGGATTCGAGTCGCGCTAATCGCATTAATTGTTTGGATTTTACCCTATTATTGTAATTCACCAAAAAAAATACAAAACATTGCTTTAATAAATATATTAAATTAAATTTATTACTAATACATTGAACTAAAGGTATACAACCTAAAGCCTTTAAAAGACCCAAGGGAAACAACAAAAAGCAGGCTTTGCGTTTACCGAAAAATATCCGCCAAAACGGCAGCGGCAAACCAAATTCAACCCGCGGCAACGTTGATTGCAATATTTGTATCTACGTGATTAAAGAGAATAAATTCGAGTCTCTCAAAGGAGCAATTATAGTTGAAAATTTCTTTTATCACTTGCACATGCCTTAACATCTTAATGGAATTTATTGAATTTTAGTTTAATTGGCATCAATATTGTTGTCAGAATAGAAAGACATGGGTTCAAGTGTGCTGAAACGTATTATTCTCTTATTCAAGAGTTGGAGAGGGGCTCTAAATAGTTTTAGACGTTGTTTTAAAAAGAGCAGATATGATAATAACCTATAATAAAATTAATGTTAAAGAAAAAAATACGAATGGAAATGGATAGTATAGATCTTTTTTGAGATCAAATTTTGTTATCAGTTAGGTAAGTACTCTAATTTGATCAATTTTAGTATTTATATTTTTTAAAATTTGAAATTTCAATCCTAACTAAAACAGTAGTAGTTAAATATATTAGGTTCAAATTATGTTATGAGTATCGCATTATGCATTAGTTGTGGATTTAATTTCTATTCTCCAATTTGATTATAATTAGTCCTATACTTTTTCAAATTTTAGATTTCATTCTTATCTCAAACAATAGTCGTTAAATCTATTTACTGAAACAAAATGGCTTTTTATGAGTATTACGCAAAAACAATAAATTAACATGGTATTACACATGTACTAATATATTTGACACATAAGATTTTGGGAATAGATGGATTTAACAGCTAATGTTCGGTTATGACTAAAATTTCAATTTTTAAAAAGTATAATGACTAAAAATATCAACTTAAAGTATAAAGACTAAATCCTCAACCTATGCAAAATACAGGGACTAATTAAAATTTTAACTTTTTTAATTCTGTTCGGCAAACATTCAAGCATGCAAAAATATTGCCAACACCTACACCGGCCTACAAGAACCTAAAACAAAAAGAAAAAAACAGGTAAACTCATGCACACTGTTCAATATATACGTCTATATGTGTGTAAATGCTTTGCATAATTAAACACTTGATTAATCAAAGGAAGAAGTGAAATGGGTTCCGAAACTCCGACTCAACTTCCGGTGATAGATTTTTCGAATCAAAACCTAAAGCCAGGATCTTTAGAATGGGATTCAGTGAAAACCCAAGTTCGTCAAGCACTCGAAGAGTATGGTTGCTTCGAGGCATCGTACGATAAGGCTTCATCGGAGCTCCGGAAAGCAGTATTCGAAAGCTTGAAAGAGCTTTTCGAGTTACCGTTAGAAACCAAAATGAAGAATGTGTCGGAGAATCCCTCTCATGCCTATATTTCACCCCATCCTAGTGCACCACTTTATGAAAGCATAGGGATTGAAGATCCAGATATTGGTGAAAATGTCGAGTCCCTCGCTAATAGCTTTTGGCCCCATGGAAACACAAGTTTCAGGTTCGTTTTTCGATTTAAATCTATAGTTATGGACGTGGTTTTAGTTGTTTTATCGTAGCTATAGACAAAACTTGACACTTTTTCTTAAGTTGGTGCTTAAACTTTTTGAGAGTCTAATTTGATATATGAACTTGACTCTTTTTCCTAATTTGGTATTTTGTACTTGTCAAATATTTTACAATTTTTTTCAATATACTAACAATGTTATTTTATTTTTATGAGATAGTAAAAATAATCAATGTATGACTGACATGTGACAGATGATATGATATTTTTTTTGTCTTTTATATGTTCAATTACTTTCAGTTTTATTTAATTAATTAATTATTTTATTAATTTAAACAAATGAATTTCTTTTAATTTTGGGTTTTAAAAAACCTTTTTTTCTTATTTAATATAAATTTGTTAAGCATAGTTCAATACATATTTTTTAACATAAATTTCCTCTAATACTGACAATAAATTTGTAGCATAACAAAAAAAAATTAATATTGTTAGTGTTTTGCGTAATTTGTATAACATTTAATAAATTTAGGTACCAAATTAAACCTAAAAAAAAGCTTAGGTACCAAATTAGGGAAAAAAATGTCAAGTTCAGGTACCAAATTGAGCCAAAAAAAAAGTTTAGGTATCAAATTAGGAAAAAGTGTCAAGTTCAAGTACCAAATTGGGCCAAAAAAAGTTTTAAGTACCAAATTAAGAAAAAGTGTCAAATTCAGGTACTAAATATTATATTAAGCCTTATTATTATTTATTTCCTTGTCTAACCGAATTAGGTCAAGCAGAGTCATGTTAAAAGCTAATTTCACTATTTAAAATAATATTAATAATAAAATATTTTATATTTATATTCAAATAAAATTATATTAATTAAACAGTAAATCAATCATTCAAGCGGAAACTATCCCAATTTCTTTTGACACAATTTATTGCAAGTTTTAGTAATTAAAATTAAAATTATAAAAATCCTTTTACTTAATGATTTTTATGTTTTAATCTCTATGAATTTATTGTAAGTCACGGTTGTGAGTTTCGCGAGTCGGTTTCAAAAAATTTAAGGTTTATTGAGAATTTTCAACAAAAAAAATTAGGGATCTAATTAAAATATTGAAAAGTTTTGAGGAAACTAACGAATTTTTTAAAAAAAATTGAGGTCCTAAGTAAAAGTTTTTGAAAGGGTTAATGACAAATTTTCAAATTCTTGCCCGCCTCGGGCTCCTCAAATATCGATGATTTAGATAATATATTTAAATCTATGATCACTAATTAAAGAATATTATATATATAGATTTATAGGATTGATGGTAGAGCAACTGTCAGAGTTGGACAGGGTGGTAAGGAGGATGATATTGGAAAGTTTTGGGATCGAAAAATACATGGAAGAACACATGAATTCAACTAAATATCTTTTGAGGGCCATGAAATACAAGCCACCAAATACAAGTGAGAAAAAGCTAGGGTCAAGAGATCACACTGATAAGAACATTGTCACTGTTTTATGCCAAGGCATTCAGGGATTGGAAATTCAACTCAAAAATGGTGAATGGATCACTGCTAAACCCCATTCTTTAACTGTCTTCATTGGGGATTCTCTCTTTGTAAGTTCTTTTTTTTGAATAACTTTAATATAAAAATCAGATGATAATGGAGTGGGATCGAGGCAGTTGGTATGGTCTGGTTTGTTCATTAATGGATCTTGGGATTAAGTTTTCGGGTTAATTAAAATTTTTAAAAATTTTAGGAGTTTAATGAATTTTTTAAAAAAATTGTGGGTCTAATTAAAGTTTTTAAAAAGAAAAATTAAAAGACATAATGAAAATCTTCAACAAATTTCAAAGGAAAAATGAAATTTTCAAAATATTTGGGGGGCTTCATTACGGTCCACCCTTGGTTTTGTTATTGTCTCGCTCTGTTATGAAGGTATAATTTTAAAAATAGGGCCAAAGTCGGAAAAATATTTGGAGAGACCGGAATTAAATTATATATTTTTATTTTTATAAGAGCTAAAATGCAATTTCATCATTATATTAGTTAATATCTTTATAATTTTTAAATGATTAAATCAAACTTTATCATTTTTGGAGGGACCAAAGTATAATTTTACTATATACAAATTTATACTTTTATATATTTTAGAGGGTAAAAACTAAAATTTTCCCATTTAAGGGAAGACCAAGGCCCTTGCCTGTTTGCCTTAACGCCACCCCTGCTTGAAAATCATCACCATCTCTGAAGATTTGTGTAACGAGTTTAATGTTGATGCAGGCATGGTTAAATGGCAGGTTACACACTCCGTATCATCGAGTGATGATGAAGGGAAACGAACCGAGATACTCGTTCGGGTTATTTTCGAACCCGAAAAAAGGGTATATAATAAAGGCACCAGAAGAGTTGGTTGATGAAGAACATCCATTGATGTTTAAGCCCTTTGATTTCCATGATTTTTTGAGATTTTTCCACTCTGATGCTGCTCGTAAATCTCAATCTGCCTTCCACACTTTTTGTGCTCTCCACTCTAACACTTGACTTGGACATTATTGCAAATTTACCATTTTCCGGATACCTTTTCTTTTTCATGTAATAGAGTGATATTATCTGGGCGGAATAAATTATGATTAAATTTAAAATATATATATATGGAACTTTTAATATAATGAGGAGTTTTTGTTCCTTTTTATTTTGATATAATAATGCTAGAATCAGGTGCAATCGAGTCGAGCTTGACTAGAAATTTAGAGTTTAATACTCGATTCGAATTTTATTGAACATCTATTTTTAAATTGGAATTTGATTAAGCTTGTTTATCAATTATTTTACTTAGCCTTGAACTCAAACTCGATCAGATAATCAATCCTAGGATTAACATATATATTAAGGGTAATAATTTAATTTAATAATATAAAAACATGAGTTGAATATTGCTAAATTTGAATTAAGTTTAAATTTTTTTCAAGCCAAAAGATTGTGAGTTCCAGCATCTCTTCTGCACTCCTAGTAGTCCACAAGGAAGTCAACCCGAAGCTACTATGACAATGTGATTCTAAGACCCTCAAGCACTCTCTTGGTGACATGGTTTAATCAAGGCTTGACTTTTATGATGCCTCATTGTCACGACACTGGAGGGTAATCACAATCAGCTTCATTACACTAACAAACTATAAATTAGTTTGCTACAGAATGAACTGCAGTGTTGAATCCATGATCGGTGAAATTCTACAAGGTTTCTAATGCAGAGGACCCATCGGGATGACAATTACAAAGCATACGACTCATTGCTTACTATAAGATCAACAAAATATTAGCCAAGAAGTGAGGAAGAAAGTAACCAATACAAGGGTTTTTTCTGGAAGGAACTTAGAATCTAGAAAGAAACGAAGAGTAGTATGCTGCAAATACAAACTTGTTAAAACGTAAGACTCGAAAATACTGAAATTAAAAATAAAAACCGCCGTTGCCGGGGATCGAACCCGGGTCGCCCGCGTGACAGGCGGGAATACTCACCACTATACTACAACGACTTGTTTGCTTAAAATCATCATAATTAAAATCAAATCTATATTAAAAAATTCGTAAGATCATTCGAGTTATCCTTGGATACCATTGTCGCATACTTTAAAATCTTGGATTTTTTTAAATTGACTTTTATAGATTTTATACAATATATAAAAAGATAAAACACCATTAAAATAATATATATTACTTTGTAAAAGAAAGAAATTTTGTTATTTCCTGATTAAATTGATATCCGAGCTACTGTAATTTAATTAAATTACAACTGGAATTAAAACATTTGGCAATTTCAATGTCTTACTCAAATTCAAATAATAGTACTCAAGCTTAATATAAATAATAAATATATAGGATTTCACTGAAGGAAACAGTTTACTGATAAAATTTGATAACAATGATAAGGTTTCCGCGACAAAGATTAAACAAACAAATCGCACAACACTGTAATAACTTTCTTGAACACTAAAATTACAACCAATCAACCATTTTTTAAGGAACAAATCAAATGCCGAGAAAACTAAGAAATAACAATGAATTGGAACACCCTTTCTTCCGATGCATGTATATCACAAAACCAAACAAAAACAATATATTGTTCTCGAGAAAGAAAAATCAAAGGGTTTAGGAATTTGTTTATGCAGATCCGAATTCCGAAAACCATTTTTCGTGTTTCTCGATATCGGCTTGTGAAACACTTCGCTGGACTTTCGCCAAGGCTTCTTCGAAGTCACACATTGCAACAGGGTCTTTTGAAATCTCATCTTTCGACATGTTCTTGATCTCATCTCGTGTCTTTCCTGCTATTTTTCGTCTCATGCCGTTCAAGGAAGCGTCGCGACAAACATTTGTGAGATCATCCCCACTGTATCCCTCTGTTCGACGAGCCACTTCATCAATATCCACATCAGCAGCCACCTGCCCAATTTACTACTAGTATCATCACATAGAACACAACATACATACATACATATATATATATACACAGACTTTATTTGGCTCCAAGAGGCAACCAAAAGCTGGATTTTTATTCCATCATATCATGTGAATAACTTATAGCTAACATACAAACAAATGAAATGCGGCATAACAAAAGTCACAAAAGCCTCAAAAAATAACAAAAGATGATTCATAGATTAGTGAAGAGTAAATTACCTCGACTGTTTTTAAATTGATCCGAATAAGCTCCTTACGACTCTCAAAATTAGGCAGAGGAATGTAAATACGCTTTTCCAGTCGCCTCCTACATTGCACGAAGAAGTACAATGAGACAACAAGTTTGACCTTGTAACTTGACTGATCCAATCATTGAGAAGAACCAAAAAGACAAAACCTAAACACATCAAACATAAAAAGACCTACCTGAGAGCCTCATCTATGTCCCATGGGAAGTTAGTTGCAGCCAAAACCATCACAATCTTACGGCTACCATCTTCGTTTGTGCCAGTATTATTTACACCATCTACCTGAACAAGAAGTTCGGATTTAACCCTCCTAGATGACTCATGCTCACCAGAAGCCCTAAACGAGAATATTGCATCAAAGTCAAGTTTCAGAGAACATTTAGCGAAGAATAAATCTGTGGGCACAGAACCATGACTTCATTTAACAGTATAGAGAAACTAATGCCGTAAAGCAGGAGGAAGAGAGTGTGTTGGTTAATGCATAAGTAAATGAACGAATGAATATCTAGAGAAAAAGGAAGAATGTCTATCAATCATGAATTATCAAGATAAAATTAAAATATCAGCACATACAAGTCCCCCTTCTCCTTTCATGCTAGAAAGAATATGCATATGCATATATGACTTCTAATTGTCAAGAATAAATCAAAGCTAACGGCCAAACTCTACAGCAACAGGCAGCAAACTTACCCACGGGCATTGCAAAGAGAGTCAATCTCATCAATAAAAATTGTACTGGGTGCATAAGCTCTTGCAAGATCAAACAAGCACCGAACCATGCGTTCACTCTCCCCACGCCACTTTGAGGCTAAAGTAGCAGAAGAAACATTGAAAAAAGTTGTTCCGCACTCAGTGGCAACTGCTTTAGCCAGGAGCGTTTTGCCAGTTCCAGGAGGGCCAAACATAAGAACACCTTTCCATGGTCTCCTAATTCCCTAAAGACAAAAAGATACTATATAACACATCTGGTCTGACAACTCACATTAATAAACATATTTTGATGTGGCAGGAAAATATGCAGAAAGTTACTTCTTCTAATTTTCTAGAATTGTGGAAACAGAACTCTACTAATGACTTTGCCATTTCCCCTAGAAACATATGAATAGAACTTACACTAGATTGCTGTTTTTACATTCCTTTATTGAATGCAAAATCAAACTGATAGATTCATAAGTAACATATTTAGTATTTACAATACGCTGTAATATGTGACAGAAACAAGAAAACATCTGGCAATATCATATGCCCTCTACAAAACCAAACTTCATGGTAATTCAGCTGCAACTATGGCAAGTACCTGAAAATACTCAGGCATCCATAGAGGAAGAACAACAGCTTCCTCTAAAAGCCTTTTTGCTTCAGTCAAACCAGCAACATCATCCCACCGCACTCCAGGAGTGGTTTCTAAGACATCCCTTTCCAGCATTTCAGCTAAATCTGGATCAGGCCCCTCATACTGTGACCTCTTCAACTTTCCATCTTCAGCATCACCATTCTAAAAAAATGCACAAACAAGTCAAACACCAAAACTTTGAGAATATCAAACTAAAATAATTTAACTTCAGATTAGCAAAAATATTTTATGTCATTACAAGTATTTAGAATTACATTTAAGATATTAATAGTACATGGGGATGTGAATGACAAGTGAACTTAAATATGTTAAGAACTTAAGCTTTATATTGAAATTTCCAACTCAAAAGATAGCAGTAAGTCAAATATAGCATAGATAAGAATTGGGTCTTTTTTTCCAACTAGAACTTACTGCCGAATCGCCTTTGCTAGATTTCCCAGAACCAGTACCCTTTTTTCCAGTGGTAGATCCTCTGACCCCCGTGTTAGTTCTACTTGAAGCACCAGCCTTAGCACCACGTCCAGTTGCAGCTGTTCTAGTATTACCACGACCCGAAATCCCATCTTGGGGAGACTTTCTCATTCCCGCTTGACCACCCCTAGCAGGTCTTCTAGTTGATGTGTCCCGACTTGGAGGCCTCCACACATCAGGATCATCCATTGGAGCACCCGATGAAGTTGGGTACTCATCAAGAGGTTGAAACACAAAAGATGATTTTGCATGAATCGGTGGTGAAGAAGGACGCCGCCCATTTGGAGCTTCCTTAAATGACCTTCTCTCAGCATCCAATTGCTTCACAACTTCTGTCTCCTCAGACAGTGCTTTCTTCACATTCATCCATTTGGATCGAATTAACGGGTCATCAAGTGTGTTTAGATGCCTAAACGCATAAAAAAATGAATAATTTTAGAGTAATAACTCAAAAGAATAGCTAAAAAGCTAATTTCTTTTAATTCAGTAACAAACATATAACAATGCTTATTCTGATTCATGTTAATTGCGTTTTCCATTTATTTCGTGTATAACACTGACATGATGCAACATAAATCATAAAGATAAAAAAAAAAGTACTCAAAAGAATAAAAAAATTATATTACATAGAATTCAAGATTTTGAAAGCGATAAAGAAGTAAGCCCCAATAAAATGAAGATTAATAAATATATATATAAGTGTTTTGCTATAACAGGCAACATATATATATAT